>NW_027468609.1:28207363-28237363 GCF_046254945.1 Alosa pseudoharengus
TTGGATGTTGTCTTTTATGTTGATTGATAACCTATTTCCAGCATTGCTTCCAGTGAAATACGCCTGTGTCTGGAATTGTCCATTGGAATTTGTCTTCGATTTAAAGTTTGGGAATAAGAGGGAATTAATCATTTTCAGTCCTGCTCGCGCCATCAGCAAGTAATAAACGAATCGAGTTCAATCAAAGAATTCAACCGTGAATTCTGCTCCTGGTGATCTCAGCCAATAATAAAGACTAATCAGATGTTATCACGCTACTGGAAAAGAGTTGGAAATGTCCTTACCCTGTCAATGTGTGTGTGTGTGTGTGTGTGTGTGTGTGTGTGTGTATGTGTGTGTGTGTGTGTGTGTGTGTGTGTGTGTATGTGTATGTGTGTGTGTGTGTGTGTGTGTGTGTATGTGTGTGTATGTGTGTGAGAGAGAGAGAGAGAGAGAGAGAGAGAAAGAAAGAGAATACTGTATGTCCCTATGTGTGTGCGTGCGATGACTGGATGGTTGGTTGGGTGTATATGCCAAAGGGAGCACACCCTTGGCTGACTTTACTTCTAAATGTCACCAGAGAGCTGATGCCATGAGCATATAAGACAAGCCCTCCCAATAGGATTTACTTCATTCAAGAGTGTCATGCCAGTCTTCAGTGGGAGGGTGTTTAAGGGTGTCTGTGTGTGTGTGCATGTGTGTGTGTGTGTGTGTGTGTGTGTGAAAATACTGCACCTTCTAAATTTATTGCCACCCTTGGTAAAGATGGCATTTCATCTTAGTTTCAGAATGAAAACAATGAGGAAAAATCCATTCTTTGAGGAGAAGCACATTTTGTCTGACAAGAAAAAAATCCTCAAGTACATACATACAGTCAGTGGTCAAATGCCCTAGTCATTCTTCAACATGAGAAAGACAAGAGATGCATTTCAAATAAGATGAAAGTGTATTGACCTTGGTAAGTCAGGAAATGGGTATAAAAGGTACTTGCCTGGAAATGCCCATATTTACAGTTAAGGAGTTCCAGTCAAATGGAATTGTTACAATCCTGCCTGGAAAACATCACATATCCATCTTGCTCTTACGCGTTGAGGGGGATGCTACGAGAAAATAAAAAAAGGAACAATTTGGAGATACAAATGCATCAGAAATTATTGCTAAATTGTTCAAAAGGCATACCAAGAAAACGTTTTTCCTGTCATCTAGATACAAATGTTAATGGTTAAATGCTAAACGCTACTGGGACTTTGCCTGCCCAGAATCGTGTTCTATGGTCAGATGAAAAGATAACTAAACTGTTTGCCAAGAAATATTCAAGGTGGATTTGGCATACATACGACTATACTGAACAGAACCCTATACCCCATGGTGCCATGGCTATCTCTGATTTGATTGTCCCTGATTTGAACTCCATAGAAAACCAGTATGGTGAGCTTACATGTCACTTTGGATAAAAGTGTCTGCTAAATACCCATCAGCTTTACCTTTAACTGGACTTAAGAAGAGAGGACCAAGGAATTTGGACGATCCAGAGTTAAGGGCCGTTTACACCAAGAACAATAACTATAACAATAACGACAAAAAAGTATCGTCCCAGCTAATATGAATGACGATGTCCACACATAAACAACAACGATATTGTTGGGGATCACTTTCAGAGCGATTTTGAGAATGATAAAAAGCTGACAGCAAATCAGAATCCATCAAATTTTAGGCATCACATTTATCAATATAAGGAGACTCCCTGTCGTTGGTCAGTGTGGATGCTATTATCGTTTTTAAAGTTATCTGTATAGTTATCGTTCCTCGTGTGAACAGCCCTATATTCTATAAAGAGGAATGTTCTTACATCCCTCCACTGCTTTGTATTCTCCAACTTTATGAGATTATATAGGAGAAGTCTAACAGCTCTTTTATTGGCTACGGAAGGCTTTACAAATAATTAAATATTGGGGTACTACCGTGCCAATAATTATGGCATGTGTGTTTGTAAAGAAAAATATGTATTTCTTTATGAGAATTTATAGGTTGGATTTTACCTCATTGTTTTCTTTGTGAAACTAAGCTAAAGCACCAAAAGATGATCTTTAGCAAGGGTGCCAATAAATATGGAGGGCACTATGTATAATTTACACATTAAAGTGTGTGTGTGTCTGTGTGTGTGTGTGTGTGTGTGTGTGTGTGTGTGTGTGTGTGTGTGTGAGCGCTCTCTGTTACCATGTGTGCTTGTGCATGTGTTTAATTCTTAGTTTCTCCCAAGGTCAGGGATCACTAACCTAAGGTCCTGCGCACCGCCCCACCTGACCCTGTCCACTGTAGCCTCAGGTAGCGCAGCCTGGGAGACTGTGTCCATCACAAGCCTTTGTTTTCTTACAGCTCTAAGCTGGCAGCAAGGGGAAACAGGAACACAAGATTAGACTGCAATAATTTCCTCATAATTACATTTTCATTTGAGCTTAAATCCATTTGATTTCTGTTGAGTCTGAGTGTCTGAATGCTTCAACATGTGTCCTGGGAGTCTGCCCCCTACAGGAAGAAATGAGATCAGAGGGTGAGGCAGAGTGGTAAACTGCATTAGGCATTTCATTGCAGGGTTTTGCTCAGCTGTAAGTCTCTAATACTATGATAGAGATAAAGCTTATGAGAACATCAAAAGGGAATTTACTCCCAAAGTCATGTTCAGAGAGGTATATGTCAGAGATAATTTGTAGTTATACCAAGGAAGCTGATCGTTTTGCTTACATTCAACTTTCCAAAACACCAATTATGCTATGCATTTATTTGCATGTTGCTGTAGCTAGCAATTCCACATATACCCACATACTATTAAAAGCACAAGTTAAGATGCATTATACCCAGACAATAGTATGGTGACATCTTTTAGTGCAGTATATAAATCTGAAGTTGACTAAAAAGGATACAGACACCCTCCTATGGTGTTTATGTGATGAGTAGGTCTAGTAATGCTTAGGTTATTGGCCTTACTCATGATCTATCTGTGTGAAAGGGAGTTGATAGCCCCACATGGACAGTATGTCATTGTGTTCAAAGAGAACCTAGTGGGCCTAGGTGGCCATTTATGCAATGTGTGGATTTAAAACGGCTGCACCGGGTTGCTTAAAACAACTAAATATAGTGCACTAGGCCATATATAACCATAAAGCCGTAATCAGATCTGCTGGGTGAACATTTATCTGCGTTGTGACTAAATGTTGCCGGTGCATGACTGGCCTTTTGATTCATAGTGCTGTCTCCATCGGTCTGCACGTCTCCATAATATGCGGTTCCTGCGGCTTGGTTTCCCCTAAGTTTGAAACCTGAGATAAGTGAGCAGCATTTGACTCATTTAGTGATACAGTCACTAAATCTGCCACACGAGAGCACGAAGAAGGGCCGCTACCTGCACTGACATTTAATAACCGAGGTCTATTACTGAGAGTGAACTCTGCACTTAGCAGTCCCACGACCTAACCCCTATAGCTTGCGGTTTACCTCCATGCGCTTGTCCGTGTTGGCATAAGACACAGTGGTTTCAGACAGTTTATCAGTCTCAGCATACAACACAGAAAATGCCTCATTTGACGAGATACAATATTAATACTATGCGCAAGAAGAGGGCCATGTACCACAATGATTTACGAATCCCTCCACATGAATAATACGTTCCACGTTTCCTGGCAGCAATGCGGAAATAACAGAGATTGTCCTGTATGTCCTTTGCACGGTCTGCCAGCCGGCTGCGTTGGCACCAAGTGGGGATGCGCTTTTGGAACCTGGGGCACTGAGATGGAGCTCGTTATAAACATATATGGAAACAAACTGTGCAGAACAATGCTTCTTTTGTATGTGAGGTTTGTTTTCAAGATGAATATGGAGACTATTATTTTCCAGGTTTGTTTAAACAAGTATCCAAATATATCGAATGGATCTTGCTTGAAAAATGTTAGGCCTATTTGAGTTTTAGCTTTTCGAAGGAATTATGAACTTACTCAGATACACACTAAATTATGATAATTAGACTAGGGCCTCACAATCAACTTCTTTGAGCTTTTATGTCTCATAACAGGGTTCTGATGTAAAAAAAAAAAAAATAGAAGTCTCATTAATTTATGGAAATGCAAATAAGGCTTTGAGAACAAAGGAGTCAAAAGAATACATTCAGTGAATTCAGCATTTTGGAGGTAAAATTCATACTATAGTAATGATCTTTGATGTAAAACATTTTTAACAGTCAGTAGGCTATTCATATTTTTGATGATTATTACAACGCTTCTCATATTGGTTCACATTTCTGTGCTGGTTAGGTACAGTTAATGTTACTTCCATAACTCTGCCTCTGTGAATACATTCATTTAATTTAAAATATGTGCATTATTTCTAGGATATTAGTGCCTTTTCATTCTTTTTTCCAATCATGGCTTACTGTTAAAGGCCCTTTTGTACACAATTCACTTCTTCGGTGTGCAGGTGGAATCCTTTGTCATGGAAATGGGGAAGCACACTGATTCTTCCCCCAAGTCGAATAGCTGCATGTCCAGGGGCAATATGATCTCACAGATTTCATTTAAAAAAAAATCCTGTTATTTGTTGCTAAGCAACATCTCAGCATCGACGCCTGTTGTCCTATTACCCTAATGCACTATGGTGTGTGTGTGTGTGTGCGTGTGTGTGTGTGTGTGTGTGTGTGAGTGTGTGTGTGTGTGTGTCTTTGTTAGAGAGAGATACAAACACATGTCTTCCCATCTGATAAGGTCCCAATGCCATTCACCCATGTTCTAAAGTCTAGTATTTGCAAAAATTCATTTGGAGTTTTACAACAAGGCAACGATGGAGACTCAGGAAGGAAGAGAAAGGTTGAAACCTTACTTGATGGCATAATGAGACTCTCCTGTGACTGAACTGCGATAGCCGCCCGCCTATTAAAAAGAAACCCCTGGTTTGCAGTCGTTAAAAGCAGCAGCTGTGCTTGCACAGGTCATGACTGATATGAAGGCTCCTGCGCTCAGAATGGTTTTTGTGATACCAGCTAAGCTAATTGCTAAAATGCTCATTAAATCAGATAAAGTAGTGTATAAATCATGCTGACGGTTTGAACTATGGTCAGTCCTTGCCACTCTGGCAAGAGTTATTCTCACTGGGACTTTTAGTTAAGGTCTTAGATCTTATTACATCTTTTTCCTGTCAGAGTTCCAGCTCCTCTGATGCTGAAGAGAAATCTGCTCTCTCAGGCAGCTGGTTTCTGTGGTTTCTGGATGAAAGCCGTGCAGTGCTCTCACATGATGTCACTAATCTAAGCATGAAATCAGGCTTTCTTTATTTTATTGTATGGGATTGTTATGTTACAACCTCAATATAAAGTCTACAGAAAATGGTAGTACGAAAACTGATACACTTTATGGTTATTTTAATTATCACACTAACTTGGCTTAAGGCGACCACAAGCATTGCTGACTAAATTTTGCTTTTTATAATAGACATTTTAAAATAGAAAATAACAACTACCTGAGATTTTTCAGAGCACTATGGAACATTCTTTCCTTGCTTGTCCCAATTCGCTTGCCGTGGCTGAATCAAAATAAACAGTTGGAGCCATTAAAATGTCACTTGAGCAATGGCAGAGCCTTGATGATGAATGGCACATATTGTTAGTTATGAAACATTGGCTTTATTCGCTCTCCCCGATTCTTGTTCATGAACCATCGCCCATCTGAAGGCTACGGTCCATCAGGGCCTACTGAGCTCTTGGAATGGCCGGGAAATGCATTAAAGGCCCCATTTAGAGCACATGTTGTGGGAGAGGATGCCAGACGCTGATGTGCTACGGAATGGGCTCAGCGATTCCATATCACGAATAACTCACAGCAGGTTTGTGTGACTGCGTGCGAATGGATAGCACCGTCTCCCATCAACACCCTTTTGTCCTGGACAGACTAATTGATATTTGACTGGCGTGTGAAATTAGGCCACGTGTGGAATGAAACAAAGGGGCGCTGAGGCCATTTATCGCCTCAGATGAAGTCATGGCAAGGATGTGTCCGGGGAGAATTTAACCGGCAAAAGTAAATCCACTTAGAGCGGCCCCATGACTATTGTCAATCATCGGTACATGCGCATAACTAAAATAAAGTCCACTCTGTCCTGCCAGATAGGCTGTCGACTGCTGTGCCTGGTCGGGGTGTAATGGGAGAAGAATGGCCACGCAGGGCTGTGTAACACGCCGATGTTTCACTGAGGGCGTGAGTGATTCTTGGGCCTGCCGGACAGCAGGGTTAGCCCCCACCTTCCTCCTCCTCCTCACCCCTTGGCAGTCGGGAGATTTGTGAGACAATGTGGGAATTCGAACGCGCAGGCGTTTGTCTACCACATGTCTAATTTCAAGCTGACAAGTCGTAGAGCCAAGAGCAATATTCATTTCAGGTGTCACCGTGACTTTAGATTATCTGGCACATTTTGACAGCGAATGGAAAAACTGAACTGACACAAAAAAGGCCCTGACAGTTGCATTGTTCAAACCCAGCTCAGAGACCTCTGCAAGGAGAAAAGTGAGAGAGCACCTCAACGTTGTGTTTACATTCAGGGTATATATTACACACTGACCATTCAATCAGTCTTACCACAGGCAGGGCCAAGCAGGTCCCTATACGTAGCTGGTAACATTATTTATTAACGGTCCAAATGCAGAGAGGTAGAGAATAACAATAGAATAAACCCTGGTGCCACAAAGGAAACTAACCGTGCCAAAACAAGTTTAATTGTGTGGGAATGGCTCTTGTTTCTCTGAATCATTCCTGGGTGGGAGCTCTTAAAACCGCTGTAATACCTCCTCGTAAAAAACTTTCTCTCCAGTTCATTTTCATGTCTCGAAACTGGGGCAGCAGCATCGCATCAGATTGATCAGGGTAGTGCCGTTGAACCCACATAGGCACGATTCTTCCCATATCTGCAAACCATTAGAGCTCTGTCACAGTGTCTGAGATTTGTGGTGAATCGGAGGAGTCATCAACACACCATCAAGCTCAGCCACTTAATGATAGACGACCTTGACGAGCGCATGTCTGAGAGACACAACCCTCTCATCACAGTCAGCTGGGTTGGGCAACACAAACCCATAAAACCGCAGAGGCAACACAACGCCTATCAACACCCACAGCTGCTCACAATTACACACAGACACACATACACACACACACACACATACACATGCACACACACAGACGCATACACACGCACGCGCACAGACGCATGCACACGCACACACACACATGCACACACACACAGATGCACACACACACACACACACACATACACGCATGCGCGCACACAGACACATACACACACACACACACACACTGCTGCAGCATAGGATGGAAAGACAATGAAATGCCAATTAGTGCTCAGCTAACATTTTATTTGTCACAAACTAATAGAATCAGCAAAGTGGCTGTGTCATCAGAATTTAAAAGCTTACTCTCCTAGGCATTTTGGAAGGAGACTTTATGGCGTGGGCAAGAATACAAGAGAAAAGTCTTTCAGGTTAAATGACTGAGGAAATAGACGGCATTCAGACATGTCTATAGCCATTTATAGCACCTGCTGTACTGCGCAATAGTGTAAGTAAGCCCCAATTAGAGTCCCTTGTTGAAGGAATGTGTACGGCAGCAGCAGGAAATGGGGACCAGAAGTTTCTCTAATCAGTCACGCTCAGTCTTGCCACTTAATAGCAGACTGAGCGCCGTCCATAAATTTAGCGTCTCTAATGGAGTTCAGGGTCCCACTGATGTCCTTTGTGCAAGGATGCATTTTCTCTGCTTTTATTCCTCATGTGCTATTTTCAACTCCGTCAGAGGAAAAGCTCAGAAAAACAGGAGACGCAGCCCACATGCACTGAGAGACACACAGGGTACATGAATCCAGGGTCAATCATATTTTTGTTTCTCTCGGCAACTTTTGAAGAACAGCAGGCAATTCATTTCCTCTATATGCAAGAAAAAAAGTAGGCCTACATTCGATGTATTTGACTTGCCGTCTCATTTACAGCAATTATAAGACAAATCAGTAGGCTACTTTGTTGTTTTCCGCCTCTCCTCTTCTTGCACAGAACAAGAATGCCTACGGGCTCCTACTCACTTGTAGGCTACACCCTGGTACCTGACACGTACTGGGGGAGAACTGGTACAATTGTAACAGAGGTACAAATGTAACAGTGTTTTATTCTCAAGATATGGTGTAGCTGGGCATTTCTCAGATTTCGGGCCTATTTGGGTTACTGAAATTTTGAAAAATAAAATTCTAAATTTTACTAATTGGTATGCATCAAATTATTAGTCATTTTGATAGGAGTAACCTTGTGAGCTTGGTTGAGACCACAATATAAGGGAATTTATGATTTTTTGTCATTTTTCAGGTAAATGTCATTACCATCACATCATCTAATATGTACGTTTTAAAGATGAAATGGTCAATCAATGATCAATCAATGATCAATTATGGTTTCACATGAAGTCTATTTTTATCTTGAACTTATTAGAATTGTTGAATATTACTTACAACATGAATTATAGTCGTTTAAGTATCTTATTTTTTAATTTTTTCACTCGACCCTGGCTTGGAATTTCATTTATTTGAAATAAATGCCATATATCAAATCTGTTTTCATCCAGTGGCAATTTAGACTGTCCAACATTGTCAAAAATATCTAATTAATGTCATTTATTGTAATTTATACATAATCTATTGGCAAAAATATGCATGGTGATGGTGATGACATTGCAGTTCTGGTAATGACATTTGTTGCGGTGATGACAAATCACTGATCGTAATCTATTGCAATTAAATGTTTATAATTTAGAAACCCAAGTTGAACTGACTTTGTGAAAAAAAAAACGTATTTCTTTTAAAAAGAGTACTTTAAATGTATCTGCAAAAATGTCATCACCAACACAGTCGTCATTACCACTACATTTCAAGCTATAATGTGCTGGTAATGACTGTGTTGGTGATGACATTTATACCGAAAAACTACCCTGAGAAGCAAAAATGATCACCATGCAAGTGTAGCTAGCTTTCTACATGTAATGTACATCATTTAAACTATTAAAGTCATTTTAAAATTTCAGGAATATTCAAAAATACAGAAATACAATGCGTATGGTAATGACACATAATAAGTGTACATGCCCAAAACGAGGGATAAAGAGTAGATTTTCTTATGTTTCTGGACATCAAGGCATCAATCTTTCTGCTTGACACCCATGTATTCCACTGTGATAATAGGTGACCATGGTTACCAAATATTTTTTTGATGAAAAAACAGTAGCAAAGTGCCTTTATGTAGAGTGTGCTGGTAATGACGGCTAAACCATGGGACAGGTAAACATTAAGCAAAATAAAGCAGGAAATGCATATATATGCATAATGTGTGCATGCAGTTCATTAGTTCAGATAACATTTAATTCATATGCATGATTTTTTAAATGAATTTTTGATAAATAATGTTTGAGATATGGCACAATATGTGAAAACTCTGGTTGCGGACAACACCAAAACACTGATATTGTACCATAAAACACCAATAAAATTTGTCTAAATCATGAGTAGGAGCAACCATTAAAAAAGTCTAGGCTTGTTTTTCTTTATACTAATTAGTGATGCTAAACATTATTAGATTTAATGTGTTTTTAATAGAATTACACCCTGTGGACAGAAATAGGCCCCAATTCTGGGAAATACCCAGCTACGGAAACGTAAACAGACACATATCATGTAATTATGTATAATCTTACAGCCATCCAAATATGAATGGTCTACTATAAATACGGCCAGAGATATTAAGCAAAAAGGTGCAAAATTCAAGCATCGCGATTTTTTATTTATTTTTTAACCGCAACTGTTTGTTTAAGTTTGCTTCATGAAATTTGAGCGTGTGGACTTCAATCACATGTCATTCATATCTTCAGTCCCTCTGTTTCAAGTTAACATGAGGGCCATTTGATTTATATAGTCACAGCAAATGCAATTAAATGAAAATAAAAACATGACCTGTGCGGGTCAGTTGTAACACTTGTCCCTATGGCAAAATGAACTGATTTTATCGCGCATGCGCGAACATTCTCATTGCGAGTTATGGGTTATGATTTTTGTGCCGCGATCACCCAATTAAAGTTAACACAGCAACTTGAAATATCACTATTGGACCAAATGCTTCAGACATGTAAGAAATAAGCAGTTTATCAACTATATAAACTGGTTTTATCAAGTGGATATGGCCAAGATAAGCATATTTAAAAGGTTATTGTGAGCTAGCATAACACCGTAACATATGGTCTGCAATGGCTAATCAATAATGCAATAAATTAGCTGTAACAGTCATACATTTGGACTTTTTTTGTTGATTTTATATGAAAACAGATGCTCTTTGTTTAACCCAGCAGTGTTTTGTGTTAAAATATGTTATAAGATTCACGATTTTAGCACTGTTAGATTCATTACGCTATACTGTTACAACTGTACCGCACTTTTTTATGGCTGCGTCAAGGTTGTAACAAAGGTACATGTCGCTGTTAAGTTAAATTATTGACAAACTATAACATATTTTTTAAATTCTGTTTCAACTTTCATGGAGTAGACATGTACGACTCTGTTCTGGTCAAATTTCACATCTCTCAAGTCTATCGTCTTTGAGTAAATCGAGTTTGAATTGGAAAAATAAAAAGTGCCGGTGTTCCAGTTTAGATGGTGAGCAGTTTAACTGGTGATATTTGTATAAAATCAGTGAATATTCAACAAGACCCTGCCTACTTCTTAATCTGCTCTGCCTCCGATAGTGCAGGTTTATATTAGGCTACATTTTCACGAAGTGTTTGCAAGTGAGACAATATAACGGATATCGCTGAAAACATCACCAGTGTATGTCTAATACATGTCCGTTTAAGCATTATCCACAAATATGACACATACTGAATGAATGGAAAAAAATAAAACTAGCGATCTAGCTGGGATTCGAACCACACATGGACAAGAAAGTTGATTGGATTAGCATCTACATCATCTATACCAGGGGTCGGCAATTACGTTTGGACCCGGGCCAATTTTTTTTCAGACAATGGCATCGCGGGCCATAGCTTTTGTAATGGGGGGGGGGGGGGCTATAGGCCTACTATTTAAATTATGAATTATTATATTATATTAAAATAAACATCATCTAACTTTTAAAATGCATTTAATTTAATTCCATTAAAAACGTTTATTTGCTTATGTGCGCTGTTTTTATGCCGCCTGCTGCATCTCCTGTCGTCTCTCATGAAACAGGCGACTTGCCTAGCAACTTGCCGTAACTAATGTGTACAAATATTATTCTTTTGGATGACGTGTAAATGATTAGCTGAACATTGCTATATGCTAGTTATCGATGCAAAATGTCGTTGTCAAAAGCCTTGAAAAGAAAAATTGATTCAGAATGCAGGACCTACAAAGAAGAATGGAAGCAGAGGTATGTGTTGAGCCTGCCTGCATTTATTAATGCCAAGCCTATTAATTTAACGAAACATAGGCTATTTTTGACCTTACCCACTGGAAGAGGGAGACAGGACACTTTTTTTTTTTTTTTTTGCACAAGATTACGCGCACTCGCGTGCCAATACCGTTCCGACCTGTGCGTCATGGATAACTGCAAGGATGTTCCACCTGTTGTTTTGTCACTTTAGTAGGACTATCATCTATACCTCAATAAATGTTTTGAAATTGATGGGATTGCTGTAGGCCTTTTTTTCTTTTTAAAAACATGGGGTTAAAAAAAATTTCATTTTTTTTTTTTTATTATTTAAACAGCAAATTAACGTCATCTCGCGGGCCAGATAGAATAGATGGCGGGCCAAAATTGGCCCGCGGGCCACTATTTGCCGACCCCTGATCTATACCACTACACTACGAGCCTCTGAAATCAATGCCAGATTTCTATGTATATATTGAACTGTTAGTCAAAGTTAACACAGGTTAACATAAGTGAGAAATATACGCCCATGTTAACTGGTGCCATCACAATTTAACATGGGCATATGCAAGCCTCAAAACAACAAAGGTTCATCTTTGCCTCACATACCAAAACTTAACTGATGTACAACAAACTGGCATGTCCCACTAACACTTTATTCCGTTTTTGGGGGTTAATAATATGAAATACGTCAGTCATGTGCAAAAATTATCATAACTTAGTGTCATGTCTCGGTGAAGTTATGCAGTGAGCTGTCTAATGATTTGAAGTGAACACATGAAACTTCTCCAAGTTAAATATTATTTAATTTGTTGGTCCTAATTTGACGACACAAAATGGTTATCATGGCATATATTACAAAACTTTGATGTAGCTAGAGAGTTTGATGACAGATGTTGCTGTTTCAGATTCCCACGTAGCCTAAATTAGAAAATAGTTTAGCCTACTTAGGCCCTACTGCTTGTTCAGCAGCCTGTTGCAAAACATTCACTTAGCCTAGATGTTTGCTATAATGAATATCTTGATCGATTGACAAATAAGCTGTCACAAGACAACATAGACCTACATTCATTTAGTAGGAACACTATGCTATTGCATAGAAACAAAATAACCAGTGGTGCAATTGGTTAGCAGGGTGGACTATTACTGCTAGCTTGCTATTTTAGTGAGCAGTTCGAGGCCCAAGTGATCTTCATAATTTTTGCGCATTATAATCACGATGTGTGTTTCTGCACAAAAAACGAGCAACGTCTGATGGGGTCATTTGTTACTGTTTGTGATGCAAAATTACTGAGGCAAAATTAATCTGCATTATTCAAGGCATGCATTCGCTGTGTTTGCTCATGTGATAGGCTATCACCAGTTAACATGGACATCAGGATAGCTAGTAAGCTAGTAGACTAGTCTAATAGGCTAATGATAAGCGTGGCTCTCTGTGGCGTAGTGGTGATAGTGCTTACTGCTTGGAACATTTTGCCTCAGTGAGACTCATGTTCGAAACCCAACAAAACCTTCGCCGATTTACTTTGACACATTTCCTGTTTGCACAACATTTTGTGTGGATGCTTAAGCAGACATGCATTATACATAGCGATTCCCGCATGTTTTCGGCAAGATCTTGCTTCATATTCTGTCACGCATGTAGGCTTGTGAAAATGTGAATCTCCAGCACTGGAAGGGTGGAGGCAGAGCAAAGTTGAATATTCACAGATTTTATGCAAATATCACAAGTTAACCTGCTCACCATCTAAACTGGAACACCGGTTCTCCCCTACAGATATCAACAAATAGACCTCTCCAGAATAAGTCCCGCCTGCTAACTACCGTATCCATCCAACTTCCGGGCGTGGATTGTCTATGGGAAATAACATGGCGTTTTGAAAGATCGTACCTGTCAAACTCTGTAGGTGACAAAGTAGAAAAAGCTGCTGGGCAGATTAGCCTACACACTTCTGCCATCTAGTTTCCACTGGATTTTTTGATTTTCGGTGCCGTTTAAGTAGTATAGTCTATAGTATACTTCGCTACCTACAGATGTTTTACCGGTATGATATTTCGAAACGCCATGTTATTTCCCATAGACAATCCACGGCCGGAAGTTGGATGGATACGGAAGTTACGGAGGCGGGACTTATTCTGGAGAGGTCAATTGCAATGCTGACTTAATGAACCGTAGGAGCGCACCACTGAAGATATAGTTATAGGAAGAATTGCAACTAAATAATGTTCAAGCATATGTTAGCGCTAGCTAGCAATGTGTAAGAATGAGCAATCTTGACCTGAGTTTGCTTCCCAGTGCTCTCCCACGGAGGTGGCCGTAAAAGACCTGAGTGTAGAGTCTGGAGTCGGAGGAGAGAGGTGAGTCAGTGGTGGCTCTCTCCGCTAATGGAAGATCCCAGGAGCATGGGCCGGCCGTAAATAACGTCGTCCTGAACTACTAAAGATCCTGACACGCGGGCGGGTAATTCAAGCTCTCTGTGGGCTCCCAGGTAGCCACAGGGGCAGCATGACTAAGGTAAGGGTCATAACACGGTAATCATCAGAACAATCTGCGGGCAGAGGTAATTTATTACGGCTTCCTATAGCAGGCCCCTGCTAACTAGGTCTGTCTGAGGGGGACAGTGCTCATCAGCTGCACAAAAGGACTCTACTCCTCTCTGCCAATAATTTAATTCCTTCTCTTCTCTTCTCTTCCCATCTCTTCTCAAGGATAAAATGACTGCAGTTGAGAAACATATGGTGTCTGGATGAGGGGAAAAGGGAGAAACTTTTACTGTTAATGTTGGGGTTAACAGAAGTTCATTTTGAATTCCCATATCCAGCATAATGAAGGCATGATAGACTGAAGTAGGAAGCGTTTTTTTCTCCCATCTCTCTCACGTGCCATCCTAAGAGACCAGCTGGTGCTACTACAGTGTAGTAAGCAGCCAAGCCAATATGGAGTAGGACGATAATTTCTGTTAATGGGTGTTTGGGAAGAACTGCTTTTCCACTCCACATTGGTTCCCATGGTGGCTCTTTCACATACAGACAAACACACACACACACACACACAGACAGACGCGTCGTTTCCTGTCCTGGATTCAGTGTGTGTGTGTGTGTGTGTGTGTGTGTGTGTGTGGTGTGCTGTGGGGTTGGGCCATTCGTACAGCTGTTCCGGCGCTGTCCCGTCGTTGAACCGACCCTCGGGGAGAAGTGTGTAATCATCCAGGTGCTCCTCTGGGGGCCTCCAGTCTGAGAGAGACACCTGTCACATCCCCCTAGAGGTCCCTACCACACCACACTACAGCGCACAGCACACACACACACACACACTGCACAGCCGCTGTGTTGTTTTCCCGACATAGCGCGGTCCGTTGTTTTCAGGGTTAATTCCCACAGAGCTGCATCGGTCCGCATTGGGAGCATTGTTCTGAGTCGAGATGGGCGTGGACGTCTGAAAGTTCTGCTCATTTATCCTGTTTTGTTTACAAAAGTGAGACACTTGGTACTCTGTGCCTATATCTATTTATATAAACTGCTATAAACTGCTAAAGCCTGCTACAAAATGACACACAAATGACAGCTGATTGTATTTTTTTCCCTTTGAAGGTTTGTGGATGCATACAAAACTGATTTACACATCCGTCCAGTCCAGTAAGAGGACTATAGTCAATCACAGGGCCTTATTTTTGGCTTGATCCTTGTCCTTGGAAATATCTGCGCGCCTCCGGCTTTGCCTGTATGAAAGGAGAAATGAATCCGCTCAGCCGCAGCGTGCGAGAGTATTTTTAGCCGGCTGAATGGAGTTGCAGCTGGGCCACAAGAAACTGAATAGTGTTCCATTTCAGCACTAAGGGCCGAGCGTAGAGCGGCTCCCATGCAGACGGCCCGGCTTTTATCTCCTCCTCAGAAATGTTAGCCTCTCACAAAATATGGTAGAAAGATTTTGATACAGCTCTCCTAGCCATAGATCTTTTTTCCTTTTCCTTCCTCACGCTCCTCCTCCTCCCTTTAGAAGCTTTCTGGTTCAAAGGTCAGAGGGCATAAAAACCTCTTAGCAAAAGGAGTTGTCAGTTTCAATGACGTTAAATCATCTCCTCTCAAAATCGTTATTTTAAGTAATTTGGTGAGTATCTAATACTTCAGGCTTTAGAGGAAATGACAACTGATGAATAAGTCATGCAGAGAGAAAGGGCAATGGTGAGAATGAACCTGATAATCCTCATTTATGCCGGCCGATAATCGCAGAGTGCACGCAGACCACAGGGAGAGCCGTTCGTCAGCATCCGACAATATTCAGGAGAAAATCACCGTTATGATGAGTCATGATAATGGCCGTCATTTATGCACATACGCACATTTAACATATTTAGGCCTACTGCCCTCCAACACTGCCTGGATGGATGTTTAAGATTGAGAATATTAAAACCATAAATCATGGCAAATTTGCCACTCAAATTTGCTTGTAGTTTATAGGGACCATCAGCAAATTATTCACTTTATTTAAGCGTCTTTATCATCTCATATATTTCCCTCTATTATCAAAATGGGGCCGAGTGTGTCGAAAGTGACTGGTTCATGCTTCATGATTCAAATGTCACTGAAGTTGCCTGACTTTCCTCATTTTTTGCCTTGTCTCTTTCAATCAATCCAATCAAATGTCAATGTATTACGCCACTTCCTGCTCCATATGAAACAGAGCATTACAATATCTATCATTTTTAAGTTTTAAATCGGATCCTGCCAACCAATTTGAGAAGTAATATGGGAACCAATTGGAAAAAAAAATTGCAGCCTAGAGCTTTAATACGTGAGAGAACATACAACAAACTTTGCAGATTGTTGACTCGCCATGTTTTGTGTTTGAGAAATATGGTTTGTTTTTCAGCACTTCCTCTGACATATAGGGTAGGGCTTGTGCTCTGCATCAATTTTAACCAGACAGTTAAGTCTCTCCACTCTAAAACTCTTCTGGGTTTCATTTACTGACTCTCAGAGTTTATGACAAAATGAAATGTTCCTGTGTGGGCGGCGTGGCAGATCCCCAATACTCACTGAGTCACTCACGACCGGCAGATTCCTCTCTCCGCTCCACTCACAAGTTCACTTTCCCAGCCAGGACCCATGTAGAAAAACCTCCCCTGACTCCAAACTGATATCGCAAGCATCTTTGAATGTGCCCTCAGCTCTAAAGGAGAAGCGAACTCCTCTAACAGTATGGTAATGCCCTAAAGGTTAATGGCGTAACCGCAGACTGGACCAACTCCAGAAGCACTTTAATGAGTTCTTTTGAATTAAGCATGTGCCGCTCTGCAGTTCCGTCCCAATGCACTGCAGTACTAACCAGGGATTGCCCCGTGCATCTCTCCTGAGCAGCAGTCAGTGTCCCTCACTGAAAACAATATCTGGCAACCTTGAACTCACCTTATTAATATTCATTGATTTTATCATTGGCTATTGAATGCAACACAGCAATTTAATAATGCCTCATAATAGAGGCCGGTGGGGGCGTCAGAGAAGGGGTTTGTCAATTTCCCGTCCCGACCCTCGCTCTAAATGCATAGCATCTCTCTCTCTCCCGCGCGCTCGGAGAGAGAAAAAAAAATCCCTCTGAATTTTCTGCTCTTATTATGACATAATGACATGATTAATGACCTTTTAAGCTCTGGCAGCCAAACACTGACAGACTATCAGGCGGCCCCGTCACCCAGCAGATTGTTCCCACGGCAACCAGTACCACAGGCAAAGTTCCTGAGGCGGCCCACAGTGACTCTGAAGGTGAAACGGCCATGTTTTTTTCCCCCACTGGTCTACACAGGCCATTTCACCCTGTCATTTTCACTACCTTTCATTTTTTCCCCTCCTTGACAAACGACACCGTTAATTCATTAACCAGCCCGTAGGTACACGACCACTGACAGAAATGTGCATCTGGCTCGTGCGTGCTGCCAAAAAAGCGGTCTCTTTACGACTCTGCTATTGCTGACTGTCAACACATCAGTCACGTTCGAGAGAGTGCCGAACAGACTGCCGCGGTCTCGCCCTCGAGACGACTGCGGATCTGGTGTTGACGTTTAATAAAAGACACAGTCTCTCCTAATTGTGGCGTGAAGCCATTTGGGCTCCTCGGGAGTGGGACATCGCCAGCGCTTACCGGCACGCTACCGTCGGCTTCTGTCAGAGGCCACATCCAGGTGCGTAAACATGACCAAGTGCTATCAAATCAGATCACCAAAATACCAGGAATGCCCTTAAAAGTCTCTTTATTTTTCTCCTGCGTTTTGGTTACCTTTCAAGGGCCTCCAACAGGAGGTAGTCTAAATCTTTGATAAGACATTGTGGTCTGCGTAGACATCCTGTGAAAGTTGAAGAGAAACACCGGATTCAAGGTCTTTCCTTCAATAAATATTTTCTTTTTAAGGTTCAGAGTGGCTATGCATATTGGGTGCGCAGATCTTACTTGCAATAATAAAGGACAGACTATCACATATTTAATTTGCTGTTCCACATTGTAGATAAAATGGTTGCTTGTGGGGTATTCCATGTAGCAAAATTTAAATTCCACCCAAATTGGCTCATTGAAATTCCTGTCAGTATTCCATCAGATAAGTCATGCAATTGATGTTTGTTCTGCAAAACTGTGATGAACACAAGCTGCACAAACAACGATTAACATTTTTCAATGGTTTCATACTAATGTTTCCCCCTTCTTTCTCAGCAACCAAACAAGAGAGAAACCAGCATTTATGAGACTAACTGGAGCATTTTGCTCTTGTTCACTGTGCTTTCCAGAGTGGTGTTTTACCACCTAAGGAGACTGAAATTATATTGCTCTGCCTGAGCACACCCCTTGAGTTTGACTTTTCATCTAATCTGCGAGCTCAAAAGACAGCAAATCATTTACACACAGAAATGGAAAAGACACCAAAAGTTACAACAATGACAAAGAATTTTTATTTAATTTTTTTTTGTAATTAGTCATAGCTGCTCCAACAAGTGTATTTACAAACAATGGCCATTGGAGATATAAATCGGTGTTCATACCACAGAGTAGGTCATCACTGCACCATCAGAGTAACAAGAGACGATCTGTCCCCCATAAAATGCTTGTCTGAACCACATTTGATTGACATTAATAACTCATAAAAGGACTGTTGTTGTCCAGTTGAAGTTGGCCCGGCACAGACTGGATATGTAAAATGGTGCAAGGACGGCCCTGTCACAGAGGAACATACAAAGACAGTAACAGCAAAGCCACAACAGGAATCCATCACTGGCAGGAAAAAAAAAATGTTCCGTCACTTTTTGCGGTCCATCTGTTTCTCATTTTGGCTGCATTATCTCTACGAGATCTGTACAATTTTCATATGTTCCTGGACAGGTAGTAGATGGACTACTCCCCATTTGGAGGAGAGACAGATGTTCCATGACACAGGAGGGTGTGGTGACAAACTGGAACAGACGCACGAGGCCAAAAAACACAAATACTTAAGAGATGTTAGTTCCATTCAGCAGAACAGCACCCATCCCCATTACAAGACACAGGGTTTGAACGTCGAGCACTGATTGAGCTGTGGCACTAATAAGATACCTTCATTTTCTGACAGTTTTTTGTTTTTTTGCTTTGTGTACAAACAAACAAACGTCCACGAGTATGACTAAGCAACAGAGTCTGTGTTGGGAGTTAATGTACACGAGGAGAGGAAAACAAAATTGACATTCCCATTTCTTGTGTGAAGTCAGTATAGAAAATAGCACATCACAGTACATACAAAGGCCATTCTGGAGAGGCGTCTGTAAACAAAAAGTACAATAAAATAAAACAAAAAGGACAAAATAAAAATAAGATGGGCAGCCTGGAACGGAATGACTGTCCAAGTGCAAGGACTCAACACAGATAGATGTGAAGCTTCAGACAAGCATTCACAGACATCAACACTTAAAACGAGCTCAAGTCTACTCAAGTGACCCAGGTGTGATCAGGAGGGGAGGGGGATAATAGCACTTTATTTGGAGTGCACTTCTACTGGTGACGCACTAACGCTCGGTGTCTGAATGCAGTGTACCACAAACACACATCCAAGGACTTTTCGGGTGGGTGGGTGGGGGTTGGGGTTAAATCAATTCATTATAAAACAATCTGTGGGATTTTGGACAGTTAGGATAGTCCTCATTCAAATGAACAAACTGTACAGATCGGGTACAAGAGAAGAGGAACCATAACATTGTTTTCTTTATCTCATACAAAAAGCACATCCAAATGAAATTAATACTTTGATATCAAATGTTATTAGATTGTTTTGTTTTTTTCACTCTTGCTATGTGTCTCAATTATTTATTTCTTTGTCCTTCAGGAGAGGTACAAAATACATCTTGCTGCACTAACACTGCATGTTATATAGACTAGCTACGGATACACAGTATCCACAAAAGTGAGCGGATTCGCATTCCCCTGTGTTACATGTCTGGATAATTATATTAAAAACCTAACTAATGCAGTGCTACTCCAAGAGGGCCGTCACCCACACGCACTGAATGACGGCTTTACAAAGAGCGTCTATTTTGCTATGTTTTACGTGTACACCTGGAACGAAGAGCGACCGACAAAATCTTAAAAGAGAAAACCGCCACTGTATCACACAAGCAACAACGCGACAGTGCTGGCAGGACCACCACAGGCTAACTGCACCTGATAACTGCAGGGATGCAAGAAGGAGGGGGAGTAGCGAACGCTTCCCCTTGGTTGGTTTTCTCTGTGTGTGTGTGTGTGTGTAAAAAAAGCCAATTCTATTGATCACAGAGGGAGCGTTCCTCTCTCTGCAAGCAAATCCCCCCCGCTCTGTTTCCTGGCCGAGTTTTTTTGCAGTGGTAAGGCTACTCCACAGCTGAACTGGACAACAAGCCCTCCCCTGCTCGACTTGATTTTTTTAATTCCAGAAATAACCCGGCACAAGGCCTCCCAGTATGTGGGCTGCATGCTTTGACACTCTGGACAACATCAAAGGGTCCATTAAATCACGGACGGTTGTCAGCTGCCTAAGCCACCAGCCACAAACGTTCAGTCAATGCTTGGGCAGCGTTTCAGTGCAGAAGGCATGATACGGCCAGGCTAGTCAGCACCACGATACTGGGGATGGAGGGGTTGGGTTGGGTGGGGTGGATGGGGGAGGTGTAGGTTAGGTGTATGCGAGCACTTCAGAAGCTGAAAAAAACAAATTCCGACTTCATCCTCCATTATTTTGTCAAAGATTCAAAAAAATAATTTATTTTATGTTAACTCCATGCTTAAAAATGTATCAATCCCTGAAAGCAGTGTTTTTTTAATCATTCCTAATACCCATAATTATGTATGCTTATGATAATCAAGAAAAAAACATGTTGATTGGGAGAGAAATGCAAACTTGAAGCTGATGCATGTTTATAAAGAGTCTGGGATGGGGGTGGATTGGCTTGCTGCATTTGAAAGCACTTAATTACAGATGGTGTTCTACTCATTCAAATGTGGACCCGAACATCAGATGAAAAAAGTCTGTTGAGAAACTACCACAGATGATGCCTATGGCAAATATGGTGAAAAGCCATACTCTTCATCCCTGATTTTTTTTCTTAACAACTGGTTCAGCTCAAACCATGACATGTCTGCATCAAATACTGAGTACAAACAGGTTTTTTTACATTTTAAAAACTGGGCATTTGTTTTTTCCACCTGCATACAGACAATTGGCAATGACAGAACAGGGACAGAACAAAATCTGAACAATAAATAGGAAAATACTGTTCTGCCAAAAAAAAAAAAAAAACTAATTAGGATATTTACTCAGATTATGGAGCAAGGCCGTACTTGAATGCTTCACTCTATATGAAATGCTCTTCAAAGATGCAGCATGCATCTTCCCCTGTCTTTACTATACACATCATACAAAAAACAAACAAACACTTGAGTGCTTCTCTTTCCCTCTCCTCCTTCCTTCTAACAATACAGCAAATTAGCACACCCACCTCCACAAAGGTCCCCCATAAGCTATTCATCACAAAAGCCCAGATATGAGCCTCTCACACACAGTGGTGATATGTTTCCAAGCAACAATCGATGTTCAACCGATCTTCATGGTGGTGGCGTCCATGTTCAAAAAAAAAAGAAGAACAAGAAACACTCTCATGTCCGTATGGTCAGGGCACTCAAGGTCGCCTGACTGCCTCCATGTTCACACTAGTAAGAGTCCTCCAGTGAGACAGACCTGAGGCAGTCCACACAATGTCCATTTCTCTTCCCATCAGACCCATTTTTATAGAAACTGACAGAGATGTGTGAGCAAGTTAATTCATATGCGTGTGTGTGTGTGTGTATTGGGGAAGGGGGGGGGCGTATTTGTGTGTGTTAGCTGAGAAAGGGAGACAGTACAAAAAATGACTCCGTTGGACAATTAGAAACACTGAAGTGTCAAAACACTTTTGGCATCTTACTGCAACTGCAACATGAGAGAGAAAAAAAAAAAAAAAGAGGGCCGTCTCGTGGATCCCAGCCGACTGACGCGAGTCACAGACGGAGAGAGAGAGAGTCAAGGAGAGAGAGAGAGAGAGAGAGAGAGAAAGCGACAGAGAGAGATGAGTAAAAACTGGATTGAAAAAAGTGCTCCTTTTTCGAGTGGCCCTCCTCACAGGTGTGTGTGTGTGTGAGTGTGTGTTTGTGTGTGTGTGTCCACTCCCCCGGGGTCGGAGGCTATAACGAGGCGAGGGCTGCCAGGAGGAGCAGGGCTGTGGCCAGCAGCAGGGCAGGGGTCCTGCAGCGGGCAGCCGCGTTGACGTCCCCTCTGGAGGGTTCGGCCGACTCATGACTCGTGTCGTCTGTGGGGACGGGAGAGAGGAGCAGAGTGTCACGCATGTCACGACTGAAACCAGGTGTCTCTCCCCACCACTAATTAAGCCCCTCAGAGAGGTGAGAAAAAACATCTTGGGGATCTAATGGCCAGAAACGTCAGCAAGACACCTGCAGCACCCGGCTCACTACATTTGCCCAACTGAAATCAAACTAATAATGAAAATAAGGAATGCAGTGGCATTTTGAACACATTTGCATACAAATTCAGCATATGAAGCACAGTTACTCACAAACCATAAGAATCTATTGAATCTTTTACAGAGAAATAGAGTGAAGGAATTGGGATGTCCCATACAAACCTCGCGGCTCTATAGAATTATCCACTTTGTCATTGACGTCAAACACTTGATCATGAACAGTGATAGTTTTCACACAGTTGTCTGTAAAAGACACAAGAGAGCTTGGTTAGTTCTGTGAGTAATGGGAATCAAACACTGTACACAGTGGTCAATAAACTCCAACTCTATTTAAAGATCTTTGTTTGGAAACACCTTGAATAGGTTAGACAGCTACAAGTATTGTGAAAAATTAGAATCAGATGGTTTTTAGAGAATGGCTGGAACTATGTGGTAGGGCAGTTGAGGTTGTGGTTTCAGCGCAGTCAGTAGACCTGCCCAGATGGTTTGAGAGCCGAATGTACCCCTCTTCATGATTTTGAAGCCTAAGTTACTTGTCAATGTTTTTTATTCATTTCGATTTTGTAAGTGGTTAATGACACCCTTTTCTGTGACTCAAAACACATTTATTTTTGGCTTACAGGGACTGGCAACATACTGCATTTTTATTCATTTTGGAGCCCATGTGAAATATTTATTTATTGCTCATTGAAGTAGGCAACGAAGCACATGGGCACAGACTTGTCCTCTCATCAACCAATTGTAGAGGTCATTGCAAGTGTGCATGAGAAACTTGTGCATGAAACATGATATCAGCCAAAGCAATGGAGTCTCTCCCTTAGTTAAGTTCTCACTTTTCCTTATTGCAGCTTTGTGAATACAATTCATGAGAAATGTAGTTATAAACTTTCACTGCAACTCAAGAGAACTCACAGGAGAACCCTTTAGTGGTACTTTGTGAATACGGGCCCTGATCTCTGTGCAAGAACCCCCCTGTTGGTGTTATAAAAACATATCCTAGTTGAAAAAGCCTCATCGTGTTTTGGCCAATAAAGTTGCACAATATCCTTGTAATCTTGGGCTCTGATGTGGCTCAACAACTAAATGCAACAAGTGGGTTTCCACACCACATATGCTTAGGCCTTCAGGCTGCCACAGGAAACAAAGCCCAACAACACAAAAGAGAGACCGCAAAGACAAAAAACAAAAATCAAAACAACAAAAAATGAACCTTGATGATGCTCTTCTCCACAAACAACACTACAATGTTTAAAGGCTCAAGAAGATGGAAAAACTCTTTGAAAGAGATGAGATCCTTATGATTTTCACAACATTTTTTTTAAAGAGTGTGAGAACACTCATTTTTCAGTTTAATTAAGAAAAAGTAAAAAACACCTATACATATACTGCATTTGCATTAATAATTCAATTAATGTGGAAAAGGTCTAAAACATGTTTGTGCATCCAGTGCAGCTGGATCCCAGTGAGGACTTGAGAGGACTTACTGGCTGGTCTGACGAAAACCTTCAGCCTCAGGCAGCTCCGTCTCCCATTCTCTGCGACGGTGTAGGCTGAAACACACACAGTTAATAGGCATGTTTACTATTAAGAGCAGGCAATCCACACCAGATGTTTCCCCCCCCCCCCTTGGTCTCTCAACACTCGCCCCATGACCCACAAACTCACACACACACACACACACACACAAGGGTACAAAAACATGGTCATTTCTCACACCAAAGCACTCACGAGTTGAGCACTATTTGTCCTCCATTGAAAGACATGACAAATGTTCTTATCACTGCTGTGCTCAAAGAAAACAGCAAGAGTAACCCTGGGAGGAAAGAAACTGTGTTGATGTGATCCTTCCGACTGGGAACGCGGAGTACCAGTTACAACACATACCTCATCCTTTTTACTGCGCTGGAAAAGAGGCTAGGTGCATTACTGGCTATTTCGACTGATTTTATGTCCACTATGTTGTAATGGTACAACGTGCTGACTCAAGTGTCATGAAACAGTGTGTGTGGCCTGAAAAGAAAATGTTGAGAATGTTGCGCTAGCGAGTCTTTTCTAGGCTTTCGTGAAATTGATACAGTTTTTTTTATATACCTTTGTCTTTTCTCTGTTTTCTCTAAGACATCTAATTACCAGATTTCAATCTTTGCTTGACCGCATGCTGTAGGAACTTGCCCTGTTGTTAGACACCTCAGAGTGCCATGTCCTTGTCTGGGAACGCTGTGCAAAAGACATAATCAGTGTTTCCCGCCTTCCCTCCTCCTGGAGAACAAATGCGCACTTGGCCCTCACAGTGTGAGATGTTCTGGCTCGCTGTAACATTCGCCCCTGGGGCTGTAACCCCCCCGCGCACCCTCCTCCCTCAATTTGTTCCCTTCATAATGGCGAGCTCATTCAGGTCTTAAGGAAAAAGGTGCAATGGCAGCTCCGCTCCCCGCGGGCCCACCTTCACACGACTCGTAACACGATCCGCCCTTGTCAGAGGAGCACCGAGACGACGAGGGGGTGCGTGCGGAGGAGCCAGAGGCCGCGACTCTCACGGATCACTCCGCAGGAGAGATAGATAGAGAGAGAGAGAGAGAGAGAGAGAGAGAGAGAGACTGAATAATGAGGAGAGGAGAGGAGAGCACTTCACAAAGCTAACCACCCCCCACCCACCACCCCCACACCCCATCCGTCCTCAGCCAACACCACATCTCTTTTCCACGAGTGCACCATCCGTGCCAGGGCTGTTGAATCACTTTAAAGGCGCTGTCTGTCTGCTATGGGAAATCACAGTGTGCCCCGTCTGTTTGCACAAGTCCCACCACGTTAACAAGCCTTGCATTTTTGCCTTTGAGCTCCCAAACAAATAACAGACTTCTTCTTTTTCTGGAGCGGGAGGGGGGGGGGGCTGTTCCCCGATTGAAATAGCTTGAAGGACAACCTGCCATGCCTGCTTTGATGCCGAACAACATCCCGGTCACAAAAAAACTCTCAAAGCATTTATTGGCTCTGAGCGACCTCGGCACCTGCTCCTTGAAACGCCATTGGCCATGAGCTGCACCAGCACCTGCCACTCAGACTTCAGCTGGCCCACGACCCACCTCCACACCTGCTCCTGAACTTTCGATTGGCTCCAAATAGCCTCGCCACCTGCAACCGACACCACCTCCGTGTGCCTGCAACCCAAACCAACACCTGGTGCTCGTAAAAATTGGCTGCTGAGGACCTGCCCTGGCTCAGGACTGGCACCCCGATAACAGGCACCTTTTTTGGGAGTCCTTGCGCACGGCGCTCCAGCCAGTGGACCCAGGGAATGGATGGGAGATAAATATCATAAAGATTGCAATCTGAGCAGCTAGACCTCTGCCTGGACACGCAAGCTTGGCATAAACAGGTCTGTAGGTGGGGACAAAGGAAATATTATACCAATGTCATCAAACACACACAAAACATAACCTTTCTTCTCTCTCTCTCTCTGTATGTGTGTGTGTGTGTGTTTGTTTGTGTGTGTGTGTGTGTAAGTAGGCTACGTATGTGTGTGTGTGTGTGTGTTTGTGTGTGTGTGTGTGATGTGTGTGTATGTAAGTAGGCTACATATGTGAGTGTGTGTGTGTGTGTGTGTGTGTGATGTGTGTGTGTGTAAGTAGGCTACATATGTGTGTGTGTGTGTGTGTGTGTGTGTGTGTGTGTGTGTAAGCCCATAATGAACTACAATATGTTCCGACTCCTCCCGGTTCCCTGCTGTGTGTGCGGTCTGTGTTTCTCCGAGCGCTGGCTGTCCCCAGCTCTCCCAGGCCCGCGCCGCTGCAGGGGGAGGATGGGTTGAATCACAGGGCTCACAGGCCGTCTGCTCTGACCGTTCTGTATATACAGTCTATGGCGCTGACATACCGGGTCTTTTTCTGCACACCCTTAATCACATCCCCACCAGCGTATTTACTTTGATTTGGGCAAAATTGCTTTTGTCTCATTCCAGCAGTCTGACCTGCTCCAGGGGTCTGGTGGTCACCCCCTCCCCAAACCGGGCCCCCCTCCACGATGCTTGATTGAAAACATCACATGAGAGCGTCACCTGGCTTGGGGGCCCACCGGGAGCCTCTCATGTCTGTGCGTTTGTGTGTGAATGTTTTTTTATTTTAAGGAGAGAGGGGTCTGTGTGCTTACTGTGTGTGCGGAGTTGGATAGATGTTTATGTTTGTATGAGAGCATGTGTGTGTTTGTGTGTAGAGGGGGTATGTTTTTACTTGTGTGTATGCAAGGGCTGATGTGTGTGTGTATGTGTGTGTGTTTATGTTTGAGTGTGTGTGTTTGTGTGGGTACCCTTGTTTGTTCTTCAGATTCTACCCCATGTGCCGAATGTTTGTGTGAGCACATGCCCATGTGGTGTTCATACTAAGCGTGTGTGTGCATGTCTTTCCATGTGTCGGCCGTGGTCGAATGTGTGCGTGCGGACATAAGTATCCATTTGTTTCAAAACTCAGCAACAATACCTGCTGGGCGTTTTTCCTTCTCTGCAAGACCAAAAACATGTCAGCAATTCCACATTAGGGGAAAAAAGGAAAAGAAACCCTCTCTCATTTCAAAGGCCTCATCACAAAAACGGACAGAACGGAAAAAAATGGATTACCATTCCCAACTTCCCAACCCCAGCTAATTACTTCAGTGTCTCGTGAAAGGACAGACGCGTCAATCACCCGCGGGCCATTCTGACTCTGTCAGCGTGGATCGAGTGACTTACCTCACGCCGCGCTGCTGACAGACACGCCGGGTCAGACAAGCGCTCGTAGCCATCACTCTGGTCAGAGTTGCTCATTCTGGTCTGGGGCACATTGAGGGCTATTCTATGACCCCTCTTCACAAGGCTGACACCGGATACTGGCTAGTCACCAACCCCCACACGGAGCAACCCTCACCACACACACACACATACACACACACACATACTTCATCATCTCCAATGAAGTTACACCCCCCCCCCCCCCACCCTTCATCTTACAGACAAAGAGGGTAGGAAAACCACAGACTGTGTAGTGTCCACGCCCGAATTTGAGAGCAAGGGGAGTGTGTGTGTGGAGGGAGACAGGGCCAGGACTGGATGCTTCCCGACAGAGATGATGTATGGGGGGTGGGGGAGTTGGACTTGTTGTGATATCCCTTGTGTGTCTGGATAGGTGTGTTTGTCTTTGTTTTTGTTGGGTTTTTCGGGGGGGGGGGCGGGCATTTTTCTGCACACCTCCACTACACCTGATAGCTCGTGCTCCCCAGCGTAATTAAAGCGGGTCTGGCCAGCCGTGAAACAGAGCTCTGTCTCGCTGGGCGGCGCCGTCCTCTGTGTTGCTCTGTGTCCTCTAATTAGATGGCTAGGGACTGTCCACCCTGATCTCTTGTCTCATTACGATGACAGGAGCCTGGGCTTTAGATGCGCGGCCCCGGCTTATGAACTGGGCTTATGTCAGACGGCGTGCGACGCCACCGGGGGGGGGGGGGGGGAACCTCTCAGGAGCCGGGACGAGACAGGTGACAAACCGGCCCCTGAAATTGGATTTCTATCCTGTGAGATTATGATCAGACTTCCATGTTGAGCTCTGTTGATGGGGGGAAAAAAAACGTGACGCCCTTAAACTCTTTCGGATCCAGGGGTTCAACTGCATGTGTCGCCTGATACCGACCTCTGACCTGGTGCTGTCGCCTAACTGATCCCCCCACCCTGCTCTCCCCTCCCTTCTCCATACACAAGTGCAGGGGGCAGTGCGCACTGGGACTTAAAGCTGACCTGGGGCTGTCCGTCACCGAGCACCACGGCCGGGGTTAACAAAGACGCTCTTGTGCCCATGATGAAGACGAGAGCTGGACACCGCTGACAAGCGAGAGCCATTCTCAGTCACGGAGAAACAACCGCCACAGTCCCCCCCTCCCATTTACATTCTCCAACAGCAGGGAGCCAGTAGTCTTAGGTCCGATAAGAGGAAATCCCCCCCCCCCCCGCTCTGTCTGTCCTTTGGCTATCCTGTCCACTGGCAAGTCATATTTCATGGGGATATGTTTGTGCTGCACACGGGCCAGTTCCTTTCATGTGCACACTGTCCAAAGTAGTCTGTGGTACAGCAACGCTACTGAACAAGGAAGTAAGCTATCTAGTATCTGTAGTCTGCTGAAGAAAGAAGGCAGAAACTTTCAGAAATGAATCCAGTATTTCTTCTGACTGTGTACTCTAAATCATTGGATAAGATGTTAATGTAGTGCTCTCTGAGCTGGTGGAAGTTCCTGTGCTGATATGAAGTGCACACAGCCTCACTTTGCCAAAGGCAATATCCCTCCAGGCCGGCAGTGAATACCTCCTCTCAGACGCTGTGTTTGCACTCCGGTTTCGTCTCCTAAGCGCTTGATTTCGGGTTGGATCATTTGTTGTTCCTCCTGCATTTCTATTATTTTTGTGTGTGTGTGTGTGTGTGTGTGTCCAGGGCCACTGCACTGGGGAGAAAACAAGGCTCTTTTTGTTTTGTGACTCGGTTTCGGCGTAGAGACATTAAAAAGTGAGTCACTCAACCACGGGTGGTATGAGTCCTCCCATTTACTGTAAAATCCCTCGCTTTAGCCAAAGGCTAATCTCCTCGAAGAAAGTCTCTCCTGACAGCTGATGAACAAACCTCAGAGCCCAGAGTCGTTCGCTGGAACCTCCAGAAAGGCTGGGAGCACGACCAGATGCTCTGAGGATCTAGCTACAGACTCTAGATGATCGTCTATCTATAAAGTTCCAAACTTCAGAGCTATCCTTTTTTTGCCACAGATTTCTGATAGACCCCAGTATTGCACCATCACGTGCACACACTCAAGACACTCACTCACTCACACAGACACACACACACAGACACACACACACACACACACACACACACACACACACACACACACAGAGACACACATAGATACACACACACAGAGAGACAGACACACACACACATGCACACACACTGTCAAAGGCACATGTGCGTGCACAGTACTCACACACCCGCATCCCCACCCCTGCATGCCAGCGCACCATGTCTCCTATATCTGCGTGTCTCCAGTGCATATGCACATGAAGGAACTCATCTCAGATGGTCCGAGGCCGCTCCTGTGTCCTATTTAGTCTTCCGCGAGGGCTCCCGGTGGGGATCTGACTCCAGTTGTAAAAACACGGCTTTGGATGCTTGTTTTTCGGAGCCCTCTCGCAGGCCGGCGTAAGCTGAGACCGGGGCTCGGCAACAAAGCCTTCTTCAGAGCGAGACCACGAGAGGCACTGTGTTTTTCCCTAAGGTTAATGTTTTCGTTCGAGTCTGTTTGCCAAGACTCCTGGAAAACAAAGCAGCAGTTTGACCACGGGAGGGTGGAGGCGGGAGGCTTTTCTATATTCCACGCTTGGAATCAATGGTTCAGGCCTGAAAGCCGGCCGTTAAATTTGAGAGCAAGTGGTGTGATCACCTGCCAGAATGGCGTCATGCAAATTGAGCGATTTTATGTCATCATGTTTGGCCATATATTTTTAAATTCTTACTGTAAGTTACTTTGAAGAT
>NW_027468609.1:28242363-28244863 GCF_046254945.1 Alosa pseudoharengus
ATGAGTGCGTTTATCACACCCACTTAGACAAACACACAGTGCAAGGCTGAAGCAAGGACAAGCCTTTTTTTTAACAAAAGCATTCCTACATAACGTTAATCCTCTTTCACCCTTTCACCTCCCTCACCGAGCGAGTGAAGGTGATGACTGGGGCACCAGCAGAGAGAGAGAGAGAGAGAGAGGGAGAGAGGGAGGGAGGAGGTAGAGAATGCTCTCCTGGTGTTTGCTACAGCCCTCTGTTTTGCCCCAGGTCATGACAAGGTCAGATTCCTGGGATTTAACAATGGCTTGAAAAATGAACAAGACACTTAAGTCCCGAATTATGTTGAAAGCACTGACCTGCATGACAATGTATCTCTCTCTTTTATACTCTTTCCCTTTCTTCTACCACTCCACCCACTGTTTGATTAAAATATGGCGACGTTACACAAACGACTATAGGATCAGGCCAACACAAAGAAACCAGATGTGAACGCAAACAAATAGAGAAGTGGCCTCTTTTCTCTGAGACAGAGGAATCAGGGCGCTCTGAGTCAGAAACAGGCCTTCTTTAATCTCCACTAATCAGTGAAATGATTAGGGCCAGGAGAAAGTAGCCCATTGAAGCCGCTGGACCTTGGCAAAACTGGTCACACACCTGCTTTTCTCTGTGTGTGTGTATCTGCCCAGAAGCACACACACACACACACATATATATCCACACACACACACACACACACACACACACACACACACACACTCAAGAAGTCACAAACACACACACATGTTCGTGGCCTACAATTACCCCTCCTCATGCTCCCCTCTCCTCTAGGGGGAGCTCTTTGCATAATCACTAGCCCCATCTCCCCCTGGGGCAGAATGAGCCCCGGGTCAGGTGTTAGCCCGCTGGCCCCTGCTAGCCTCCTGCCTGGCCTGTTAGCACCTAGCGCAGATGGACGAGCTCCCCGCTCGTGTTTCAGCTCCCCGGGACCAGACCACGACACGGCCAGCCCATCACTCACGGCGGAAATGAGCGGAACATCCTGCCCCGGCTGCAGGTATCATTAATTCGACTGTCCACCCAGACGCTTGCCCAGAAGCATTACCCCCTTGCAGAAGTGGCAGCCCACGGAGGTGGAGGTGGACAGGGAGGTGGAGGGGCGCTGCCAAGAGCCGGACAACCCTGGCGGGAGCCTCCGACAGCAGGGGGGTGAGGGGGGGCGAGAATACATTAGGAGACAAAACTCGACTTGGGCCCATTTCTCTTCCTGGACTTCCCATGGATTAGACCCCATTGTCTGAGCTCCTTTTTTGTCTTCAAATAACAACTTGATGTATGGTCCCGTATATTAAAAACACATTGTTGCGTCTCAGAGACATGCCTTATGTTTGCGTATATACAGCAGATGTAATGTTTTTAGCAGAGGGTTTTTAAAAGAAGAAAGGGACCTCAGAGGAAGTCAGAAGAAGAGCTGGAGGGAACGAGAGAACAGAGAGAAGATGGAAAAAGAGAAGAGAGAGAGAAAGGGAGAGAGCGGAAGAGAGAGAGAGAGAGAGAGACAGAGAAAGGGAGGCACCCTCTGAAACATGGCCCAAGTGTGTGAGCGTGCATATGTGTGAATAAGTGGGTGAGAACGGTGCACATGTGGACAAGGAAGAGCGATTCACACTTGTCCTACACGGACGCGACATGGAAGGTATTCACAGTGGCACAGGTTAATCCAGCCACTCTGTGCTGGGCCGATTAGCAGAGACCAAGAGAAGGGGAGATAGAGAAAAAGAGAGAGAGAGAGAGGGAGGGAGGGAGGGAGGGAGGTAGAATGGTGGGGACTGTCACTCATCACCCCACACCCAGCAGGCTTCTGTCACTCACTCAGCGGTTCACTCCCCCTGGGGGCCGACAACCAATAACACAAAACCCCATCGCCCCCGACAACTGACCTTCAGACGCGTTGCCATGGCACTGACTTGCGATGCTATGCTCTCCTTCCTTCTAACAAACACACACACACTCACACAAAATCTCTCAGGCTCAGGCTGTAGGGGAGTACTCACAGAAACACTGAACACACACACAACAACACTCACACACACACTCACACACACACACAAACAAACAGAAGACATTTTCTCAGTGTTTTGAATTTTAAGCTCCATTACCTTGAGTGCTAAGCTATGGTTATACAGGTCAAATAAATCTATAGATATTAATCTGAGGCCATGATTGATCAGTGCACATACTCATGGAATGCTTTAGAGCAGGGCTCGGGAAGCAGCAATAAGATACAGTGGGGTCAGACTCGAAGGTCAGAGGTCACCAATGGACCATCATTAATGAGCCTCTTCGCATTCAGGGCGAGGGGACACCAGCGACCTAGGGGCATCTGTCTTTCTGGAAGCTTCTGTGGGGGTCACCACGCTCCACACATGCTGCAGGCAGCGTGTTCAACGCCTTTGCACGCAGATAAATCTCCTCCTGGCAGACAAGCAGGGACAAATTATCCCCCCCTTATAGTGGAGG
>NW_027468609.1:28249863-28292363 GCF_046254945.1 Alosa pseudoharengus
TTTTCTTAGAGCACACCCAGCAGACGTTGCAATCACAAAAGAAAAGCCATCTTTACAGAGTCAACCGCTGTCTTGGCTTTTGCTGAAATACACTGCCAGGAGGAGGACATTTGGTAGCAGTGGACCGAGAGGAACACAGAAACAAACAAAACAGAACTGAACAGAACTCCCCCAGAAGAACTGCTTGAGTTAGCATCAACGCTAGCAGCTAAACAAACAACAGCACTAAAGACAAACAATGTTGTTGAGGCTGTTGTCAAGACTCTAGTTCCCCAAACGAATATTTTGATTCTGTTTAACACTCTTAGCTGTGGGCGCTTGTGTATTTGGTGAGTGTGTGTGTGTGTGTGTGTGTGTGTGTGTGTGTGAGTGTGGTGTGTGTGATTCTGTTCAACACTCTAGCTGTGGTCGCATGTGTGTATTTGGTGTATGTGTGTGTAGGTGTGGTGTGTGCTTGTGTGTGTGTGTGTGTGTGTGTGTGTGTGTCTGTGTGTGTGTGTGTGTGTGTGTGTGTGTGTGTGTGTGTGTGTCTGTGTGTGTGTGTGTGTGTGTGTGTGTGTGTGTGTGTGTGTGTGTGTGTTTGTGTGTGTGTGTGTGTGTGTGTGTGGTTAGAGCGGAACTTGTTTCCAGTCCCAGTGGATAAGTGGCTTGACGAGGATGGGGGTGGGGGGCTAACACGCGGCACTTACTCCCCAGTGAGTGTTAAGCGGGTGGGGGGCTCGTTTGGAAGGACAGGTCCAGACCTGCGGGCTGCAGGAAGTATCGATGGACCCCATAAAAGGAGGCTAAGCAGCTCTGTCACAGCGAGACTGATGATGTTGCTTTTTCTCACGGCAGGTAAGGCAGCTATAATCCTCCATTCTCTCTCTCTCTCTCTCTCTCTCTCTCTCTCTCTCTCTCTCTCTCTCTCTCTCTCTCTTTCTCTAGCTCTCTCTCTCTCTCTCTCTTTCTCTAGCTCTCTAATCAAAAGCAGGTCAGTGGTGACACAGCAGTGGAGCAGGCCCACTCCGACACACACCTCCAGGCGCTGGAGAGGAAAGAGTGAGTGCCGCGCAGCAAACACGGCCTAGACAAAGACTGTGTTTAAGAGCCAGCACACAAGTGAGTTCTCCTTCCTAACAGCTAATCCATAAACACACACACACACAGACACACACACTCAAATGTACACACAAACAGAAACATGCACAAACACATTCACACAAACTACCTTTCCTCTACCCCTTCTCTCTCTCTCACACACACACACACACACACACACACCTCTCTCTCTCTTTCTATTTCTCTTTCTGTCACTGACACACTCGATCTCTTTTAGCACGGGCCAGGGGCACCCATCCACCAGGGGGCTGTGTGTGTGTGTGTGTTTCTGTATGTGTGTGTGTGTGTGTGTGTGTGTGTGTGTGCCTCATTCCAGAGTGCCTGCTGGCTCCTGTCCCTCTGCACTTGTCACGCTGAAAACTCGGCCACTCCAAGGTTTCAGAGTCATCTGAAGAGTCTCTTACGGGCCCTGTTAGCGCGGGGGGTTGGGGGGGGTTAGTGTCAGGTGACAAATCCCTGCCTAAAGACTCACAGGGGGCCCCCTCCGACCCACTCCCCCCCCCCCCCCCCCCAGCCCCACCGCACCACCTCCACCACCTCCACTCCAGCCCCGGTGTCGGCACAATGGCTAATTGGAGAGATGTATTGGGGTTAAAGGAAGCGGGGCTTAATCAGTCTTTAGCACCATCTGGCCCCCCTGTTCTCTGGCCCGCCTCTCTTGCCCGCGCGCTCAGGCAGAAAGGGGGGCGACGCCGCTGAGAGGTATGGCCCTCGGTCGGTCCAGACCCCCCGTGGGGCGGAAGGGTCCAGAAGGCGGCCGAGCGGAGAGGCGGCGGGGCGGGTCACCGTGGCCAGTGCCGATGCGTGGGCCAGCCCGCCGGGCCCATAAAAGTGAGATGTTTTATTTTGGGGTTGTTTGGAGGGGGCACGAGCTGAGGAGCGGCAGTGCCCTTCCAGAAACAAAGACCAGATGTGGAGCAGGTTTCTATTAGCGCTGGCCAGGGTGAAACAGGAGGTTTATGGTACAGTATAAAAACACAAGGCCAGAGACGTACATCCTGAGCGGGCACAAACACACAGACACACACACACACACACACACACACACACACACACACACACAGATTTTGGCAGAGCAGCACTGAGTTTGGCTATCTCTCCACTGACGGATTAGCAGCTCTTTCTTAACTCCCTCTATCACTCTATCACACTTTTTTATCTACATCTCTCTGTCCCTCTCCTTCCCAGCCTCCCCCCTCCTCTCTCTCTCCCTTTCTCCTTCCCTCCCCCTATCTCTCTCTCTCTCTCTCTCTCTCTCTCTCTCTCTCTCTCTCTACCTGTCATCCCAGTCAGTCATTGAAGGAGATGGTCACCTCCCTTTCTACCGTGCTGGTGGATCAGAGAGCAGCCAGCCCTTTGGTCTGCTGGGGGCTCAGTGTGATCCATTAAGCGCAGACTCACATGGCTGATGGATGCTGAGCCCCGAGCTCAAGACTAACATAACACGCCAAGGAGGGGGGAGAGAAAGAGAAAGAAAGAGAGAGAGAGAGAGAGAGAGAGAGAGAGAGAGAGAAAGCCTCCGACTCCAGCCAGCCCCATTCTCTGTTTTCCCTTCCAAAGCCCAGGATAAACAGAGGCAGGACGGGAGAGGGGCTTAGAGGATTCCCGCTGTAAAGCGAGCCATTATGAAGGGTTAAAAACAGCTGTGGAGCGACTGCAGACCCGTCTCCGGCACACAGCCCCCAAACTCAGGATATACGACTGGAACAAAGTAAATGAGTGATACATAAAAAGAGATGAGGGGGAGGATAGAGACAGAGAGAAGAGAGAGAGAAAGAGAGAGGGAGAGAAGAGAGAGAGAGAGAGAGAGAGAGAGAGAGGAGAAAAGAAAGACATATGTTTGTCTGTTTGCTAACAACACACTCTTGTGTACTTTGACAAAATTGTATCCTTTCACGGTCATGCCAACTTCTTTGAAGGAGGAAGAAAAAGAACAAACAGAGAAAAACAGGAATTGGCTTGAAAAAAAAAGTCGGCCTGCCTCATCCTCTTTCTCTAAAAATACTGTTCCACTGCCACAGAGTTCACATTTCTCGGGAAGGGGATTCACCCTTGCTCGCACTCGCTGTGATTAGGCTGTCATTTCCCTCTGATAACCCCTGAGCACACTTTTCCACTGAGGAAAAACAGAATCAGCGCCATCAGTGCCATCAGCACCATCCATCTCGATGGGACAGATCTTTGGAAGACACCAGACTGCAGGCCTGCTAGAGCCATTTCCACTCTCCTCTCCTCCAGTCACTTCGACTCTTTCGTTTCTCCACTCAGGAGGGGAGGATGACGGGGGTGTGATACGGTGTGTACAACAGGTGGAGAGTGCATCAGACTCAGGCCCTCTTCATAGGCTGTGCATAGGTATTGTGATTGAGCCTCAGTGCTCCGTTCCCTATTCCTGTGAGAATGAGCTGCCGTTTGAAGTAAACATCATCATTTCCACTTCTCTGTGCTATCAAGCCCGTCACAGGGGAGAATTTGAAAAATGAGAGAGATAAAGACAGAGAGAAGGAGAGAGAGAGAGGGAGAGAAAGAGAGAGACAGAGAGAGAGAGAAGGAGAGAAGAAACACCTCCTACATGTTCCCAAATATCTCACTGAATTCTTAATGACTATCATACACACACACACACCACAAAGACACACAAACACACACGCACGCGCACACAAACACAAACACAATCCTTATCCAGCAGATAAGATTCACTCTGTTTATCCCCTTTAATGAGGCTAAAGCCTCTCTTCACAGACAGGATACATTCCATTCCTGCCATTCACACATTTAGCACACTCCTCCCGAGGGGAACACACACTCTCTTATACACACACACACACACACACACACACACACACACACACACATTTTCTGCTAACTTACTGTTGACAGGGATGGGAAGCCTCCAGGATACAGTGAGCAGAAACACAAACTGATGCACAGTCATACACACACACACACACACACACACACACACACATAGTCACACATACAGTCACACTCATTCCAATTGCATGACATGAACACACAAATCAGACCCTATGGAGTCCCTCTCTGCACACACACACACACACACACACACACACACACACACACACACACACACACACACACACACACACACACATCGTTCTTTCCACCACAGTGGCGAATAATAGACCAAAGCAACTACCTCGCGGACATGGAAACAAGGATGAGGCTCCATTACACCAACGCCATGTCCCCCTACACCACCCACCCCTCCCCCACTCGCCCAGGACTCCACAGGGTGAAAGACCAGGGGGAGAACAATGGTCCAGTGTAAGCGATCCAGGTGTGAACACGCCGCTGACAAGCTTCTCCTCGCACGCCGGTTTCCTCCAGGCCCCAGATTGCGGGCAACCCAGCCGCACACGGAGACCGCCGTTAGTGCCGGCGGAGAGTGCCGGAAAGTTTACACAAAGTCTTTTCCCCCGGACCGATACTTCAGAACGCTTCTGTGCTTTTGTGTTTGGAGTGTTTTTTGTTATCTTCCACCCCATCCTTCAATAAAATAAGCACTCCAGCTTGTCATTTAGTGTATCTGGGGCGGAGTGCACACACACTCACACACTCACACACTCTCACGCTGAACAGGGGCCACTCTCGGGGGAAGCGAGCGAGAGAGCGAGCTGGCAATCTGGGCTCCTCGTTCGCTCTGAGTCAGTGTTTGGAAATGAGGAGTGTGGTGAGAGGATGGGTGTGTGTGTGTGTGTGTGTGGGGGGGGGGGGTATCCATGCGCATCCACGCATCCATTATCTGTGTGAATCAGCACCTGGCCTCCATTCTGCTGTGACACATCATCTCTGTCAGGTGTTGCACAAGGCTTTCCCGTGAACTCAAGTCATGCAGGCATATCTGGCGCTTGAGCGTATACATTTTACACGCACACACACACGCACACACACACACATTCTATTGAGCTAGTTTACACAAGTGATAGCTTGCTGCACCCTTTCATGCACTCACACATGTCCATGTTGTTACACTGACTCAAAAACACACAGGCACAGAAGCACACACATGCACACGCAAACGTACGAAAACACACACACACACAAACACACACACACACACACACACACACACACACACACACTTCACAAGGTGCCAGAGGCCTCAGGCTGTCATGGCTGATCAGAAAACCCAGATCTGCGACCAAAATGGACTTTGTCTGCAACACATGAGGGAAGATAGCCTCCCATCTGCCCCTTATCTCTGCTGCAGAGCTAGCTTTAGCTGAGCTAGCGACAGTCCCTCGCTAAATACCCCTCCCATGTGCCCCTACCCCTGTGTCCCACATGAGGACCTGTACACCCACACCCCCAGCCCCCCCCCACCCCCCCGGTTTATCTCGGGAATGTGGGAATTTAATCTGTGGAACACTCGGGGGCTGGCGGAGAGGACCCTCTGCGTTGACAGTGGGACTCTTCAGGCGGACACCTTGGGGCAGATCGGAATGCTGGGGCTGCGGCTGGAAGCTCCGATTAGGGGCTGAGCTCAAAGCGTCGCCTTTCCACACATACCACGCACTCTGCAGAGTCTCGCACACACACACACACACACACACACACACACACACACACACACACACACACACACACACACACACACACACACACACACACAGAGCCCTCTCCCCTCACCCCAAACCCCGATTAGGCCCATGTTGCTGACCAAACAGTTGACTAAACACCACAAACACACCCAGCCCCAGAAGGCCACTTATGCACAATGGCATGTGCTAACCACACGCAAACACTCACACACACAAACACTCACACACACACACACACACACACACACACACACACACACACACACACACACACACACACACACACACACACACACACACACACAAACCTTCACACACTTCTTCACAAGTGTGGTTAAAGAATGAGAATCACTGGACACTTTAAAACACTCACTCTCACAGTCACACACAAAGGATTTATCAAAACGTAAAGAGCGCCTATCGCGGTTTGACGGGAGTAATAACAGGGGTTAGTCTGAAGGCTGGAGGCCAGATAGCTGCGCTAATGGCAGAAGTCAGCGGGGGAGTGAGCGCGGCGTGTCACGGGAGGTCAGGACGACGCTCGGCTGAATTAAATTACCCGCTTGAAATGTCAATAATTGAAAGGCAAAAACTGTCTGGAAAAATAATCACTCGAATTAAACGTAATCAATGGGGAGGGGACGGGGAGGTCACCCAGCGGAGCAGCTCCTGCCTCTGTCGTCCAGGAGGGGCCTGCTCCTCGTAGGAGATGGGGAGAGGGGCTGCTGATAAGGCTGGTGTGCGAGCTGCTGTGCTGAGGCAGGCAAGGGGGCCACTCTCCCTCTCCCTCTCCCTCTCTCTCCCTCCCTCTCTCTCTCTCCCTCTCTTTCTCTCTCTTTCCCTCTCCCTCTCTCCCTCCCTCGCTCTCTCTCTTTCCCTCTCTATCTCTCTGCTCCAGCAGAGACTGAGAGAGGGGTCTGTGGGGACAGGCCCCACTACGCTATCTCCAGCAGCCAGCTTTCTCTCACATTCGCATTCCCTCCCTTCTCTCTCTCTCCTGATCCCCTCACACCTCACTCTCTCTCCCTATCGCTCCTCACTCATTCTCTCTCTCTCTCTCTCTCTCTCTCCCTTCTCTCACACACACACACACACACACACATACATACATACACACTTTTTCTCACTCCCTATCTTTCTTCAGTCATTTCTCTCTCTCTCTCTCTCACACACACACACACACACACACACACACACACACACACACACACACACTTCCTCTCTCACACACACTCTGTCTCTCTCTCTCAAACCTCTGTAAGCCACTAACAAAACACAGATCAGTAACTATTGACACGCCGCCGCACACCCTGTCGGCAGCGGATTTATCTTCAAAAAACAAACGTCCAGTGAGAGAAAGAAGGAGAGGACAGACGGAGAGAGGGAGAGAGACAGAAGAAGAAAGAGGAAGAGAGAGACAGAAGGAGAGAGAGGGAGAGAAAGGTGATGGGGGGGCAGAAAATAGAGCAGAAGAGTAACAGTGAGAAGGAAAAGCAAAACTGTGAGATAGAGAGGTAAGAGACAGAAAAAAGAAAGTGAAGGAAGTAAAAGCGAGAGAGAGAGAGAGAGAGAAAGAGAGAGCACAGCACACATGCACTCCATCACTCGCTCCCCACACATCCAGCAGCAGGCAGTATTCCTGCCTCCCCATTTGCTGTCAGAGCAGAGGAGAGGAGGAAGAGGAGGCAGAGAGAGGACGAGAGGAGAGGAGGAAGAGGAGGAATGGAAGGGGTGGGAGGGGGGTCCAGCCGAACCTGTTTGACGAATGGCTCCCCTGTGGTTTGCTCTCTCTCTCTCTCTTTCTCTATATCTGTGTCTCTCTCTTTCCCTCGCTCTTCCCTTCCCTTCCCCTGCCGGTCGGCGCTCTCTCTCCTAATGGCCGTGGCGTTTGCCGGCGCACGGTGTCTGCCCATCAATAACCGCCCATCTGGCAGATCCAGAGGAGAGCGCGGATGAGACTCCGACGCACATCTGCTGAAGCACCGCTGCTTTACTGGCACCCTCGCTCTCTCTCTCTCTCTCTCTCTCTCTCTCTCTCTCTCTCTCTCTCTCTCTCTTTCCTCCATTCTCTTTCTCTCTCTCCATAAGTCTTCTTATTTCAGTCTTTTCACCAGCGCTCTGTCTTTCGCACCCCCTTCTGTCCATCACCCGCTTCTTCATTTTCATTTTCCTCTTTCCTTTGTTCCTCTCGTCTCCCTATAAATCTCCCCTTTCTCTCTCCTTGTCTCCTTATCTCCTCCTCCATCTCTCTCTCTCTCTCTCTTTCCGTCTCTCTCTCTCCATCTCTGCATTCCTCTGCACTGAACGGAGGGCATTGCTAATTCACATTGTTAGGCCCTGCCTCGTTAGCGTGCCGCTGCAGTACCGGCCGGCTTTATTTATTGCCGGGCCTGCATGTGTTTCCAGTGAGCTTAATGCGACGCAGATGCTGGCTGACGTGCGGCTTGGGTTCCACATCTCACCCTCTCACACACACACACACACACACACACACACACACACACACACACACACACACACACACACACACACACACACACACACACACACTCCCACCGCCCCCAATCACACACACACACACACACACACACACACACACACACAACACACACACACACACACACACACACACACACACCTACACACACACACACCTACACCACACACACACACACACACACACACACACACACACACACACACCTACACACACACACACCTACACACACACACACACACACACATACACACACACACTCCCACCGCCCCCAATCACACACACACACACACACACACACACACACACACACACACACACACACACACACACACACACACACAAACACACACACATACACACACACTCACACTCACACACCCTTCCAGGCCGGCTTCTGAGCCCGTGACCCGCGGGGAGGCAAGGACGAGTCGCTCCAGCACGTATTGGGTTTCAGTGCCTGATAACTGCCAGCACGGTAGAACAACGGGGATCAGCACAACACCACACACACACACACACACACACACACAGACACATGCATACCGAGACAGACTGACAGACAGACCGAGCAGGGCTCCAGACACAAACACATCCGAGACGAGCTTACACACACACACAAACACACTCGCACGCACACACACACACACACACACACGCATACACAGAGAAGGGGAGATATTGTGATAGCAAAAGGAAGACAGCGAAGGGACAGCGGGTAGTATTGATGCACAGTGTAGAGTGTTGACTAATCACTACTGATGACAACAACATTCTCTTACCTGAGCCAAAGGCCAGTCGAGTCCGAATGTCAAACAGCATCAGGGGCAGCAGCAGCAGCAGCACAGCACAGCAGGGATGGAGCGGAGATTAACAGGCGAAAAAGAGACAAGAGAGAAAAAACACAAACATTGGTTAGCTTTTTACAGTTTACAGCGCTTTGTTCTGCAATTCAATTACACAGGCTAACACGCACTGAATGGAGGAAGGCCTGGGTGGCCTTCCGGATAACCCCCCGACTTGGCAAACAAACCACAGTCAACATACAAACAGAGAGAGAGGCAGGGAGGGGAAAGAGAGAGAGTGCGAAAGACAAAGCCACAGAGAGAGACAAAGAGAGAGAAATAAGCCTGGAAAATATTTTTTGAAATCCTGAAGGTCTGGGTTTCTCTCGTTTGAGCCAATAGCCTTACGTCACATGGCACAGAATCGACTGACTTGTAAATTAAAGACATCGGCGTCCATCCTCTCATTAATTAAATGGCTGATTAAAGCCTAATGCTCCAAGCCTCAAGTCTGGATGGGCACAGTTGGTAATGGCAGTAAATTGCGGAGGACCATTAGACGTAGCAGAATCGCACCATAGAGAATTAAACTAAAAAAAGAAAATGCTGGAGGTTTACCTCATCACATGGAATCAAAAGGAGGCCCTTGACCCCTTCTGACCTTCTGTCACTTCATCCTGAGAGGCCAGTTATGACACTGTGTCCATTATCTAAATGGAGAGCACTCTGCCGTATTGATCAGAGACGGCTATCACTCATCTGCTATTGGCGGGTTCCCTAATAACCCTCTTGGGGGGTCGGAGGGCTAATGAACCCCTGACGTCCCTCGGCCCCCACTGAAAGAGATGCTGGCTCTCACGCCGGACCGAACACTCCTCTGGCTACGATTTAAAAGTGTGTGTGTATGTGTGTGTGTGTGTGCTTGTGTGGTGGGACGGGGGTTATGAAGACTAAATGCTTGCCCCGAGCTTTGATGTCTCACCACACGGGCCGTAGCGGCAGGCCCCTTATGGTGTCCAAATGTGCTCGTCAGAGAGAGCGGTCAGTGATTCATTTGTCCCATTCCCCCATTCACTCGCAGTTTCCATTTGGCAGCACTACAGCACTTTCAGTCGCCCAGCTCCAGAGATCCAGCGATGTGTGTATTTGTGTGTGTGTGTGTGTGTGTGTGTGTGTGTGTGTGTGTGTGTGGCGGAGGTGGGGGGGTCTCAGAGGATATGTAGTGAGAGGGAGATTGGACACATTTTAATGAAACCTATCATCATCCATTCCGTCACTGCTCCAGTGGCTGGCATTTATATCTTATTTCGACAAAATAATAAAATCCAAACTTCAATCTGAGAAACAGCTCTTTGAAAAGAAAAAAAAAAAAACGAGAAGAAATAACAATCTGAAGGACCAGGGGCCCCTCACCAGATCTCTTCTAGAAAAATCTCCTCAATATGGAGGCCGGGAACGCGAATAGCCTCACTAGAATCCCAGTGATCGCAGGTAATTCAGGCACATATGTTCTGGCAGAGGCATCCATGCTGAGGGGGGAGAAAAGGGCTGAGTAAGCTGGCGGCCGGCCAGACCACTGCTGGCTAATACTGATTTAAGGGCCCATCTCTGTGATATATTGATCTATTTGCAAGTATTCCACAGATCTAGGGTAACAGCGAGCCATACGAGCTCGTCTTGTGTTCCCAAGATCACAGAGGGAAAACAAGCAGGTGGTGGTGGGGGGGGGGGCACTGATGATATCCCCTCGCTCTGATGTCAGGACACACACACACACGCACCCCCGCACGCACGCATGCACGCACACACATACCTTACCACCCTCATCATGAGCATAATGAGATGTTTCACCTCCAGCTCGATGCCACTGTCTGTCTTTGTGATATTAATTCAGGGGAGTGGGGGGGGGGGGGCTTTTATTTGTTCGTTGAAATCTTAATATGATCCAAGGCGTAGCGTTTCACCACTGAACATGAGCTGAGAGCTGCATATGGTTCAACTCAGGGGATCCATGTCGATCCAGTTACATCCTCTGCAACCCCGCAACACAACACACACACACACACACACTCACTCAATAGATCGCAGTCACACACACACAGACACACAAATACACACACACTCACACTGACACACACACACACACACACACACACACACACACACACACACACTGCCTGATGACATAGCAGTACGCTGAGACATTTCACCTCCACTTGCCTCGAGGGCTGACCTACTGTCTGAGTTCGCCGCGCAATCTCGCTTTTGAACTTTTATGTTCATATCTGTCGCCTTGCATACCTGCGTGCAGCGCCGTCACCCTACTCCCTGGACCTGAATCCCGCACGATCCGGTTACAACCCGCAGAAACTCCACCCCCCCCCCCCCCTTGTGGGCACAACGACATCGGTGCTGGGCAGGGCGAAACCAACGGAACGCTCCATCACCTCGCACGCTGCCTCGGGGCTGTTGGCACAGTGGCAGGCCATTTGATACTGGTGCCACGGAGCTGTAAATTAGAGCAGGTGGAGGGCTCTTGAAGCGCTGATACCGCGCCCCGACGTAAATAAGATCAAGACGACGCGCAAACAGACAGGGACGCTGATAACGTCTGTGATAGTGGCACCACCGCGCGAGCCAAGATACGCCCCCGAGTTCTCACATGCAAACAAAAAGAGCCCGCACGCACACACACACACACAAACACACACACACACACACACACACACACACACATACACTGAATCCCCCTGTGGTAAACTACACACACCCTCTGTGTTTCTTTCAGGTTCCTCTTAAAAGGATTGACATTCCCTTGTACCCACTAATTGTCTCTGTGCTCCGCTGGCAGCCGAACAATCCCCTTCCTCTTCATAATGCAGATCTGCCAGAGAGAATACACCGCAAAGGACCACAGCCATGCACCTGATACACCCTTTCAACAGCTACGCGGGGAGATTACATCCCCCTCTCTGTTACCGCACTGAGAGAGACAGAGAGGGAGAGGGCGAAGAGAGAGACAGAGACAGAGAGGAAGAAAGAAAGAGAGAGAGAACGCAAAGAATGAAAGTGATTGCTTTTGTTGGGAGGGTCGGGGATTGTTTGGGGGCTGGGTGCTGACATTCACTCTATGAAGGGTGTGTGTGTGTGTGTGTGTGTGTGTGTGTGTGTGTGTGTGTGTGTGTGTGTGTTGGGTGTGTTGGGAGTTGAGAGAGAATGCTCTCTTGTTGTCATCCTTCTGATGACTGACATTTGAGCCCCTGACAGATTTTGACAGAGGAAAGGTCAGCGTGTCAGGACCTGCGGGGATCGGGCTTTGCCATGACATCAGGCCTCACCTAATAACGCACGCACACACACACACACACACACACACACACACACACACACACACACACACACACACGCCTCAGCTGGTGCCATGTCAGAGAGGCTGTGGGCTTCGGCGTCGCATGAGAGAGCTGCTCTGCTTACCGCCCGGTGCGTGCCATATGGAGCGACCGCACAGTCTGCACTGCACTGTCTGCTGGCCGACATGCCCTTTTTCCCTCCCTCTCTCTCTCCCTCTCTCTCTCTCTCTCTCTCTTTTCCTCTTTCCCTCTCTCTCACAGCCCGATATAGCAGATAAGCCCAATGCGTGTCTGTGAGAAATCAATGCAGGTGGGTTCAGGGGCGAAGATACTATCAGCAACGCCACTGGGTCTCGCCTTCCCGCGGGTGCCATGAGGGTGGGGTGGGGCGGAGACGACACACACATACACAGTGCAAGGTCGCCGTGGAGACGTTCATTTCTCTCTCTTTCTTTCTCTCTCCCAATCTTTCTCGTTTTTCTTTCACTCTGGCTTGAGAAGGATAGCCTCTGGCACCTGGGGAATTCACTGGCCTTTTAGTTGCAGAGAGAAAGAAGAGAGGGAGAGAAGAGGAGAAGAGAGGAGAGGAGGGAGAGAGGGGAATGGGGGGAGAGCAAATGAATAGTTGAGAGGGGGAGATCACAGCTGAGGCAGAGAGAGAGAAGGGGATTGAAGTTATTGTGGAGAAAGAGAAGAAATGAAAGAGAGAGAGAGAGAGAGAGAGAGAGAGAGAGGTAGAGAAAAAGAGACAAAGAAAGAGATGTCTCTTCAGATGTGGAGGTTAAGAGTGGACGGTAATCAGCTGCCGGTTCTTCCCCTGACCACTTCTCCCGCCACGGTGAGTCAGTGTCCTCAGCTCTGGCCAAACGGCGCCCACTGCACTTAGCACATTTCAAACACCTCATTTCATTCACCAGAAACAATACCTACACACTACAGTTAGGTAGTTGTTTTATTTTTTATTGTTTTATTTACAGCTCAAACAAAGAGTGCCCAGTCAGTCAGAGCCAAACAGTTTAGGTGTTTTTTTCTTTCTTTCTTTTTTTGGGCTGTTGTTGTTGTTGTTTTTGTTGGTAAGGTTATCGCTGGGCCAGCATTAAAGGGAAGCACATGTGCTGGCCGCGCATGAAAGGCCGTGGTCAGAGAAACGGAGAGGCTGGGAAATGTGCGTCTGCGTTCAGCTCCGACTTCCACCGGGCAGCCAGACTCTGCCACAGCCCAGAGCCGAGCACGTCAGACTTGCAGCGTTTCTGAAGCCTCATCAACTTTTATTAGCGGCGTAGTCATCAAGTGCAACAAAAAAAAGAAAAAAGATGTCGATCCCGGCTTTATACGACATTAACATTAACATTATGGGCGGATGGAGGGGGCTTTTCGATGTGGGCTCGTGTTTAGCAGCTGTTGTTCTCCAAGGGCAGTTTTTGCTGGCGATTTTTCCGACCCCAGTTCCCCCGACGGCAGTGTGCGACAGAGAGGGGCAGGCTAGCCCCAACAATCCCCACCGCTTCAAAGCACGGGCCCACAAGCACACACCACAGAGAGATCTAATGAAAGCCTCTGTGTGTGTGTGTGTGTGTGTGTGTGTGTGTGTGTGTGTGTGTGTGTGTGTGTGTGTGTGTGTGTGTGTGTGTGTGTGTGTGTGCGCGCGCGTGTGTTTGTGTGTGTGTGTGGACAGTGAGTTAGGCTGTGTTTATGTGTGTGTGTGTGTGTGTGTGTGTATGTGTGTGTGTGTGTGTGTGTGCAGTGTGTAAGTCTGTGCTTATGTGTATTCTCAGTGTGTGTGTGTGTGTGTGTGTGTGTGTGTGTGTGTGTGTGTGTGTCTCAGGGCCCTGTGTGAAATCCTATCAATGTCACAAAGGTCACGCTTGCTCAAGATAACCCAGAGAGATTGCTGTGAGATCCTGGGATTTTTCCCTCCTTTTCTTTATTTTGTGATTAGGTGTCATGAGAATTTCTCTGCTGTGACAATGAAGCCTTTCATGTGGTGGCCATCTTGTGCTTCCACGGCCGATTCAGGCCTTTCAGTGCCAGTCTCAGGCTGAGAATGGTCACCTCTTCCTCAATGCTCATTCAGGCCACGATGACAAAATACACCGACTCCTCTTCAACACACAGAGAACTCTAACCCTTTGTGTGTGTGTGTGTGTGTGTGTGTGTGTGTGTATGTGTACGCTGAGAGTATATGTAATTCCCACAGGAAATCCACGAAAGAAAGTTTGAGGTTTTTTTCTCTCCTTCTGTCGCGTCTATCCTCCTCTACTCAATGAATATAGAAGTGTCCATTTGGTCGGCCCCAGCTGCTTGCGGTGCGACTTATTGGACTGAGTTATGTTTGAGTGGACTTTGAAAAGGGCCAATGTCAGCACAGGGGATCACTCGGCTGAATGAAGCGGTATTAAGACGAGAGCTATCTAAACACACTCAGCCCACAGCTCGGCAAATATATCACCATGTTTACGGTGACCATGACAACTGATCTACGAATAGCACCCTGCCTGACGCCGACATGAAAAGGCCCGCCTTTGTAATTCGCGAACCATTTACACTGCAGTCCTTGTCCATCATATAATTTGAACGCTGACGCATGTTTAGCAAGTGGTGGACAGGGGGGATATGAGCAGATGACTACCAGCAAAACAAGCTCTAGTCCCAATAAATAACCTAAGTACTACTTTGTTTCAGTGTGTCTTTTTTGTATATTGCTCGAGCCAACACTCAGACTATTCTTAACATTATGGAGATGGGATGGGGTGGGGTGGGGTGGGGATCGGTGTCAAAAGGTCAAGATTCTCCAAATCTAATAAACAGTCGCTTCCTATGTGTCTGGCAGTCACACAGGGGTCCAAAATAGAGGAAGGTTTATGGCTAACAGTACGTGGTGCGGAGGGGGGGGGGGGGATACTGCCCCATAAAGCAGGCTTCCCCATAAAGTGTCCTCATGACAACATGACAAGCCGCTGTAATCTGAGGGATCATTTGCAAAAGCAGCAGACATGTCTGAGGCCACAAATTAGATGCAGGGCGGACGCGCCTGGACAGTGGGAGTGGGATGACACACAGCGCCTTTAATGAAGCTCAGCCACACTGGACCAGAACTCTAATGAGACCGGGATCTCCCACCCACTACCTCAGACAGCATGGCATCGGGTGTGTATTGTACGGGTTCATGCAGAGTTCTGGTAGAGTTTCTCGCTTTGCTATTTCAGTTTCACACGTTGTATTCATGTGGGTAATAAGGGAGAAACAAAGCAGCGCAAAAAAAAACAACAGCATGTTCGAAGGAGTGATTATTACAACCGGAATCAATCCCGTAGTTTGCATGCTGCTGTAAAAACAAATCTTACCAGGAAAAAGGAAAAGAAAGCAAAGAACAGGAAAGAAAAGGGAGAAGGAAAGAAAAGGACACAATAATAAGAAACATCTATACTCGGAACAGGCACACAAAACAAAATAAACATAGGCTAGGTTTTAATACAATTACGTTGGTTAGAATATCACTGTATGACATCAATAAGTCATGTGTTTCCCTCGTGATTGGTCGCCCTGTGAACCATAGAGGACGTCATCCCCCGCGCTCCCCTCTGGCTGTCCGAGCCCCCCATGGGGAGGGGTGTCGGGGCGTCTCGGCGCGGATCGGAGCGGGCTACTTTGTTATGTTGATGGAGGTCTGGTGCGGGTCAGCCTGGTAGACTGGGGCACAAAAGCGCCACTTGTGTCGGTCACGCTGGGCTGAGCCCAGGGGCGCTCGACCCTACCCACTGAGTTTCTGTACCGGAAGTCATAGTGCTGGTGGGGGTGGGAGTGGTGGGACAATGGGGCTTTTTGACCGCACCACAATTAGCTAAACACCCCGCATCCTCATATGGGGTTTGACAGGCTACGCACATTGTTGCAGTGCTTGCACAGAAATACTCTTCTTCTGGGAGAGGTTTTCTAGGCTCTGGATTGTGTGTGTGTGTGTGTGTGTGTGTGTGTGTTCGGGGTGTATGCGCGTGTGTGTGTGTGTGTGTGTGCGCGTGTGTGTGTGTCTAAAGACGTCCGTGGAAGAAAAATGAAAGTCTCGTTTTTATTGGATTGCACAAGCCAAATCGCATTGGATCACACGTCTGTTAGAGAGAGGGAGCAGCTGCAGACAGCTTAGCGCAGCCAGATAGGGGAAGAAGAAGAAGAAGAAAAAGGGGGCGATGGATGACTGACAGCTGGGAGGCTCTGGCGTGACCACGGAGCAAGACGACCTCTGACCTGGCCCCGGTTCAGCCTCAGAAAGCCCGCTTCCTTGGGAGGTGGAAGTGAGAGGCAGGGACGAGCCAGCGTGAGAATGTGAGGAAAAGGCCCCGCTGAGGCAGGGAGTCACACTTGGGTGTGTGTGTTTGTGTGTGTGTGTGTGTGTGTGTTTCCTCAATTTGTGTAAAACAGCCACTCTCTCTCTCTCTCTCTTTCTCTCTCGCTCACTCGACTAGGAGACCCCGCACATACGGGGGTGGAGTGGTCACTCTGGCGAGAGATCCCAATCGCCCAGCGTGTTGGTGTTTACTTACTCTCACTCACAATGCAAATGTGATGGCGTGAAGTTTATTTACAACTGGCACAGGCCAAGAAGCAGTCTGGTCCAACTCAACTGGCATGAAAGCGACACTTCAGTCACAATGGCCGTGAGCGAACTACAACACGTTTCCCCCTCATTTTTTTCTCTCTTAGTCTTACGAACATATGCAAAAAGCTGAAGAAAAGATAAAAAAAATTCTGAGACATAGCGTCAGAAGAGAAGAAGAACTTGAAATAGAAAGGGGGGGGGGGGGGGGAATCTTGAGATGCTTCAGAGAGATTCCGTGCCCGCTGAAATCTCGCTGACGTGCTGAAAAAGCTTTTCTTTGCCAGGGGAGGGACGTGTCAGACACAATTAGATGCCTGCAGTTCGGCACCGCATGGACAAAAGTACAACTTGTCTTCCCTCGTTTGCTCTGATTCCTCTGTGCAGGATTTTTTTCATCTGCTCTCAAAAGCCATCCATTTGAAAGACCAAAAAATAGAGCAAAGAACCAAACAAGTGAATGTGTGGGTGAACAAAAGTCACACACACAAACACATACACACACACACACACAAACTTCAAACGAGACATCGGCCTGACCAACAAACCTTGGCTGTAAAGCCAGTGAATGAAATTCCTATTAACATCTACAGGCGCTAACTAACTGATAGCCAAACATATTTGTCCATTATTCCTAAAGGCCCTAATGCGAGAACAAAAGCGGACAAGCTGTTATTCATCAGCGAGGATCACAATAGCAAATCTCGTCTGCATTACGGCTGCTTATGTTAAGTGGTCTTTCTACACCATTTCACTAATGAGTCCGGGCTATCACAGGCCAGTAATTTGATAGGCCTCGGGAGAAAACTAAAAACTGTGTCACAAAAAAATGAAAAAAAGCAAATGAACCATGATTCACACCCACCCCGGATCAACTCTCACAAGCTTAAAATATTTGCGCTAAAAACGCCATCATCGTCCCGGCCGATATACGCCACAGGCTTTTGCAGCAGGAATGCGGCCAAGCACTGTGCACTAGATGGGAGCAGTTCTTTGGCAAACGGACCGATTCAATTAGCACCTGAAAGACAGTGGTCTCCTCTGGGTAATTATGTCATCTGTTAGCCCGCTCTCTAATTGGAGTGTTCAGGGTGTCCATCTGCTGAACGTATCCGTCGTCGGCCACTCCTGACCGCCATCCAAATTTTCCAGCGCTACTCATTTGTTAAAACAATAGCCTCGGCAGCTCTTTCACTGTGATTATATTAGCCAGCTTCGAGCCTTGTGGAAAGGCTCGCTGTGAAACCCTTAACGGGTTACCCTCAAGTCCCTTGTCGTTCATTTAACAAAAGGCGCCACCATTCAGCGTGTTTTCATCATTGCCTTTGTCAGGCTTTTTTAAGGTAGAGAGGGGATGTGGTGGAAAGACATTAGGGTGAGAGAAGAGAGTGGACAATATAAAAGCAAAAGAAGCCAATCAATAGTTTTATGGGGAGCAATTTCATTTGGGAGAAGGAAGAACTAGGCAGCAGTCCCAGGGCTGCGGCCGTTATTGTCAGTGAAGTTAACCAGGTGCTACAGACTATCAAATTGAGGCTCTGCTTTCACTGGCCAACTCTTCAAGGCTTAACTGTCCACTAATGGTCTAAATCCACTTTCCATTGCTAGACTTGGCTCTCTCCCTCCCCATTCATTGAAAACATAAAGAATGAGAAAATGAAAGACCTTGAGTAAGACAAAACAAACGTAAAAACTCCAAAATACATATTCATCCGCTAACAATTCTACAGACGTGACTGACGCACTTTGTGGCTGGCTGAATGCAACAGTGTAAACAGCCTTTGTGAGAGCACGTCTTTCCCTCAGTTGTTTTCGAAGAGCTTTATCACTCACACGTAGATGGCAACACCCCAGCGCTACGATGACAGTACAAGGTGACAAGGTCTTCACAGTGGTTCCCCAAGCCCTATCGTGTGAAAGGCACCGCCGAGCCCCCACATGTGTTTACCTTTAGCAAGACACAGCTGACTTTTGGAGCCGATGTCTGGGGCAGATAAGCGTTTTCAAGGCATCATAAACATGGCGGAGCGTGGAGAGCAGCGATTAGCATCGGGCCGGAACCCAATCCTTCATGGGTGATACTGCTACTGCCCCAGCGTGAGAGAGGGTAGGGGGAGGAGAAGGAGGGGAAGTGGGGGGGCTCCGACGCGGCCGCGTAAAACCTCGGGCTTTAACACGGCTCGAACTGCCACAAGGTCAGCGTCGCACTCTTTCTTCTTTTTTTTTTCTCTTCTCCACAAGCGGAGTGATCTTTCATTCTCTCGGTGGCAAGAAAAGCCAGGAATAATGAACCGTTAGAGCCAAGATATCACGTCGCGTTTCACACGCGTCATCTGCAGTCTGGAGCGGAACAAAGGGCCAAAAGGAAAAAAACCCACATTGGGAGGGTCGGCGCTACAGCGTAAGCATTCATTGTGAAATCTGTTTGATTCTTTGTTATTCTTCCCCCTTCGGTGCCTTTTCCTTAGGTGTAGTGATAAGATTTAGTGGTAATGAGGGAGTTGGATTCAAACAGTTCACACGTCCAAGCCAGGCTAAAAGGCGTTCTGGATTGCACTTCTTAAAGAATCCCTCTTGAATTGGTCCAAAAATGACAGCACGCGAAGCCAACGAAAACCTCTCCCCAAAAAACAAGCCAGGCCCTTTCCTATTTTTTTATATTGCGGTGGAGTCGAAAAACACGTGAGTGCCGTGCTTTTCCAAGCGGCTCCTCCGCCCTGTCTGCCGACTCATTTTCACACCAAATGAAATTAGCACGTCCGTCTGGGCAAGGAGCGGCAACGCAAATTAAAATCACGCCGCGCGTCGCAATCATCTGAGAAGCATCTGGCCCAGCACTCCTCCATATGGAGGAGAGAACCACCACAGCGCCATATCACACCCATGCAGGTAGCGGGCCACTAGGCCCTGGATATCACAACCATGGCGAGAGAGAGAGAGAGAGAGAGAGAGAGAGAGAGAGAGAGAGAGAGAGAGAGACACAACACAACACTCTGATTGCAGAAACAACCACACATATACACCAGTATACAGAGGATGGAATTATGTGAGAAGGTATTGTGGTGCAAGGGGCAAAATGTTGTTGCAGCGAATGGAGCTTTCAAGAAATAGTGCAGCTCGTGCTCATGCACTCCCCGTGATCTCCTGGGCTGATCCCGATCTCATCTGATTTCACAAGCGCCACAGGAAATAAAGTGGGAAAAAAGCAGGGAAAATTACTGAACCAGCCAGCAGAACCTATACATCACATGGAGGGACGAGTCCTCTGAAGGGACCCGCCGGCCGTGTAGGATATTATCGGTGGAAGTGGCCGTCGGGGGTGGGGTTGGTTGGGGTGGGGTGAGACGGGGAGATGACATCAGAGAGCTCGAGCCTGACAATGGAAGCTGGATGATCGGGGAGCGGAGCTCAGGGCACTGCGCTGGGATGGGCTGGCCGACCCCCGTCATCTCAGCCCTCGCAAATCTGATATCAGGACCCGAAGACGGGAGCCAGCGGACGTGGCAGACTACTGGCGACGGAACAGAGGGAGGGGAAGGGAGGAGGTGGAGGAGGTGGAAGAGAGGAGGGGGAAGCCAGGAGGAGGAGGGGGTGAAATAGAGAGACGAGACATTCAAGGAAAGAGTAGAGGGCGGAGAGGGGGGGAGCTGTAATGGAGAGAGTGACAGAGACAGAAAGGGGAAAGGAGCGTGTTAGAATGTGAGGGGAGGCAAGTGGCAAATAGTGAAATGGACCGTGTGAGAGTAGAAAGAAAAAGAGAGAGAGAGAGAGAGAGAGAGAGAGAGAGAGAGAAAGAGAGAGTGTGTGTGTGTGTGAGGGTGAGAGATGACAAAAATGGGCTTCTTTGGCAGGGAGAGGTGCTGTATCCGCTTGCATTCTGGATCTGAGAGACCTGTCTAAGAGAGAGTGTGTAGGTCTTGGGCTGCGTTTGACTAATAGCGATGCTAATAGGAAAACACACAGAGTGGAGCACTCCCTTGTGCTTGCTGCCAAACTAGCAAAAGCAACACCCTACCACACATAAATACATGCACTACATATCATGGAGCACAGAAACACAAGCAAGCCAAGACACAAGCCCCATTACGAATCAAGCCATTCTCCCTGCAGTGGTGTCTGGTTTATTTGTTTCCGAGCTGTGATATCTTCGAGGCCACCATCAAATGCTACTGTGTCCTGTGCCTTTGTGCAAAGCATAGTGTTCCAGACCTGTATAAAATTACTGCCACAACTGCTCGCAAGGGGGGAAAGAATTTTGTAATTTCGCATTACTTCAACATTACACTGCTGTGGTTAGTACTGAGCGCCAGCCCAGTTTGAAGATTCTGATTAAGATTGCGAGAATGGAGCCATCTGGATTCGCCATCAGTTTAAAACACAACTCCGCTGTCACTGCCGAGTACACCACAAAATATTAATCACCTCACCAAGTTAAATGTCTCCACGATGATGGTGGAATGTCTAGCAAATGGCACATGCTAAAGAAAATGGTGACCCTGACCTTGATCTAAAAGCTCCAGCGCAACACTCTATCCAATCCCTGTCCGCATTGCACACCAACCCTGATAGACGTTTTACGGAGTTGCGCCCTATTGGTCTTCGTGACCTCCTGCTGAGTTCTCATTGGCCCACCCCTTCAGACTCCTCCTACCAATCCCTCAGTTCCATGTTCTACTTTTCACATACTGTAAATGTCTATGAGGCACTTCATGCACAACAGCTTTTAGTCACGCAATGTTCTTGAAAGACCAAACCAATGAACACAACAATCAGCAGCACGCCCACTAAAGTAAATGCAATAGGAATATACAGCCCCCTTACACTAGCCATTACCTACTTCAATCAACACAATCAATCACAATTTAGCATACTGTTTCTTTGGCGAAAAACGTCGACAAGCAATTGAGCAATTGAACAATTGAGATTTTCTACGACCACTGGCCATGGCCAATCTAAAGCTTCGCTTTTCACACAAATCACCGGAACCAGGAAGCTTGCCCGGGGCATCTAGTGAGGTGAGGTGCTGATGGTTTGAGAGGTGTGCGCCGTGGGGGCTGTGCAGTGACCGTCCCCTGGGCCTCGCGTGTCTAGACCTCACCGGCAGGCAAACCTTTGATGGCCCATGTGACCGAGTGCTGGTCACAGGACTCCTCGAGCTGGACTGTTACCGACTGGGGATTTATTTTATCAGTTTTTCTTTCGGTCTCTAATCATTTGTGAAGCTCAAGTGAGCATGACAGAGGAGAAGCGACAGACCCTGGCACGCAAGCGGGTTTAAGACGACAGTTAACTCTTTCACACACAAGTACAGATAGTCTATATTCAGCAAACACATTACTTATGCTAACTTTACTATTTACTTTACTTTACTACACAATATTTATGTTATTCTTTGGAAAATTTGTTTTTGAAATAAAAAATAGTTTTGGATATACTTTATATTAGGAGATTATCAGATTCATAGAATGTAACATAATACTTAATCATATTAAATGCATTAAATTATTTTGTCTGTATACTAAATTAAATTAAAACACAAACATGTTAAATATAAATCATTCATATATATATCTATGAAAATAAAAAAAATCTTTTAACTTATTGCATTTTTGCTTTCATGATTCCACTTAAAAAAAAAATGGCATATATATTTTTGTAGTAAAACACTAAAATGTAACCGAGAGTCAATGTTTTTTCTTTGCTTTTAACTTATTTTTAGCCTATTAGTAGATTTTGGGTGTTCTTGTAGAATGAGCATTTTTACAAATACAAATCATTTTTTACACAACTGTTTAAGTTCAAACACATATATTTCAGTCTATGTAGTATTTCTGTTATAAAAACGTATATCTAATTACAAAACAGATTTTTTTAAACACATTTTTATCTGCAAATATAGATAATTTTGTCATCAAATATAGTTTTCACATACTACAGTTATGTATACAGCCATACTTTATTTGTATGATTATTCTGTAAAGTATTAGCTCTTAAATATAATATTGTTGTGTGACAAGCATACTGCTTCTTGATTTCTGTCACACTATGAGCAAAACATGATTTATACAACCCCATTGAACGGTCACTTGAAGTAATTCAAAACACTACTGTCCATGTGGTGTCCCTACCATACAGTTTGAATACTTGACCCTAATCTAAACAAAGTCATAGACAGACACACACACACACACACACACACACACACACACACACACACACACACACACACAATTTCTGGTATATAAACACATACAATCCTCCACACTGTTCTGTTTACTGGAATTAGAACAGCGCCCATGCCACTATTTATACACCACCAAATGAATCATTATTTACACAACCAACTGCTGCTGTTCTCTCAAAGCCCATAGGGCAGAATATTCCAGCAAAATATTATGGAGTTTCCATGCTAGGACACATGGCTGTTTGCAGCTCAGCTGTATAGCCACAAATTAAAATAGTAAATTATTCCAAATAAAAATGAGCCAGCGTTACACAACCGGGCTTGATTTGCCGTTGTGGGGGCTAGGTCGTTCCAGGAGAGCGGAAAACTGTGAAGGGGCTAGAGGCAAAACCATAAAGATGGTTTATTTGTTTCCTGAGCGCGTTTGGTGCTTATGTTTCCATCGGAAGTCTTTATGGCCCTGCTGTAATATTTATACCTGAGACAGACGCTTGCTTTTGACTTACTAGTGAGAGTTCCTTTTTCCCCTCCCCATGACCACATGCACAAAGTTAAATTATAAGTCAGAGACAGTATCCGCATCGCCCTGTTTATTTTCATTAAAGTTATTTATTCTTACTTGGGGCTAAGACTGCTGTGTTTCCGAGGGCGGAGAGTTTTGGACAGACATGTGTTTCTTGTTCACACTGATATTCACACATTCTGAAATAATCAGGTGTGTTTTTTTTCTGTGAGTTTTAAAAAAAATCAAATTGTACTACATCACACAAAACCTTCCAAAACTGAACTTACATTCCCAGAGTACTGTTTCACAACTTAACTATTATGTTATTTCAATGGAATATTTTGGTTTCCAATAACTTAATAAATGTACTTTCAATATGCTACTGTGAATACCAAAAACCATAGCTGGTAACATAATGCCCATGAAACAGTGGTAGGCACCCAAACGCAGCAGTAACTATATGCATTTTAGAAGCCTTTTCAAATCACGTTAAGTGAACAAAATTCACAATGACAAGTCCCATGTTCAATTTCCCTGAGCCAAACCAGTCTTGAAGAAAAGAGTGATTAATACTGACTGCTATCAAATTCCTGTGCCTTATAACCAGTACCTTTGGTTGCCTTTTCTCCTGCCCCTTCCTTCTCTTTTCTTTTCAGCATGAATTTCAGGAAGAGATCCGTTCATTTCCTCAAGGGCTTTTTGGGAAAAGCAGTTGGGGCCCCTTTGAAACAAGACTACCCAGGTTATCAGTGGTCACAGCTCATTGTTTAACAGACAAAGTAGAGCTGTTCAGCCATTAGCACCTCTTTGTAGTGCCTGCTCTAGGTGTGACACACACCTTGTCACCGGAGACTCGGAGCCTGGGCGGGTATTTCCCCCCCTGCAATTGGCTGCAAGGCGAGGGGACGACGCCGTGCACTTTAAGCATGGGAACAGGGACCAGCGTGCTCACTGCATTCCAATCTAGACACCAATCTCATCATCATTAGGGCCAAGCAAGAGACCGGTGCAGTCGGAATGTTCCATCTTGTATCCACGGCCAGGCTCAGCATCACTCCTGTGCTGAGCGGCTAATGAAGACTCTTTTCGAGTGGGGGGTCCAATGAGGGATGTCGAAACGACAGGCCTGATGGGAATGCCTGGACAGAAGGTCACGCACACGGTGCCCGGCGCGGAGCGTGACTGACTGGAGACTGACACTTTGTCCCAGCTTTATGTCAGGACCTGTTCCTCCCAGTGCCCTCTCGTCCCGAGCAATGTTTGCTGCCCCACGCACGCGATCCCGCTCTCCACTGGCAGCCCGGCGCTTGTCCGCTCTTGCGCTCCGCTGCACCCTCTCATCGCATTACTTCTGCTATTCTAACTTTTCCATCAATTATGCACTAGAATAACTGAGGCCTGGCTGTGGGGAAGGGGGGGGGGGGGAGGACATAAAGGAAGATTATGAGCCTCCATGATTCCAGCGTCTGCCCAGCGTGGTCCCCCGCACCACTGATACAAGGGCCGTGTCACCAGCGGAGGGGAGAGGACAAGGGGGGGGGGGGGGGGTGATGATGATGATGATGATGATGAAGAAGGCGAGAAAGAGAGGGAAAAGAAAGAGACAAACAGGTCATTGGTGCGGTTTCAACGCAAATCAGGTAATAATGAAGTCCCACTGGGAGCTGGGAACACAGTGCCAGCAGTGGCAGTGTGTAGAGTGAGAGCGAGTAAAACATAACTGGGCACTGTTTCAGAAAACGACACCAACACATTGGCACAAGTTCGGACGAAGACAGCCGTACTGTCATAACAAACACTACAGTGCTAGGTACTGTCACTAAGTGAAACTGAGCCAAACAAACAAAATGTCATGTGGGATACAAGTACAAACAGTGTTGCAAATGGGTAGAGAAACAAAATTACATCTGGATCTTTCCCGTTCGGGAAAAAAAACAAAATGGAGACAATTTCAAAAATGGCTGCCTTAAGGACCCCTCCCTGTCTGGATGTATCGACAGACAAAGGAGATTCTGGATCACAGCAATCACAGCAATACCGTTAAAAACTTCGCTTAAACATTTTTCGTGAAAAAAAATATAACACCACAAGCGAAGCACCAAGAGTAACACTCAAGCTCAGAGCATGTAAAATCAGATCACGACAAAGCGAAACAGAGCCCATGTGTGATACAGCACTGAGACAAAATGTCGACCCTGACATTCCAATCATGGCCGTCTTGACCTCATTTTCCCCACGTTGCGTGTGAAGGTTTGTTGGCCAGACTCGACTCGGAGATCGCAAACAGCTTTTAATATTTCATGGGTCCCAAAGCTCAGTGCGTGCTCACATTCGATACAAGGAAAGGCTCTATCGCTTCCTCCATAGTATAATAATGACCAAAGGTCCGGCAAAGTTCTGTGAAAAAAGACACTTCGCTGCCCACAGGTTTTTAAAAGTTACTTATTTTTCTGGTTTGCATTATGGTAACGCAGCAACAAATTCACTTGATGTGCTTTTCTCTGGGTGGCAGAATTATATTGATTGCTTACTGCCAATGAAATCTTTCTGCCAAAGATTTTTTTTTCTGTCACACATGTCTATTATTAAGCCTCCAACTAACACCAAACACAGACTCTAAAATTTACAGCACATTTAATGGGCTTATTAATTTTCTCATAGTAAATAGAACAGCATGTACCATCCGTTTCAATTATGTGGTTTCATTAAGGTGGCCGTTTGAATATGTGGAGAGTATTTATTTCCTTCGTGGATCAAAATGTCTCTGAATATCAAACCATTAAGATAACACGGTTTAATTAACACAACTGGAAGAGAAAAACAATGAAAAAAGTTGCAGGCAGCGACAGCTACCAAAAATGTGCCTCGTACGTTTAACTTTTACGATTACTTTTAATCACATTTTGTTTAATAATGTGCTGACTTTTCCTGGCAATTTAAAATCTTCTGGAGGGCTACGATATACGGAAATTTGAACCTAAAATGGCTGCCAGTCGGGATGATTGTTGAATCACTGTGCCAAGTCTGTGTACCATGTCTTCCACACGCCCAACTCTGGGCTGTTCCAATCCAAGTTTGCCAAGAAAGTAGGCCCACACATAGCTCCCTCCCTCACTCACTTGCTCATTGTTTCTTTCACTTTTTCCCTCCTCACCATTTTAACTCAAGAGAGCCCCATGGTTCAGGCATGGACTGATATGCTGGAAACCAATTACGCTCCTCCCTCAATAAGAATAAATTAAGAAACGGAGTAGGGAAAAATAAAGGAAAGCATGAGAGGACACGGAGTAAGCCGATAATATTCATGTACTTGAGACACAGCCATTTCTACAGCTATTTTTTATGGCGCCCATGTGGAAAGAGTGAGCAGAGCTGGGATATAGGGCAAGCTATCCAAACACACTATTCCTGTTCTCTCTTATTTCTCTTTCACTCTCTCTGTGATTCTCTCTCTTTCTCACTCTCTCTCTTTCTCTCTTTTTCTCCCTCCTGCTGCACCATCTCTCCCTCTCCCTCCCTTTCTCCTTTCTCCCCTTTTCATTCCATTTCTCTCTCATCAAGCAGCTTGGCCCTTAATAAAGAAAAAAGGAAACTTTTTTTTTCACATCCTTTAAGTGTGCTTCACCAAAAAATGCATCCTCTATTACCTCTCTTTCCCCTCTGATTAAATGGTCTCTAATGGAGGATGTGGAGATTGGATAGGTCTTTTCTGCCTGATTTTGTACAGAGACCAAGGCTCACCGCATGCAACATTTTTTCCTACGTGTGCCTATCAGGAGAAGAGTGGGGGGTTTGGGGCACTTTAGTGCTCTTTCAGAGCCTTTATCAGAGTCATTAGGGGCTAAGGCTGATTAATATGAATGGTCAGCCAGGCCATAGCTCTGTGAGGCCGAGGCAGAGGGGGTGAAGGGCCTTGGAGGAAGTGTTTTGTGTCTCCACACAATGGGTTGATGACCTTTTAAGCCCCTTAGTGCCTCTCTGTTAATACCTACACTGGCTTCAAAGACCCAAGGGATGCCATTTCACCAATCACATTTAAAAGCTCACCTAAAAAAAACACAGAGGAAGAAAGAAAAAGAAAATAGAGGGAAAACCAAGAAAGGAGGGGAGAATAAACTGAAAGAGTTTAAAAGATGTAAATAAATAACTCGATCGTTCACCAGGCTGTCGCCGCAGAGGCACCGAAAAAAAAGATTGCAAGTATACAAGGTGACAACCACATGAATTTCCCTGCTTGAACCCTTCCAAGACTTCCTTTGAGCCGCAAGGCAGTGTAACACTGTAACAACAGGAGAACAATGAAATAGAAATGATATGAAGGACACAAGGCAAGGAGAAGGATTCCCTTCCACCCGTGAAACACCAAAGCTTCCGGACTTATTAGCGTATCGGGATGTATAAAGCTGAGAGAAAGGGGCCAAGCACCTTCCTCTGTATATGAGGTCACAAACCAGCAGGATGTGCTGGTTACACTGCAGGAGAACTTTCTCTCCAGTGAGCTCCTTCTCCTGACACCCCCTTGTTCCTTGAGAAAGGGCCAGCCAAATGCTTCCCAAACCCCGGAGCCTAATCCACGCCGCGGAGCAGGCGGAGCGGCCAGGCAGCGGGGAGCAGGCAGCGGGGCGGTGGGGACGGTGGGAGCTCATTCCCACTGGCGCTGAGACAGGGTCTCTCCTGCCCCCACACCCCCCAGCCCCCCCCCCCCCCCCCGCCCCCCCCTCCTCCCTTTCCGAGTGCAGCCCTCTCCTGAGTGCTCTCCCACCCCTACCCTATGCATCTTGCCCCCGTTGTGCGCCCTGGCTGTATTCAGTGAGACAAGGCCCGCCGTACCCAGTCCTTGTGTTACAGAGGCCTACATACTTTAGACCCTGGCAAAGGGCGGCTAAGACCAGAACAATAGTGCCCTTTCACACGGGTCTCGTCCTGGCTTGGAGAAGGGCTGAGGTCCTAAGACCCAGTCAATATTTGGACGTGGAGGTTTTTTTTTTTCCTCTCTCTCTTTCTCTCTCTCTCACTCTCTCTCTCTTTTTTGTAGCCGTTTAAAATCCAAGCGGAACCAAGCAGCAGGGAGCCGGGAGAGACAGAAGGGGGAGAGGAGGGTAAACATGCCGAACAATACGAACTGAACTGCGCACAATAAGACGGAGCAGCTATCACAACATCAACTGGCCACAGACCGCAAAATGGGGGGCTTTGTTTCTTAAGTGGAGATTAAAAATGAGCCAGCATATAAAGAGAGAAAAAACATCTGAGGTCATTCTGTCCGACGCAGAGTTGCGTATGTGTGCTGGAGGACGTCAGGGTGAAGGGCAAGGGGAGTGAGGCAAAGAGAAGATGGGAGGAACTGGCGACATTTTACATTTCTGCGGTATGTGACCACGGGCAGCTGAAAAACATTTTGGAATGGCCAGAATTGCTTAAAAGCACATCTTTCTGTACAAAAAAGCAAATGTGTCATCCCAGAACATCTAGTTGGAGCTATTACCGAACCTGGAAAAAAAATGTCACGAGAAAGAGTGAGCGAGAGTGTCTACCATCTAAAGGGAAATGTGTCACATCTGTTATTGAGAGCTTTGAGGGGGCATTATCGGAGATTAGAATCGGGCCCCAAGGAGGACACTTCTCCAGCAGAAGGCCCCGATCCCCTCCTGCCCCCAGCTGTTGGCGAGTGGGGCTCGTCCAATGGCTCGCTTTGATGGGCTACGGTATCGGCTTCCATGGCACCACATATACAAACACGGAGAAGATTAAGGCTGCAATTCGATACCGATTCTCTGCTGATCCCACCTATCAACAACAAATAAACAGGTATCGTTTTCAGCTGGAGACAACTTCCCACACAAATGAATAAAGATTGAAAAGGAAAAAAAATCAACAACAACAACACCGATCTAAATTTGGAGACCATTAATGATCCACACAACTCTGAAATGCTGACTATTCACAACACCATACCTGTCAGATGTAAATAATAAAGGAAGACAGAAATCCATAGCCTACTCACACACTAATAGAAAAAAAGAATAAATGAGTTATGTTAGGGATAGCAAAGCATTCCAGGAGCACAGAATAATGCTTGTTCCTGGTGGTAATGTGGCCATTACTGCACCTTGTAGTGCATTATTTTCTGCTACCCAAATGCAGTAAAGTCAAGCATCCCGCTTATACCATGGTTGTCACACTTTTGTGTTAAGTTGCTTAAGTATGTTAAGTTAATATAATTTAAGTTAAGGTAATATAATTTTTACATTTTGAACTACTTTGTTTCATCATAACTCACCTCACCTCACCTCACCTCAACTTCACTTTCAGGACAAACTGTCATTACTAGAACTAAGCTAGCATAGCCCAGCATAGCTTGTAAAATCACTGTGGTCCATTGCCCAGATGTAGGGTAACCTACGAAAATGTAACTTATTTTTCTGACAGTACACTAATCCACTAACTCTGTCACACCGAGACAGCTCACAACCTCAAAACAAACTCGACAAATGAATATACAAGTTCTTCACAGGTGTACAAATATACAAATTCAATTTATATTCCCAAAGAATGTGTCACAATAAGAAATTCAACCAAGCTGTGGTATAACATAGCAATATCACTCTCTCACCAGAGGCCATTAACTAGATTCATGCAATGGCAGCAGACATGCGCAGTTCTACTGTAAAGAAGCTCAACCCTTAATGGCGGCCAAGAGCTGTGTGTGTGGTGGGACACAAAATGCGACAAGGCCTGCACCTGTGAGGGTGTTGGACAAACCTCTGCCCCCACACAAGAGACCAGGGAGTGGACAAATCCCCTTAGGAATCCCAACAGCACACACTGCACTCACTCAAGTGCGACTAGAAACAGTCCCAACTGACACACACACACACACACACACACACTCACGCGCACACACACAACCCCCCAAGTACACGCTCTGTAGTTGCAAAGTGTAATTTGCTGGGTAGCCACCATAGTTAATTATTTTCAACAGTTGGAAGTTGCATTCTGTATTAAGCCAGGCGTTTTGGAATAATGGATCATGAAAATTGATTTTTTTTGTGGTAAAAATATCCTCACACTTGCAATTTAGGATGATTTCTCGTTTGAAGTCTAGGAATGACTTTCAAACAAAATATAATTGGCCACTTGAAAGTTATTGGGTTGAGGAGAGCAAATAAAAGCCCACTTGTGCAGTGTCTTGTCTTCTGTCATAAAAGTGCAAAGCGTCATTGAAGTATTTAATGTTCTTTTATTAAGAATTTTTAATGAAGCCAATAATGTGCCTTCATCAATTGAAGTATTAATATTTCACAGCATGGCTCATGGCTGGCTAAACCTCACAGTTGAACTCTTGCTCTGGTGCTTTTGATTCCCGTAATTTGCAGGCATTAATGAATCACATTCAACAGAATCAATCCAACTGCTGGAGACACGGAGGGGATGGGGCGCAGTGTGAGAGGCCGTCTAACTAACTGTGTGTGTGTGTGTGTGTGTGTGTGTGTGTGTGTCTGTGTGTCTCTGTGTGTGTGTGTGTGTGTGTGTGTGTGTGTGTCTGTGTGTCTCTCTGTGTGTGTGTGTGTGTGTGTGTGTGTGTATCTGTGTGGGGGGTGGGTATGCAGAGGAGGGCCCTACGTAACGGCAAAGGCGCTTTAACACCCTGACAAAAACCTGTATTTGTTTGTGAATAGGGCCAGGGAAAACAAGCAGGAATTCCTCAGCATTTCAATTCCTCTTCAATCCCTATTCCCCTCCCCAATGATCACGTCCATTTCAAGGCTTCTGTGGAAATACTCACAGACCGAAAAACGCTGACAACACTGAACCCAATTCTCTCTGCTCACCCAAACCATATTTTGACAGTCCTCATATTTTGAAGGGGGGAATGGGTGAAAAAAGAAAGAGTGAGAGAGAGAGAAAGAGAGAGAGAAGTCTCAGAGGCTGAGAGGAAGGAGATGGGAAGGCTGGCCAAAGGTCTTAGCTGTGAGCACAGATACATAATACAGCCCAGCCAGCGAGCTGGATTAGGCCACTGGGTGAGTCCATGAATGCGAATGAGAGACACTCATTTAGAGTAACTCATTTATTTAGCCAAGGGGCCCCATTCTCCTCAGACAAAACCCAGGCGGGGTGCCTGTGACATGGCCGTTTGGAGGCCCCGGGTTCGCCCCGGTTTTAACCCTGACGACGGAGCCTCTGCTCGCCGCCCCACCACGGCGGACCAGAGGGCCTGTTTTGGTTATCGCAGAAATGTGTGACCTCCGTATGTGCCTCTCTCGCGAAAAGCATGCACCCAGCTGGGCGCAGGCCACGGCTGAAAAGACCCTCTGTGTCTCGGGCATTGTCCCGGCCCAGCGTGGGGCAGAGGCGCGGGCCAGACCCATGGCAACTGCGGGGCAGGAGCTGGGAATGGGAAATGGCCTACAGTCGCTGGCAAGACACGGGTGGGGGTGGGGGGGGGCACCAACCTGGGCACTCCTGGCAAGAGCTGGAGACAGAGATCCTGATTCTCGTGCACAGTAAGAGAGCTCAACTCATCTGGACTATTCTGATACAGGTATAGTGGGAGGCAGTAACCAAGAGGGGCTTGATCACAGATAAAGTTCTGGAGAGCTGCATTTCTTTTTTTTTAGTCTGATTTAATGTTCCATTTTCAAAGCTTAAGAATTCAAAGCATGTTACCTTGAATTAACTTAATTGAAAGTCATCCACTAAGGGGTGCACCCAATAGTGTTCACCTGTTTTGAAAGAATGTCTTTCCTTAAAACCGTAAAATTGGGACAAAGCACTTAAGTACTCCACAGTGTAGGCTATAATGAAATTACGTTTTGCGCTTAAATCATTAGCTCTACAATTCTGTAAGAGAGCTTCCGTATTTCCCCTTTCAAATACATGAACTTGAGGTTGAGGGAAAAAGAACATCGCTTCTCGCCTGAGCTGCCAACTCCGCCGACTAGTTTCCTTTCCCGAGACGCTATCAGGCTCGAATATCAGAGTGGAGCAATCAACAGTTCCCCATTCCACTGCGAAAGAAAATATCAACAAAACACTTTTCCCCAACACTTCTCCTGAGAGCAAAAATAACAAAGAAGACTGGATTCATGTAGGTTTTTAGGCTGACACCACCTAATCGATTTACACTTTCCCATGCGCTTGCCTAGGCTACTAACATCGAGTTAAAAGTATAATTTAGTTCAAATAATTTAATGCACGTCTGTGTTATAACAATGTAATGTAGGTAAGCACATAACCACGCAACCACCATAGCGCAGGAAACGCGGCCTATACAAAGCTCAAAGACAGATTCAAAGTAATTGTCACAATTATTTGTACATTTTAAGGCACACTAATTAGGCCTACATCTGTACATTTTATTTTTCAGAATACGTTCAATAGTGGGAAATAGTGTGCTCTATTTGGACAACAGTTACAGCATTTTCCTTGTTAAGGCATGGTGCGGTAAACGTTTGAATTATGCGCATCTCAAAAGAAGTCCCTCAATTCAACTGCAAATTTCAATGAGCCGATTCTGTCCCATGAATTTGCAAAGTCATAGTGCGACAATTTACCAAAGAGGACAAGGTTTGCGGGAACGGTCATTCATCAGGTTTCGTTGAAGACCGGGGAAATGTTATCACAAGTTTGTCAGTGGACTGCCTCCGCAGACCTCACGGAATGAATATAATTTCCAAAGGCTCTGCGTTAGGCGGTCTGTTGATATACACCTAAAACAGCGCAGTACACAAGTATTACAGGTCGGAGATAGATATCTAATCTATATTGTTTACAATAACCTATAGTCTAACACTGCATAGACTGTTATTGGGTTCCGCGCAAAGAGGAAACAGCAATAAACATTCTAAATTATAGCAGTGATGCGAGTATTCATTGTAATATGATTAAATGGTAGGGCTGTGTTTGCTGTTTTCTACTGCTTTTTGTAGAATTTGGCCATGTTAATATGACAAGTGAAAAGCTAAATTACATTATTTTGTTGAGAGTAGGCTACTGTAATTCATATGTTCATTGCTTTCGGCAAATAAAGGTTAGCGCGCTGGTCTAGTAGCCTATATTTCTATCTGCTTAAACACGTGTTTTAAAATAAAGATTGAAATAACAACCTCTGGGTGGGTGGACACCAACTTTGCTTTCTATGAGATTCAATCATTTCCACAGCGAGGCATTGAGAGATTATGTTGGCGACTCACCTGGGGTTTGTTCGGTTCCAAAAGACTGCATAGCGATCAGCAACCACCTTGGAGGCCGGTTCTTGAGTGAACACGCACGTCCAGAAGATGTGAAAAACAAACAAAATCGTTTCCAGTTGCGGCATTATCTAACTTTGACACGCAGATCCTCGCGATGCAGTGTCTACGATAACAACTTCGGTATGAACTGACAGAGCGGCGTTCACATCGGAATGCCCGGCTTTTTAAAAATAAGCTATTCGCTTTCTCAACTGAATGAATGAGTTACAGCAAGAATGGATCACTGCACCTGAGCGATGCCGATTGTCCACACTATAAGCTTTGTTACTAATGTTGCCGATTACTCAAAGATGGTGTAAAAAGTCATACGTTGCCAGTATGAAATCTATATATCCTGTGTAAAAAGGATCGCAACAGATTTTGGTACACTCAAGTGATGAAGTTCTTTCAGAGAGAGCTGGGCGATTGTAGATATGAATGTTTCCTTTTATTCAACAGTGCAGTCTGATCGTGTATTCATAGCAACAAGCGCATCCTTCCTAGCAGCTTGGAGACTCGGACAGCAAGTATGCAACCCGGTCGCAGTAAGAATCCACAGAAAATGTCCAGAGAAGATGTGTAGATGAAAATCAGAGTTATGGTCTGAGACAAATTTAGTTTCCTCGGTAAAACATCCACCAATACTTCCTGAACCACTCGTTTCTTGTGCTGTGTGAGTAAGTTAATTTGAATGTAACAAACCGCATGTGTGGGAGATTCAGATCACATTACACCATTCCGGGCAACATGCAGAAAAAAGATCCACCCAAATCGTCAAGTTCTGTTAGCTCTCGTCGTCTTCCTCCAAGTGCTCTCCTTGCCGAAGACGGATCTATATCCTCGGCGTTGTCTTCAAACTGTCATGGGCAAAGAAAGACCAGGAGGCAGCCGACCAGACGGACACCGAAAGACCTTTCTTTGCGCCAAATCCTTTGAAATTGTGTTTGTATCTCCGGACACTGAAGGTTATTATGTCAATATGTTGCCAAAATGTGACAAATGACAGCCGAAATCAGAACGCAACAGACATTTGCGCTGCGCAGTTTGCCGAAGTGAGCAAGAGCAGTCCGCATTCAGCCATGCCTCCCTGCTGAGAGGGCGAGGGTACAGTTTCAGGCTCACGCTCAGTCTCATTGGTTTGAATTTTGAATGATGGGCGTCTCGCTTACAAAAACAACAACCCTCCTCCTCCAGCGGCAAATAATTCAGTTTAGCGAACAACAAAAGGTATATCAGGCATGCGAATATCGCAGTGATATTTGCAGTGAAGTAAAATGTTGGGTTTTTTCCTCAACAGACTCTCTCGCGAAGCGATGGCGCATTTAGTTTGTTTGAAAAGAGTAAGGTTTCAGTTTGTAATATCACCGTCAAGTCACAGAACCCGGTTGGTTGTTCCTTAGAAAATATTTTTAACAGGTTTCTAAAGATTTTTATAGACTTTCTCGAACAAACTACAAACAGGTGATATGATTCTCCTACTGAAAAAGTATGAATATTTAGTGGAAGACTAGTCATGATAGTCAACATTTTAGTCAAAGATTAGGTGATTACATCTGATATCATTCTTGATTTCATTGACAGCCTACATGGTGATTGATGGCAGTCCTGCAAATTGCATTGCACATATCAGGACCATGTGTTCTAATAGACTGAAAGCAATGTATGTGTTGGATGGTAGTATTCACAGTAAGATGCTTTAGTGGATTGTATTTACATTTTCTTGAATATTGTATTTTTTCAGGCAGTTCAGTATATAGTATACTTGGTCCCTGCTGACTTGGATTTTTGCAGGGTCCTCTAAAACCCACACAATGCAGCTGTTTAAAAGCACTCAGAAATTGATAACAATGAAAACACCCAGAAATTGAGAGTAATGAAAGTCTTTATATAGACAACAGTTATATCTGAGATGTTTCTTTGCTGCTCATTGACACACCCGCTCTCAGTGAAATGATTTCACACCTGTCTAACCTGCCTAATAAACTAAACAAAAAAAAATCCAGCTTTCATTGTTCAACCTCGAGCACAAAAGTAGCATTACCGGTGACACATATTTGGCCCATGTATCACATCCTCACTCATTAATTTGCAGTTTGAAAAGATAATGATATCATAACATGTCTGTGTCCTCTGTGACTGAAGAGTCTAGGCAATGTGGTTTCTGTTTGTTTGGACTGACTGGTGTGGTGTTGAGGGGAGTGTGTGTGTGTGTGTGTGTGTGTGTGTGTGTATGGCGGGGGAGTATAGGGGGTGCTGTGGAGCGCCCCACTGCGTCAGCAGTCCAGGTCCATCAGCCCCAGCAGACTAATCCGTAACTGTTAATCGGCTCATCTCACCCCTCTGGCCGGAGAGCCTGTCTCACTTCGTTTGTGTATGATACATGTCTACATTGGCCCAAGACAATGGAGTCTTTTCAAATTAGGGTCAGCAGGTCCTCAACGTAGCGAGGCGATCGGACAAATTCCAGCCCAGTATAGCTTCCTTTCCCAGGCTCTTGTCCTGCTTCTGTCAACCAAGGACATGAGAAAAGACACATATACAGGCCTTTGTGTTCGAGCCATTCCTTATTTCAGCGTGTCATTAATACACTACACGCGCCACTGTTGTCGTTAAATTGTTCAGCTTGTTTGTATAAGAACGCACTCACGATTCCCCCAAGACTCCCATTCCATTAGACTGGGATAAGCTGTCGGTAATCGTATAATAACCACACAATTTGTGGACCAGAAATCCCTGAATACATTTCTCATTCCCTTCTTAGTAATCTTCTTTCAAGGGAGAGAGTGTTGTGTGCTGAATGAACAGCAGCTCTGATCATCAGACAGACGTGTAACGCAAAGCCTGGAGACTCTTTGCACAGATCCTCTCTTGTTAAGGGTCCCTTTGTCTAACTTAAACAAATGCTCTGATGGGGCCTGATGAGCAAACGAGTGGAATACATACTGTATATTATCAGCCACTTGAAAGATTGTGCATGAGGGGCTCCACTCTTGTCTTTCTGTCTCTGTGTGGAAGGTTGGCTTTCAAGAGACCAGCTGCTTGAAGGGAGAGAAACGTGATTCGGAGGATGCTCAACCTCAGCCAGGGTCTCCTTATAAAGAAAACCTCTCTATCTCTCTCTCTGTCTCTCTCTCCCTGTCTCTCTTTCTCTCTCCACTCCTTCCTTTCTCCCTCTCTCTGTCCCATGCCATTGCTCATGCCTAACGCACTCTTGATGTCCCTCTGCTGGATGCCTCGACGGGCCCATCTCCACAGCCCCAAACCCTCCTTCTGGCAGAATAAATGTTTATCTCTGTTCCAGTGAAGCAGTTTATTTCTCAATGTCTGAGAGAACTCAAGTCTTGAGAAAGTTAGTCTGAAACTCTAATGTGACACAGTCCAGCTGGGCCTCTCCCAGCCAACCTACTTTCATCTGGGAATGCGGTGTATACTTTAGAGAGAGAGAGAGGGAAAGAGCGAGAGAGAGCGGTTTAATCAGTGGCACACTTAGCTTATCAGGGACTGTGGGGTACAGGGGGAGCAGTTCAAAGGAAAAACAGCTAAATGGACCTTCAGTTTGGAAGCCGTTAGGTCATTAGTGATATGCTGAGGAAAGGAGTGCTGGAATTGTCGAACTACAGGTTTGGAATATGCCAGGACATGTGTGGTCACCAGCGTTCCTGCGTTCAATTGCAGGGTTTGCAAGGTAATGGAATTACCAGTGCCTCATCGCTCAACTTGTTTCATTTTAATTACAATGTGTAATACAGAGGTTTTGGCCCGGATGACTGAAACTCAAATATTATGTTGGACTTATAAGAATTAGGGCTCAGCTTTCCAGGCATCGCCTCGGGCACAAGAGTTGCTGTGTTTTTAGTGATCTGGACTAATTTATTTGAAAGGGAGCTCCCTCAAGTGACAAGACAATCCCTTTCTGATGATCTCTCTTCCATTAGTCCACCATTTAAATGAAGTATCAATCTCTTTATCTGCCTCACACAAGGACACAAGGAGTCTTGATTTTTTGGGGGGCACTATAATTTATAAATCGTATTCAAGGTGAGTGAAGTGGAAATGAATACATTACGTAATGAGCACATTAATAATACTTTACCTTGGCTTAGTGTGAAACTACCGGTATATTGGGTGTGGTGCCTCACACACTACTGTTTAGCTACAGTTATGTGCAGCTAGTCAAGTACAATCATTATTGCATGAGTGTGTGTGTGTGTGTTAGAATATGCATGCTTGTCAATACGTGTTTGTGTGTGTGTGCATGTGGACGTGCGTGTGTGTACGTGTATGTGTATATATGTGTGTGTGTGTTTGTGTGTGTGTGTATGTGTGTATATGTGTGTGTGTGTGTGCCCACTTGTATGCGTGTATGCCTGTGTGCATGTGTATGCGTATAAGTGTGTGTGTGTGTGTGTGTGCATCAGTGAGTGACCTCTCTTATCTGCAGCTGACCCACAGAACACCTCCCACACACAGTAATACACAACCCCACGCTTCCGTACTCCGATACACATACCAGCAATCTACTTGTCATGCCTTTCACATTTACGACTGGGGGAGACGATGGTGCTGCTGATGGTGGTGGTGCTGGTGGTGGGGCTGTCAGGAATACATGTTTCCATAATCAAGATCTCGCTGCCTCAAGGTACGAAATGCCCATGACCCATAAAGACTCTGCTGTTCAGGCTCATTGTAGGAAGGGAGCACACAGCTGACACTGGAATGTCAACTATGTTCACAAGGGGGAAGGTTTGTGCTTCGGGTTTTTTTTTTTTTTCCTCCCATTTCAATACTAACAGAATGCCTCAGCCCTGGGAGCCTAACCTGGGATTGGAGCAGGAGCTCAAGGCCCAGAGGTCCAACATGTGGTGAGATGGGAAGATAGTTCAGAACTACAATTAAACTCTCATACTTTACACAAATCTTCCAAAGAGAGACCAGATGACTGCAAAGGTTGTGCTCTTTTGGAGGTCATTTCGAGAGTAATTTTGTCTATGTTTGTATCCAGTTGTATGAAAGTAGAGGTGAGTATGTAATAATGTAATGCACTAAATGCCACAGATCGCTATAAACCAGCACATTAATTGTGTAATTACAGAGCAGTTTATTATGTGGATATGAAGTCACAATGCACATATAATGGTTAACGGCTGGTTAATTGCTTCGCCCAGCCCTGTCCTTATCATAATACCTATGTTTGACTGTGTTTAATGGTAATTAGTATGTGCTCAGTCCATTTAAATTACTTTAGATGATAAAAATGCTGTGAAGAATATAAAATGTTGGATATTTTTACAAATGGTTGTGACTGATCATGGTAAGGTAGAATATAGAATATGGTTACTACATGTTTTCTGTTTGTTTTGCTGTATAGGCATCAGTGTTGTTTGTGTACCTGATTCAGACTTGCTGTGTTGCTCGTCTTCTCAGTCAGCAGTCTTTGAAGTGCGAGCATTTCTGTTCAAAAAAGGTACTTGTGGAGGACAGGACCACAGGGACTTGAGAGTTTGATCTACAAAGACGTGTAAACCATAGCAGATGTAAAGCAGATCTGAGGCCCGTGTGAGTGTGTATGTGTACGTGTGTGTGTACGTGTGTGTGTGTGTGTGTGCATGTAAGTGTGTGTGTGTGTGTGTGTGTGTGTGTGTGTGTGTGTGTGTGTGTGTGTGTGTGCTTGTGTGTCTGTATGTGTGTACGTGTGTGTGTGTGTTAGACAATGCCAGAGAATGAGAGCAAGTAGAGGGAGAGACAACGGGGCTCTCTCTATTCGCATCAAATGAAATCAGCCGGGATTTCCCCGGCGCAGTCGGTGATCTAGGCGTGACAGAGTCCACAGACGCACAAGGGGGAATACATGGAGAAAAAGGAATGTCTGGCTTCATTTCCGAGAGATACCTGACCCTCCTCTGGGAGCCCCCGCTGCATGAATGAAACAGACACACGCGTTTCAATAAAGTCAAGGGGGCCAGAGGTGGCCCTTTTAAAAAGTCCGACTCAAAAGATGCGGTCTGCCCAAGTCATTCCCCAGCCTCCGCTCTTGGCACATGATTGACAGGTTGAAGAGGAAATGGTCTGTATGATTCAGAGACAACCACAAGGAAAAACCTGATAAGTGATTGAATTATGACCGTGCGGCCGGATCGCCAGCAGAAGATGGAATATGCATGAAGTGTGCGTTTTACTGCATGAATTGGTTCTGCTTTTTGACAGGGAGCGAATTAGTGTACCCTCAGCAAGTTGGGAAACCAGCAGAGGTGTAAAAATTCAGCTTCAGAAAGTAAGTCCTATTGGTTCTACCTGAGCACTTAACAAAAGTGATTTCACTAATTAGCTAATTAGCTTAGGAGTTGTGCTAATTAGGATCAGTTGATTAAGTGAATGGTTGGAACAAATATGTGGCAGGACTGAAGCCAGAATTTTACACCTCTGGAAAGAAGAAACATGAATTGGTCTTTTTTTTTAAGACGTGCATTTTGCCTTCCTCGTGTGACAGCTGATGGCAAGATATACTCCACAGGCTTTCACACCTGGGCGCTGACTTGTTAATTACTCCAAATACAGTCTTCAACACCCTTTACTTTAGCCGTGGGACTTAATGGATCCGTCAGCCAACGGCATGGCTCTCAGCGTCTCCACGTTAATAAAGTGATCGTGACATCTGGAATAATGACCATCTGTCATCTCGCCATATCTGTGTCATGGGTGACTGGCACCCAGCTTTGCGATCTCCGAGGCACGGAGTTCACGGAGCGCCGTGTATCATTAGGTGACTACAGCCAAAGCAGCCAACTTCAAACGCGACAGAGCAGCAAATTATCAGTGACCCGCAACTCAGGTTGGGTCGCTCACCTCATTTTTTTTTTCCAGCTGCCTCCCCTCCAGAAAGAGCCTCATTATAGAACCATGTGCTAAATATTGTTGACAAGACACTTGATTTATTGCTTTCTTGATGCCTTTAAAAGGCTATTTCTATTAAGATTTACGACATCCGCCATGGTAATGATTAATCTGCGACTATATCCGCCATTTAAAGATAAACTAGGAGCTCAAGGTTGAGGTTCTGTGCCCGCACCCAGGATTAGAGGTCTGCATGCACCTGATGAAAGCTCTGTGTTTCAACTCAACTCCCAGTTGCATTGCTCTTCAGGGTTTCTCTTCTGAAAAGTTGACTTGATCTCCAGTGTAGTGATTCTACTTCGAACACAGCAGAAAATAAGTGTTTATGCCTATATGCAACTAAATGTAGACTTTCTGCATGTTATGTTTTCTGTAATGGAGTTATTTTTGTTCTGATTAAGTCAATCATGGAAAATGCTGTTTGAAAATGCTGTTTACATTTGTCAAGTCAGAGCTGAAGAATATTCTGCCTTCTGTGGTGTGAATTCAACAGTAGACGTGGAAAGCCATTGTGTCTTCAATGCCCTTGTTTCAAGGCAACCATGAGGGTTTTTTCGGGTCCTTAAGGACAGGCAGGGCAGTGTTGTCCAGACCATAGTGGCTGATAGGTCCAGGCATTGTCGGGTCAGAGGTCTGTGCTAGGGTTCTGATGCGTGGCATCATAATGAGCTGCCTTCTCATTCACCCTGTCACAGAAGATTACTCCTCACCTCCGCTCTGCAGCCTATGTCACCTTACTCTCCCCTCTTTCATTCCTTCTGTGTTTAAACCACACTTTCCCCCTCACTCTATCCCTCGCTCCATTCTGGGCTTTCCCCCCTCCGTCATTCCTCTCTCTCCCTCTCTCATTCTGTCTCTCATGTTGCTGTTTTTCTCTGCTAAGAAATCACTCATGCAACACAGCTCAGTATTCACTGAACTTGGCTCTCTAATTAGCAAGTCGTAAAAAAGCATGCGCTTACATTCATCAGAATCCAACCGGAGGGGGGTGGGGGGGGGGGTGGTGCATTGTACATGCAATTACGTTTTTATTATTACTCCCTGTTGCCTGCGGTGTCACGTAAAGTCCTGCTTACCCATAACCCCGTTGGTGGTGGGAAAGGGCAGCCAGCCATAAACATGAGGATTTGGAGCGGGAGCCCGGAGGGTCTGGAGGCCCAGGGTGGCCTGAGCGAGGCTGGGGGCCTGGCTAGCGTCAGGCTTGGAGAGTACCATGCCGCCCCAAGCGCCGTGAACCAGCTCCACCGTCTGTTTCCACGCTGCGCACGCAAACAGGTTTGCCTTTTAATGTGGCCATCAGTCACTGGAGAGAGAGAAGAGGGGGATGCTGCACACACAGGCAGAATAGCGTGACAAACATACAGAACAGGCAATGCATCCACAGTGTATTTTATAGACAGAACCAGCATAGCATATACAGTATATGTACATTTATACACATACTGTATGTTCTGTATATGGGCACATCTAGTGAATGCAATCAATAACAGTATGTTAAATATTGCTGGTAGACTTCATATGTGGACTACATACCTACCTTTTGTGAATCAATACGCAGTGACAGTTATCTCCTCCTCCAGTTACAGTATCTCTCCCCTGTGAGGTATTGTACATTCCCTCTCCTGGGCTATTACAGGCTAAAGCTTTTTTCCCCATAAAAGATAAACACAAATGTACAATCTTGAAAAGCAATTACGTACGCATGAAAAAAGAAAAAATCAATAAATAATTCTGAAACAAACGGTTAACATAAAAGCAGTTATTCAAACATTAAAAAGAAAAAATACACACACAGT
>NW_027468609.1:28299863-28342363 GCF_046254945.1 Alosa pseudoharengus
TCTGCATTTGTGTGTGTTTGTGTGGGATAGAAAGAGATAGAGATATGTATTTATGTCTGCATGGACGTATAACAAAAAGTTTGTGCAGAAAAAAAGAAAAGCTGACAAAGATGAAGATCACAAAGAGAAAAACCCTATCTGATTACATAGTGGATAGGAATGTGTGTGTGTGTGTGGTGGAGGGATAGAAAGAGATAGAGATATGTATTTATGTCTGCATGTGGATGCATAACAAAGACGAGCTGAGAGACAGTGAGTGCAGAGAAAAAGAAAAGCTGAAATAAAGATGAAGATCATACAGAGAAAACCCTATCTGATTACAGAGAGTGGACGGGACTGTGTGTGTGTGTGTGAGAGAGAGATATATATAGAGAGTGTGTGTGTGTGTGAGAGAGAGAGAGATAGATAGAGAGAGAGAGAGAGAAAGAGAGAGAGAGAGTGTGTGTTGGGGGTGGTGGCTTAAAATGTTTGTGTTTCGTTAATGAATGAGAGAAACTGCCATCAATAAAGTGACCAAATAAAAGTTTGACAACACAACCCCACCTGGACAAGGGAAATACATGTGTCAAAGAGACCTTTAAGCAGTCTGAGAGCGGCTAATTTAGATAAGCTATACTAACACACTACAGGCAATCAGCTTTTATTGCTTGAGAAACAGGGAAGGCAAACACTAGCATTCTCAAAGGCAGACAGTGCACACAGAATACCAGATTGAGAAACAGAACAAGCTCTGACTCTGTAATCATTTAACTATTGGCACAGCCACAGAGATCAATGAGTTTATGGCTTGTACAATGGGCATTGTGGCATTGACCTAATCACAGTTTATTTTTTGCATCGATTCCAGCCATCTGATATGCTCTCTCTGCGGAAAGAATACATCAAATCTTGCCATTAATAAAGCATAGCACTGTATAGTCTTATCTGTCCAAAATGTAACATTTCCAAACATCAACCTCTGACACAGAACAGAGATGCAGGACAACATGAGACAGACTTAAGGCGCGGGAGAGAACAAGAGAGCTTCGTGGATCCTCTCTGTGTCAGCTGAAGTGTAATTTATGTTTATGGACTCCGACGAGTGTTTAAAACACACAGAATGTGCCCTCCCAGCAGTCAGGGTTTAGTTTAGCCGTGGGGTTCCAGACCCTGGGAGGGATTATGAGGGGAATTTCGGCTCTGATTCCCTGGAAGACAGTCTGAGGAGCATGGGTGGGGAGGGTGCCTGAAAACAAGGTAAAGTCTGTAATGTTGGGTTCCATCACCTGATTTGGCTGATTGGTGTTAATTCTTTGCACCAAAAGAGTAATTAGCTCAGTTACTCAGGCTAAATTTACTCTAATTCAAAGCATGGGTGAGCTGAAGTTAAGTTGCTTGTCTTCATGGTGTTTTTATTTGTGGAAAATATTTCATGAGTAGATGTTCTCTACATGATGTTATATTGCCATTCACCAGTGGACAGAAGCTGATGCAGAAAAGCTAAAGTAGGAGAGGAACTGAATTCATCCCTCCAGAATTCCCCCCAGTCCAGGGTCTCTGTTGTAGGGGTTTCTGCATGACTGTCCTGGGCTGAGCCCACTGCACCTCTGGACACTCTCTGGAGCCCCACCCTGCAACTTCAGCGAGTCCTGGATCACCCGTGCCACTGAGCTGACACATCTGTCCCCCGGGACCCGCCTGGGAGAAACCAAAAAATTATGTCATGAACCACAGTGACACGGCGCAGCATGGACAGCACCCCCTGGTGGAAGATTAGCAGCAGTGCTCCCACATGGTTGTGGCTCCCATGACTGGACTGCTCTTAATTATCTCTACAAATCACACACAAATGGCCAATAACTATATACAAACAACAAAACTAAGTCAAGTAAAGAAATATTTGAATTGCAATTATATGGCGATAATTAGCCGGACAGCCTTCTTGTGTCGACATGGGCAAAGCCACAGCATTCCACAAGCTCGGAGCGTGTTATTGAAGCGGACGAAGGTCCTTATTAACTGTGACCCGCACACTAATAGCCTGTAACGTTCACGGAAGCTCTGCGGCCTTCGACACGGCGAGGCCAGAGGTCTGGACCCCCCAAGCTCTTCAGCGGAGTGCATGCAGGGGCAGCAACGGCCTCATGTGCTCCCCGGCTTAGCCAGCCGCGTCCTCGTGGCCCGAGCCTCTCGTCTGCCTCAAAAGGCCTCGTCTAATCTCCCACTGCACTCGGGTCAGTTTATTCAACCCTTACACTTCACGGTGCCCAGCTCAACGAGAGACAGAGCAAGAGGGGGACAAAGGGAGAGAAGAGAGGGTGTCAGAGGACGGAAGAGAAAAGAGAGAGGGATGCAGGAGGGCGGAGGGAGGAGGAGAAAGAATAAAGGACTGCGACTTAGTTGGTGGGGTTCTACAGGCTTGAGACACCTGCTCAGTTTCAGCATGAGCAGACACCATTAAAGTCATTTGGTGACTGACATGTGACATTTGGACTGCCTCACCAAAGGAGAGGGAACTAGCCAGATCAGTAATGTGAGCACGCATAAGAGTTACTGACAGGTCAGGTTTACTTTTTACTTTAAAAAGTCTAAATTCATGAACTTTAAATCACCTCTATAATATCTGATGTTCAGTAGAACACTGAGGGCGTGGGTGTGAAGACATAAATATCGAGCTCTACTTGCAGAGTCACATAGACAAGTCCTCCCTTAATAGAAGACATGGCTTTGCATCTACAGAGTCAATATTTAAGTACTGAGGGTGTGCTCTGCGCAGCTGGAAAGCTACGTGCTAATGATATTTGCAGATGCAAAGCAGCGGAGTGATTAACGATGAAGGGAAATACACCGGGTTTGCAGGCTTGCTTAAAACGTCAACATTTATGCGGTCTTCCTGTTTGTCAGGTGCATGTTTTCTTCTGTCTCCAGTCCCTCCTCGGTGTCTAAATAACTCGCTAATGAAAACAACTGTGTATGCTGCGCTGTAATTAGGCTAGTACTAAGACTGTGAGGAGTGGACTAGTTTCTGCAAAGTGGTGCTGTAGGTTGCTATGTGTCTAGCGACAAGAGTAGCCTACCACGCTTTAAAAAATGGAGAGCGGAGAGACAGAGCGTCGACGGAAGAATTATCTGTCTGTACACTTTGACCACTTCCCTCCTATTAGTCTCCTGTACGCCATAGTGTTCTCTACTTCTTTAGTGTAATTTATGAAGTAAATTGTGCCGACGATTGAGCCTATGCTTTATGCTTTATATACAAACCTTGTGTCAAACATGGAAAACGCAAGGCTAAGAGATGAAAGTGCTGTACATTAGTAGTAATCATGAAACAACCACTGCAGTCCTCATCCATCACAGACTCTCTCCCAGCCGCTCATGCATTTTCACGGGTTCAAAACATGGGGCGAGGACAGACTGCCCAGGAAATGATTTTTCTTTGCCAAATTGTACCATTTCATTCATATTTAATTTTCATAGTAACAGCCATTTATGACCACAGAACCAAGAGACATCTGTGAATTTATAAGGAACAGAAGCATCAAGGACTTGTAGAAGCAAACGTCAGGTTTTTGTTAGACAAAAGAAAACAGCATTCATGCTTTGTCGGCCTAGGGAGTTAAGAATTCAACTCAATCTCGGACAGAAAATTCAAATATTCGGTGTTGGGTAACCTTGGCCCTCTAGCACTGGTATATCGAGATGGAGGAGGCACTGCAGGCTAAATCAATCCGAGACCCTGAGTACATGTAAGGAAGGGAGGGGAGGGAGGGGAGCAGCTGCCATCGCCAACAGGGCCCAGCGAGGTGGTAAAAGAGGAGGAACACTCCACTGAGCCATTAGGACAGAGCTTAGCATGGACGATCTTCAGCGGCAGATCAAAGCGAGGGGTCAGCTAATCACATGATAGAAGAAGAAAAGTAAAAGAAAAAAAGGCAGGAGAAGAAGAGAATCGACAGAAGAAAAGAGTGTGCCACAGCCAAGGCCACATTTCTCCCAATTCAAAAAACTCATCCACTCAAAAAGCTCGCCCTCAGAGGCTGCCAGGCACTGTTGGATTTATACATATGGTGAGGGAGTGCTTTTAATACCGTCCCAGCAACTGGCGCTGAAGATATGAGTAATGGTCTGTTGAAGTGAAAAGTAAGTGGCACAGATGAAGTGAGTACTAAGTGTTGGGACTTAAATGTGCTGGCTGATATCAACATTTAGAGCGGCGTGCTCGAGCAGCCACCCATTGCGGCACCTTATCAGCGTAAGTCGGAGGCTGACAAGGGATCAGGGAAAAAACACTGTATTTCCACTACATTGAGTCTGTTTATGATAGTAATCTGACAGACAGGTATCATTGGCGATGCCCCTGCAAATAGGACGTGATTTGCTTCTCCTTGTCTCTCTCGGCCCGTTAACTCGCACCAGATTGCAATGCTATAGCACCCTTCAAGCACAGGAAAGCAATTTCCCCTCTTATATCCAGCGCGATATTGGCAGAGATCACCACTGGAAAGGAGATGGAAATGGAGAGTAGGTTGTTTTCGGGAGGGGAGACGCGTGGGGGCGGGGGGGGTAGTCACTGTGTATGTACAGATGCATAGCAGGTCACAATCAGAGCACCTCTCATTCATGCTCTGGAATGATGAGCTACACCAGCAATTACTGAGAGAGATCCTATGCCAAGGATACGGGTTACATCTGATCGTGCAGCTCAGGCACACAATGGCTGCTTTCCTAACACTAACTCCCATCAGACTATATCCTGGAAAGGAGGCCGTGACCTCTGGGGGTCAGGGTGAGACAATGGGGCATTCGGAAGGGCCAGCGGAGCACTGGGTCAACATGTCAGGGCCGGGTGCTCAGGGTCGTTGAGCAAGTTTATACTGTCTGTGGTTTGCGCGCATAAAATAAACCCTACACAGTAACATGGTCATCTAGTACTAATTCAATCAGTAGAGGAAGAAATTAACATCACTGCTAGTCCAAGGCGCGGAGAAATATATTCCTGTGAGTGCGCATAAATTGCAGCACCACAAGACCGAAGGGAAGCATATATTTTGCAATAGATAATAAATTGCGGTGCTTGGCGTTTCCAGGAAATATTTTAAATGTACTCGTATCGGGCACCCTCGTCTCTCTCTCTCTCTCTCTCTGAGGAGGGGGGAGGTGTGTGTCTGTGTGTGTGTGTGTGTGTGTGGGGGGGGGTCTTGCCTCACAAGTCCCACAAACGCACCAAGCACATTAAGCCAGAAAATTTGCACCATGAAATTATGGAGGGCCGTCACTTTTCTCTAAAAGCATGGGTTCAGCAAAAGATTTCCTACGCCTCAGATTCTCCCTCTCTTTCTCTCTTTCTCCCCTCTGTCTCTCTCTCTATCTGCCCTTCTCTCTCTCCCATCATCTTTTCCAAGCCTAATCCAAACATCTACGCTTTGCTTGGCTGCCAAGAGTCTGAAGAAAACCTTTCTTTTTTTATTTTATTTCCTAGAACAAGAGCTTGACTTTGCTTTGCTCTGTTGTCCATCCTGTAAGTTTCTCTCTCTCTCTCTCTCTCTCTCTCTCTCTGTATCGCTCCAGTTTATCCTAGGCTTAGGAGGCATTTGCATAAGTACTCATGTAGTGCGGGGATATTCCTTCTATATAACCAGCATGCTCTCACACTTAAGCCCTCTCTTTTTCCGTCGTGGTCCGACTCTGCCAAGACGGGACCTCGCCTCGCTCCTGCACTCTCCCCATCATACACTGCCCAGACGAGATCTCCGCTCGGATGTATACAGCCGCGCACACACGCGTCCATTTGTCAAGCCGAGGTCTGGTCGGGGCGGAACATCAATATGCCTGCCGTTTGACTTTTCGTGGCAAACAGTGCTACTTAGGCTGCAGGAACGAGGCCCCAGAGAGGCTCCAGCGTCTCCAGTGTAATCCTCTAATCCCAGCGGGTGGAATGTGATGGGATGGGATGGCAGCGGCAGAAGCACCCTAAAGCCCACTGGAGGGGTCGCGGCTGCAGGCGGCAGGTTGGTGAGTGGGTGGGGGGTGGGGGGGGGGGGGGGTAGGAGACTGGAGCTGGAGCTCAGTTGTGCATCATGACAGATTACAGGCTGCTATCAATGCCACCTCAGACCTGCGTGACAGATTATGGAGCCGGGCGGTGCCAGGTTGAGGCATACAGTACACACTCACACGTTCACACACACACACACACACACACAAACCCACAGACACACACACATACAAACACACACACCCCCCCTCCCCATACACACACACGCATGGGTGCACATACACACATACAAATAGGGTTGGGTATCGTTTGAATTTGAACGATTCCGATTCCAATTCCGATTTCTTATTTCGATTCCGGTTCCTAACGATTCTCGATTCCGATTTTTTTAAGAGGCAGGGTCAAAAAAAGTTTAGGATATTTTAAATGAGCAAGCTAACCAACGGTCTTTCTCAGGGTATCTGCACATTTTCCAAGTGCAAATTTAAAGACTTTTAAGACCTTTTCAAGACATCTAAATGAAACTTAAGACTATACCACGGCAAAAAGATATATATGACTTTATGCAATAGTTTTTTTCCCCTACTAATTTTAACCCCCACTCCATTTTGGATGTCTACAGAAGTTACCAAATATATTTTGGCGAAAGAAAAATAATTGTGTGTGAATTACCTTCAAAGCTATAAATGCCCAATTTTAGGGTCTGGGCTGCTTGCTTTTGAAGCTGGCTGTGGTTTTGCTTACTGCTGAGGCTGACTGTTCTTCACCTGTGTCTGTAGTAGCCTAGGCTACTTGCCAAAGACATGTGCACTGGACTGGATTCCCTTCAATATTTTTTCAAAGTTAGACTAAGCTATTTACATATTTTAATAAGCCTACTTTATATAATGTACTATGTGCATCTATTGTCCAATATGCATCACAGCAAATTAAAGTTAATCCACTACTTTACATTTTGCATACCAGTTGTATCTAAACCAACCAAAGCTTGACTGAATCGTAAACCATTGACTTGTTTTAAATTAATTAAGAGACAGGTCCTCCTCGCGTGATCCTGCTGAAAACTGCTGGTTTCATCTTAAGCACGCACGTATTATGAACGCACGTTTTTTTTTTATGTAGCCAGTCGCCGACATTCAAAAAATATGCGGTTATAGTTCACAACTTTTGCTAAGTAGGCCTAGCCTACTGGGAAACGCTGGCAAGCAAGCTGCTGGCAGATATTACAGGTAGGCTATAACATTTTCTTCCAGGCTAGGCCAGCAACACACGCTGGAAAGATGCAAACATAATCAACTTAACATACAGTATTTCCTCCTGATTGCGACGCACTGCACATAATTTGAGCAGCAGTCTTCGCGTCCATAGTTTGTGAAACGATGCTGCATCCGAGCAACGATTTTAGATGCCAAGCGCAACTCCAAAAAGGAGAACAAATGAGCGTCCGGCTTGAGGCTGCGCCGGACGCCGGACAGGGCTTTTAAAATCAATATGTCCGGCCTAAATCCGAACGTATGGCCAACCTATCGCTCTTTCTCCCGCTCATTCTACCGTAGGCTTCCTCATTCCACGTAGGCTACCTGTATATCTCTCTGGCCTCAGCTACGGCATATTATTTTGTACATAGGCCTACTGTATTATTACCGTTTTCACACCTTTAACCACACCCGTGAAAAACATCTTCACTCTGCAACCACTACACTTCCTCCCGTAGCCTAATAGCCTAGTCACTTATACAATTGCGTTTTAAATAGGCTACACGAAACTGGATTGAGACATCACTCGCTCTCTTGCACTCGCTGGCGGTCCCATACGCACATTTAATACCTCTCTTTTGAAAATTCAGTTGTATTTAAGACTATTTAAGGATTCGCGGGAACCCTGCTTTTGAATGAAATAGTCTGACCTTCTCCATGAATTTTAATTCTATGAACTATGCGCTTGGTGTGGTGTTCAGCCGTTTCTTCTTCCGGTCGGCGGACTGGGAATCGAAACTAGGAATCGAAATTTAAACTTTTGAACGATTCCGGGAAAATCGCAAAGATAGTCCCGGTTCCAACCAATACTCGATATTCGATACCCAAGCCTACATACAAACGTGTTTTGTTTTTTTCTGCATTCTCTACTGCTTTGTTTCCCTGTGTCTCACCTCCTCATCCACACACAGACTCATTCTGCGGCCTTTTGTGCTCGCTCTTTTTGCTCTCATTGTCTGTTTTCATTCTCTTCCAAGCGCAGTATAAACACATATGCGTGCACACAAACAGCTACTCTCATACATACACCCGTACAAACCTTGCTCTCTTTCTTTCACTCTGTCTCTCTCTCTCTCTCTCTCTCATGCACACACGCACGCACGCACACACACACACAAACACAAACACACACACTCACACACGCTTTCAGTCAATGTTCTTCTTCCTGCTTCTCCATCTCCATCTCTTTCTTCCCTCTGTACATTTGTCGTTTTTGCTCTCTCTCTCTCCCTCTCTCTCCCAGTGTGGTTGACAGGCGCTTCCTCACTCACCTATTTGTTCTCTATGTTCCCTTCACTCCTTGATAAGAGGGCTGTGTGTGTGTGTGTGTGTGTGTGTGTGTGTGTGTGTGTGTGTGTGTGTAGTCTCTGGTGTAATGGCTGGCATGTTATGAATGTGTGTAGTTTGTGCGCTGTCCTAGACTGATGTGCCGCTTTTGCTGCAGCTCAGCACTCTGATAGAACACCTGCTGTTGAGATTTATCACAGGCGGAACACGCCAGATCCCTTCAGGTACGAGGGCGTGTGTGAATGTGACTCCTGCACGGGCCACAAAACATCCCAACCAAAGACTCCCCTGTGTGTGTGTGTGTGTGTGTGTGTGTTGTTTGTTGTGTGTTGTGTGTGTGTGTGTGTTTGTGTGTGTGTGTGTGTGTGTGTGTGTGTGTGTTTGTGTGTGTGTGTGTGTGCTGGCAATGTGCATTTCCTCTGTCTGTCTATATGATACAGTATATGCCCTTTCCCATAATGAATCAGCCATGTGAGGAAAAACCTGTCAGTGTGTGTGTGTGTGTCAGTGTGTGTTTCTGTGTGTATGTGTGTGTGTGTGTGTGTGTGTTTAATTGCATGTGTTAATGTTTGTATGTACTATTTACCAATTGTGAGTGCACAGACGTGCCTATCCCCGTGTGTGTGTGTATGCGCCATGCTAATTAATGCCAATCCCACCGAGACGCCATCATGAAAATAATCATAATGAGCTGTAATGATCCCTCTCACACGTACAGACACACACACACACACACACACACTGATTTATTTAGGTTACAGAGCGTGCTGTGAGCTGCCGTACCTGCTGTACTGCTGTGCTGGAATAATAATCAGTGTCACCAACATGCATTAGGCTTCAGCGGGGGGATCTCTGCTTACATACAGTATGTCCAGGGTCATATGTACCGTTGCATATTTCCATGCTCAAGAGTCAACATCCGCCCACCCGTCTCCCTACACACACACACACACACCCCGCCTCTCTCCTGCACCCACAACCTCTTCCCCTTCTCCAGCCCCAGGCCATGGAGGTCATGTTTATTAAAACACAGGAAAAGCCGAAAATAATAAAAACGCATACACACATAGACACAACACACACAACACACAACACACACACACACACACACACACACACACACACACACAAAACAAACACATATAAACTACAACACTGAAAACAGATGAGTGGAGTCCATCAGGCGACTGATGAGCTATGTAATGGAGGTCACCACTCATGATTCCCTGAATATGACATGCACACTCATGCGTGTTCCACAGAACCTATTAAGCATTTTTGTTTTGTGTGTGTATGTGTGTGTGTGTGTGTGTGTTTTCTGGCTTATTTTTCCTTCTCTCCCAAACCCTCTACATGGTAACCTGCCAGATGCCTGTAATTGACAGATGGACATAAACCAGACTGGGGAGGGGGGGGGGGGGGGGGAGAAAAGGCGGATGCCTAATGGGTTAAAGCTTGCACGTGTCATCCCAGCGTTTACTGGGCTTTTAGGTACGGTGTGTGTGTGTGTGTGTGTGTGTGTGTGTGTGTGTGTGTGTAAGTGTGTGTGTGTGTGTGTGTGTGTGTGTGTGTGTGTGTGTGTGTGTGGTGAGAGTGTGTGGGTGGGGTGGAGGGGGGTCGCACGTCCGCTCGCAGCCCAGAGAAAAATATCCCACAGTATTCCTTCATTTAATTCTGACCTTCTCTCAGTGCTCTTCCTCCCGCTCTCCTCCAGTTAGGTTAATCACGGTGAGCAGGAGGCAATCAGAGCAGGCACAGGAACCCAGGCAGCTTGTTATTGCTGGCAGCTAATCGCTCGGCAGTGTTTTAATATTTATCCACTGAGAGGCCCTCATACCATATAAATCATGGGCGCAGAGGTGCAATACCAATATTTTATACGCCATTACATGAACCACAAATGTCCTCCGACTTCGTTTCAGTTTTTTTGTTTTGTTCCAAAAGTAAATACTTGAATGGAATGGCACCATTGACTCTGCCAAAGCTGGGCAGGAAAACTCGGTTGGTCAATCAAAAAGTGAAAAAAAAAGGCTAAATGAGGCTCGTAAATGAATTCCCATAGGATGAATGTAGACGGCGCTGTTTTATATGTCTGTGGATGTGAGCAGGTCATGGCGGTATGGCGGTACTAATTCCGAAATCCGGTCCGCTCTCGCATGCGCTCTCTCCGCCTCCCTCTGATGTAATGTGCTCCTGTCATCTGCCTGTCGAGAGCAGACCTCAAATTGCATTTGCTTGGCTTCAGAGCTCAGGAGTTTGATTCAGTTTGTCTGGAGAGCCAGAGGGTCCTTGCTTTTGAAGCCACCATATTAGAGCCACTGTGCCAGGCCAGGTCAATCAAATGCAGAAAAAAAAAGCAAAGGAAATAGGAACGTGTAATACACAAAATAATTCAATGAACATGTCCAGCATCGTGTGCCAGTATTCCCTCTTGGCGAATTGTTTACCGAGTCCATGCTCGCAATACCGAATCACAATCTTTAACAGTGCTTGCATTCTGATGCATAATAGAGTCACATTTTAGCGTTGCATTGCTGTTACAGACTCGGTCGGGCCTTGATCGGTGGCCAGGCGTGCATAAAAGTAGTAAATGCTCCGCGGTGCCTGTGATTTATGTCCACTGAGTGTGGAAAACTGGACTCAGTGCACCCCAGTGCTCCCCGGCTCATATGTCAGTCATCGTTTGGTTTATAAAGGCATTTACAGAGAGAAAACGCTCCTGGCGTTGACTCTCAACAGACACTTTTGGCCTAGCACCATCTGAAGTGTTCTTACAACAACATTTCATCACTGAATATATGATGTAGTCTTATAGAAATAGTGCTTTTAAAGGTACTGGCTCCGGTACTGCCGAGACTTATATTGACCAGGCGCAAACCTGGACGGGTAAGAATCTTTAAAAAAAAATAATAATACAAGCAAGCCGAAGGAAAACAAATCTAGGAGCACCAGAGGGCTCCTTTAAACCACAGAAACCAAAACCACAACCAAGGCTTTTCCGGTCAATATTCACCTGACAATAGGTTACAACAAATGTGCAGGTTGCAAAGGTTTTCAATAGCAACGGCATCAGTGATACATGTCAGAACCTGGGGGGAAATTGCTAAATCTACACTGTCTGTAATGTGTAGAGTATAATAAATAAACTCAGGAATGCTTTATTTGTAGAGAGAGCCCTGACATGCAATTTGTGTTAAGGGACAAGTTCTTGATTTGTGTGTCTGCAGGTGTGTGTGTGTGTGTGTGTGTGTGTGTATGTGTGTGGTGATTCCTGTGATGGTTCAGCGGTCATGTGACATATTGCTGTAAACCGGTGGCCATACTTCACCTGTAAGGAGATCGATGGAGGAATATGACATGAATCACTGACTCCACTGGCCAGCCATTTGAGAAACAGCCAAAGCAAAGGAACCAGAGAGACAAATACAGACAAGCCACAGCAGTACATGACTGAGAGAGAGAGAGAGAGAAGGGCAGATAGAGAAAAAAGAGGGGAAGAAAAGAAGAAGACATGCATAGGAGGGAGAAATAGATGGCTATTATGGCTATCATTCAAAGCAGAGATGTAATCTCCTTAAAGCTGGGATGAACAGGCGGTGAGAAACGGCACAAACACTCCAGCTGTATCACGCCATATTCGCCGCGCTCAACAAGAGGCCCCGACAAAGAAGTGCGTCCCCTCATCCTACCTTCAGCTCCTACACAGCCGGCCTCGCCAGAGATAATTACACCCATTTTGAACCAAAAAAGGAAAAGAAAAAATACAGAATAACAGAAAGGGGTCACTCTCTCACTCTCTCTCTCTCTCTCTCTCTTTTCCCTCGCTGGGTTTTGTAACATCCAAGTCCCAGAATGAGGACATCTGATGCTATTGTTTTCGTGCTCAGCAGCTGAGCGAAAAGCATTTAGCGAGTGTTCGAATGAGCTCTTGATGTTTATGAACAAAGTCGGAGATCATTGTCTAGACGTGAATGATCACTTTGACAGTAATGACCGCCACTCCAAATCCATGCGGCGCAACTTTTCCTCTTCTGGCTGGGAAGGGGGGGAGGGTCCCACAGTGGAGGCAACACAGAGACATCTCTTTGCCATGGCTACGCTGCGGTTTGTTTGAAGCTGGAACATCATGAAAAGCAATGGGGCAAAAATAATGATTTGCCTGAAAATGAGGGAGCAGATGCCATGTCGTAAAGGCTGAGGGCGCCTGCTTTCAGACTGCCACTGAACTCAACGGCAGGTACATGCAGGCGAGAGAGACAGACAGACACACTGACAGACAGACAGACAGACAGACAAACAGACAGTGAGTTTGTGCTTCTTCCTGTGTGTGTGGGTGTATATGTGTGCCTGGGTTTGTGTGGGTGTGAGTGTGTATTAGTGTTTGAGTCTCTGTCTGCAGTCTGTCTTAGTCTGTCTTTGTGTGTGTGTGAGTGTGTGTGTGTGTCTGTGTATGTGTGTGTGTGTTTTCGTGTCTGTGTGTGTGTGTGTGCGCGTGCATGTGTGTGTGTCTGTGAGTCTGCCAGAAGGGGACTGGAGAGAGAGAGCATGTGACATGGTAACAGTGATTAACTGCTCCTGAGGAGTGTGTGGCCGCTCCTTGGACTTGGGAAGCCACATTCTGGCTGTCAAACACGGCCAGGGCAGACCTCCTTGCCACACCGTTCTGCCTCTAGTCTTTGAACGAAATTAGAAACTTCACCGAAGCATCTTTGGAACAGCAGCAGCACACTTAGTCACGGCTGTGGGTTTCCTTTCTCATATATGGTTTGAGACATTAGGCTGGTAGCGACGGGGAAGGAATTGACCCTGTGGAAATTTCGAGACTGATAGCTCTTTGTAGCCTGCAATTTGAAGACCCAGTAATGGTTGTTATATTTTCAGTACAAAAGGAACATTTTGCCTCAAATTTAATTCTTCGGCATTAGAGACAAAATGCAAGAAAAAGGGCGCAAAGCAAAGCAAGAAAAAGGACTTTTATCATACAATCCATTCTGGAAATGTAAGCTTATTGCGAGGGAATACCCAGTGCCTGGAAGGAGAATGCCATAATAGAGTATAACATGTTACAGTCCTGAAAAAGACAGAGAAGCAGCAGAACAAAGGGAAGAATAAGCCAGTTCACTTCCATTCTCTGCTCTCGTCAACCATGCTGCCATGATTTGGACATGGATTATGTATGACTATCGTCTAAACCCCTTTTGAGCAGTGTCTGAAGGGTAGCAAAACAATAGCACTCACAGACAGAGCTCCACAGATGGGGGTTTGGGGGTACACTAGACAAATGTTGGCCAAAGAATACTCACATGCACCCTGTTTCTCTATGATCACATAAAAGGAATTAGCAACTACATTGACTACAAAGCCATATTACAAATCATGCCAGGTTCCCAAATATTTCATATTGGCTTCTTTGAATCCGTCCCATGTCACATAGGTACAAAAAGACAATGTCAAGGGAATTGTTTCTTGAAAATGATGAAGTCTGCTCTGGTGAAAAAAACAGAATGTGTTGTTCCAGTATGCAGGAAGTGCAGTCTGACTGCATCTCCTATTTGTGTGATGGATGCTGAGGACTCATTCGTCATGTTGTCATCTCGCTCGCCCCACTGGAGGCTGAGTCGACGTGGCACACTCTATCGATCGTTTCCCCTCTGAATATCCTCTAACAAATGCTCCTAATAACGCTTATTATCTTTTCGGTCAGAGCTCCATGTGGAAGCTGGCCAACCATTTTGCAAATTCAGCCATGAGTTCAGGGCAGGAACAGGATGGAATAAAAACACTTGCTGAGTATTTCATGGAAGCATTTAAGACTGATGTGTACAAGTGAACTCTTTTTGAGTGGTCAATATGTTTTAGAAACGTTTCAAAAACTCAATTGCTGTTGCCATGACAAACAAATGCTCTGCAAGAGACTGAATTGGTTGCCATGGACAAAAATGCAAACAGCCAATGTACTGTCTAATGATATTGCACAGATGTATTGAATTGAGTCCTCAAATGTGTGTCCTCAAAGGTGAACTCTGTCCTCATTGGCTGGAAAGTATCTCTAAAGTCCCTCAAGGTGGACCTTTGGACTTTCAGTTTGGTTGATGGGAAAATGTGTATTCATGAGAGAACTTAGTAGGCCTAGAGTATTCAAGGTTAACCTTTTACTTATAAAACACTCAACAATAAGTGCACCTGGCTGTCCATTATTTCTCTGTCTGTCTGTCTGTGTGTGTGTGTGTATGTGTGTGTGTGTGTGTGTGTGTGTGTGTGTGTGTGTGTATGTGTGTGAGAGGGAGAGAGAGAATGGAGTGTGTTTTTCTCTGCCTTTTGTTTCTCCTGTCCCTGATTCAGCTGTGATTCACCCTAATGGAGACCAAACTTGGAGTGTTTTGTGCATCAGGTAATCATTTCTGTGGCCCTCCATGTCCTATAATGGGACTTTCAAGCTGTTTCCATGCCAACAAACATGGTGGGCAGATGCGAAGGAAGTGTAAGTGGCCTCGCAGAAAGATGGGCCGAGAGGGGAGGAGAGAGAGACAGGCAACGGGATGGATGTAACGATGACTCCCGGTTCTCCATCAGGAAGGAGAGAAAAACATTGATTCTGAAGCAAACAAGAAAAAGCACATCAAGCTGACGCTGGGAAGCAGCATAATTGCACTGTGCTGACAGACACACCACAACGGACCACTGCAGCATGTTCCTGGCAAGAGAAATAATGAGGAGCCTATTTTAAAATATGTAGCCTACCACAACGATGATGATGATGATGATGATGGTGATGATGATGATGATGATAGCAATGTTATTATATTCATCCCTCTGTTGTTGTACTGCATCTTTAGGGAGGATGTGGTATTTTCGTTTTTCAAAAGCAAAGCCAAGCTAGCGGTCATAACCAATCATAAAATATGGACAAAAATGAGACCACACAGAAATGGGGACTCCCCGACATTTAGGGTTTTTAAAGCAGAGGTCTCCATCAACATCCTCTCTGTAATAATGAGGCTGCTGCTATAACTTCTGATGTGTGCTCCAAGGAATCGTGAACAAGATGGAGGTGATGTATATTACACACACTATACAGAAATTAGTCATAAATATATTTTAGAGCACACATTTAGAGACACTAAAGTGGTTCAATTCTTTGCCAGAGATGATCTGAACGTAAATGGCATAGATGAAATATCACTTCAATTAAGTGGAGAGACTCTGAATGAGATCATCAATTTGCTTGCTTCTAATGAGCAAACATCCTATTAGTGCTACTGAGAGCAAGGACCGTGACAAGCTATGGGTGGATTAGAATGTACACAATTAAAGATGGCCATCAAAAATTTACTGTAAGAGATCAAGCATTTCCAAACTGTCTATTCATTGTCCAGCCCAGGACACATGAGGTGGTCGTCTGGTGCACTGTCTCATATCTCAGAATTTGATGTTTGACTGTAAAAGCTTCGTAATAAATTCTTGGGCCGGGGATCAGAGCTGGATGTGTTTATCCGCAGACTCTCTCCAACACGGGATGGACTCTCCGCTGCAGCGGCTGACGTAGATTAGTGGAGCCATCTGCAGCAACACAGCTCCCCGCCAAGCCACACTGACCTCACCAATCAGACAGATAGCCATCTCGCTCCCTCTTCTATCCGTCTTCACAAATCCACTCCAGGCTGGAGGTAAACACCAGGCACGGCTGAGTCACGGCTGAGTCACGGGTCACTGCCGGCGTTCCATCAGCAGTGCCTCGAGGCAGCACACTGTCGCATGGCGGGGACACCCGGAGCGTGAGGTTAGGGCTTAGCGCTGTCTTTTCTCTGGTGCTTTACGGTAATAAATGTTCAAGGTTTTCAGCCTGTCTTATGAATTACAGTAATGGCTTTATGTTTGCATGGGTGTCATTAATTTTGATGGCTTAGCTGGGGAATTACATGTGTATATATTCATGTGTTATAATGTGAGTGTGATTAGGTTAAATTGGACAGTTAATTATATTTAGAGTGTGTGCATGTGTGTGCATGTGAGCGCATGTGTGTGTGTGAGTGTGGGTATTTGCACAAGCGCGTGAGTGCTTTGTGGTCTGCCAGTGCAATATATTCAACACATCTCCATATTGGTGCGATCATGTTTGCACATTAGCCGTATCTCGACACCGCCGCAACATGTCACATTTGGCCAATTTCTCATTAGCATTCAAATACAAAATTGCCCATCGTGGAGATAGCATTGCTGGAGAGCTGCCATTTTCATTTCCTGACAGTCATTTGACAGACACGGTGTGGTTGCGAAGGGGCCGGTGATGAACGTAAGTGCCCCCCCGACCACGATCACACGGGTGTATCAGACAGAAGGGAGAAACAGATTGCCTTGTGACAGCGCTAATAGATGCCGCCAAGCCGCCCCCGGTCAGGCCTCTCCTTGGTCCGCTGACCCATAGGAGAGTCTGTTGAGTGAGCGACTTGGCGTAATGGACTATAGATCTGTCTGCGGAGCTGACTGACCGCTGAACTGGCCGCTCGCTGCTGAATGAGTGAAGTGCAGCGTTTGTCCTTGCTCTCTAGTGGGCCACCTGACCTGTTGAGGGAGGACAAGGAGGAGAAATGAGATCTTTTTTTTTTTTTTTTAAGATGGCAGCTGTTGACTCATCGGTCAGGCGAGACACTGACATGCTTTGACACTAAAGGAAGCTATAGTGAGTCTTTGAAATAGTCTGCGGATTAATGAACAATGTAAGTGAACAACTGAGTGAGTTAACGTGTCTGTACCTGTATGATTCAGCACATTGAGCCATTTCTTCCTCTGGTTGTGTCATCGTCCAGGGAAGGGCAGCCGTTGCATGCACCACTGGGCTCTGACCTCTGGCTGGCCCCCGATGAAACTGCCTGTGGCATCAACAGATTACCCAGCCAATCAGCGCCCGCAGTCACCAGATCCACCGCAGCTGTCGTCCCCAGCACGTCTCCCATGTCGTCTCCGATTTCTGTGGCGGTGATTTGGAGTAAACGCGAGCACATTTGATTTCACCCTCTAAACGCCACCCTTTCCATCTCCACACTCTGTTCTGCGGGCCCTCAAGCCCCCGTCCCCACCACCACCACCACCACCTCCACCTCCTCCACCATCACCACTAACACCACCCACTAGCGTGTGAAGACTGAAGGCAATACAAGCCTTTAGTCATTTTCAGTCATCAGCGCTCTCCCCTCACTGTTTCCCTGGTCTGGTGCATCTCTATCAGCGGAGGCTGTTCGTGTGTCTCATCCGGATGTGATGGGATGGGATCACCTTGAGCAGACAGCAGCGGCAGCTGCGGGAGCCGGGAGAGCCGCGGCGGCCGGTGATGACACCAAAACGAGGTTTCCGCTGGGCCAACACCTGCTCATCGCCGCGCCACCGCCGCGCTCACAATTACGGAGGGGAAATTACGGCACACGCGGCAACCGGCACGGCACCAGGCGCGGCCAGCTTTTTTCACCCCCTTTTCACTGCCGTCGGTGGTGATGAAGCTACTGAAAGCGCGGCACACACATCAGCGGGGAAACATTCAAAGAGCACCCATACACACACACACACACACACACACACACACACACACACACACACACACACACACACACACACGCGTGCACACACACGCACACGCGCACACACACACACACACACACACACAAGAAAGAGACAGTGAAAAACACAAATGCAGCTCATTTTCTAAGGATTCACACTGAGAGACAAAGTACTGCTCGTCATGTTTCGTTTCAGGAAGCGCTGTGCTGGCTGGGAGGGGTGGGTTGGGGTTTGGGGGTGGGGGTGGGGTGAGAGGATGCTAATGTCAGGCCCCTGCGCTCCACTATTGATAGTCAGACATCAAGGGCTCCCACGTTTCTGAATGGCTTTCCTCAGGTGCGCCTAATAAGTTGCCATGTGGCGGCGAGCCAATCAACGGCACCTGCTGAGGAAATGGCCGCCGTAGGTGAACAGAAGTGGGTGACCATTGATGAACACGGTTAATGGCTCCATTTTCAATGAACCATTACAACACCCTCTGCTCCCACACGCAAACACGCACTCTCTGTTTCCCCCCTCCCAGAGGTCAAACTTAGCATGCCTCACTCCAATCACGCCCACAACAAGCACTCAATACAATCACTGGCATTGGCGCAGGCAGGGCCCACTGAATATCTCACATGGTTTCCTTCAAGCTTCCCTGCTCATTAAAAAGGGAGAAGAGGGAGAAAAATAAGCCCGGGCCAGAAAAACTAGGCTCCTCATGTCAACAAACCCACCATTAATACAGGAGCTGCTTAGGCAAGCCACCAGGGTGCTGTGTTCATTTTCCAAAAGATGTTCTCTCCCTGTCTCCCTGTTCATTTTCCAAAAGATGTTCTCTCCCTGTCCAAAATTGAAAATTTTATATTCTTCTCACTTCCACATGTGAAAGAGATGTCTTTTTGGACTACATAGCCAGCAAGTAGGCTTTATACGAAAGAAACAAATAGCTGTAAAACTGACAGTTGATGAAGAAAGACAGATGGCAGAAATATTAAATAGCAAAAAAGTGCAATCATGAAGATGAAGTAGTACAATTAAGATGTCCATTAACGTGATTATTATGAAGAAAACATGCTACAAAAAAGTAAATGTTAAAACATAATAAACATGAAATATAATAATCAAAATCATTAAGATGAAGCAGTACAAGATGAGCAGTAATAAAGAGGATGTGCTTTGCCCAGTACCTCAGCGCTTTAGAAAGCTTTTCCTGAGTCTGTGGTTTATCACCGTAAATGAGACCAAATCACAAAATCTCAGCCATGAAGGACATTCCATTTACTGATGGCCATGCTGTTCTTTGAAGTCTGTGTTCTTACCATTCTTCTTTTAATCATCTCAGAGAGGTCTATTTTATCCTCCTCATTTCCTCTAAGCATCCTGTTTTTTTTCTTCTCTTCCCCGGCCCTTTTTCATGAGGTTGCCAAGGTACCCAGGTGTCATTTCTGCGGTACCCAGCTGTGCCTGGCTAAGCTTGAGTGAGGTTCATCACGGAGAAGCTCCCGCTGTCACGGCCAGTCACAGCTCAGGGAGAACTCAACAAGGCGTGGGGCACCAGCTCGCCGGGCACATCTGTGCGCTCCAAGCCCTGCCACCAGCGCCCGCCTGACAGGCTTCTGTCCTCTCCAGATAAAAAGTTTGCAAAAGGGGCCCCGGCACCAGTGCACAGCGGGTCCGTCAGGGAGGCGACCGGTCAAGGATTGGCCAGCCTTGAGTGACCGTGAGTGTCTGAGCTATTCTGGGAGATTTCTTAGGGGGCATGGGTTTCATTTGATTTGGTTAAACTTCACTCAGGCCTAGTTCAGCGGAATATTTTGACAAAATGATTTTTGTCATGAATCAGCTGTTGATGGTTATGAAAATATGTTACAATTGTATGAGGGAATTGCTCACTGGAATACAAAGTGAACTATCAGAGGGATCTATTTGTATTTTTAATAAGACCGGTACATTGCTGTGTGACTGAAAGGTGAAATTAAGTAGATTAGTTGATTTCGAGGCTCATAGTAGTATGCAGTATACACATTTATGCTATTGATTTAGAATGTAAAATCTAACACACTATACTACTATCTCTTCCTGTTGACACTTGGGCACCTGAAAACACGACATATAAACAAACAAACAAAGGAAATGTGACAGTGAAGAGTACATTGACATCATAAATCCTGACTTCATACAAATCCATAAAGGCTCTACCTGAATGATGCACCAACAAGTATGAGTCACAAATGATGCAGCATGGGGCCCAAACAAGCCCCTGCACCTGAGAGCGGATCCAGACGAAGAGCTGCTGGAGGCCAGCCTCCATACCTGTGACTTGGCTTTAATGGTCTCCACCGCTCACCACTCCATTCATATGTCTGTTTTCTTTTCTTTATCTCACATCTCTCTCTCTCTCTCACACACACACACACACACAAACACATCTCTCTCTTTCTTTTTCTATCTCTCTCTCTCTCACACACACACACATCTCTCTCTCTCTCTCTCTCTGCCTGCATGCGTGCTCAGCATTCACCGGGCTCAGCGGTGCGAAACAGGAGATCCATTTGAAATGCAGCCTCCGCACTCCATGTTGTCGGAATGACCCATTATTTCACACGAGGGCAAACAGTGCGAATTCATAAATATAAATAAGCAGCTTCTCTCTCGTGTGCTGGCTGGCTCCCCTCTCTCTCTCTCTCTCTCTCTCTCTGTCTCTCTTTCTCTTTCTCTCCAAAGCACACAAAGCAAACCTGATGAATTCAATCGCGCGGGGGAATATAGCGGGGCAATTACACAAGGAGTGTCCAATGGGCCAGGGGCTGCAGTTCAACACCCAGGCACCTCTACAGAGACATCCCTCTGCTCCCAGAGGCTCTGGCCAGGTTGCCCGCTTGACACATAATGAAATCGGTCTATAGATTCAGGCAGCCCTCGGCAAATGTTTTCTTTATGTTCAGAGCTCTTCTGTGTCTCGCCTAAAGAAAGAGATATGAGGGAAAGGAATCAAAGGCTTCTCACAAAATATCAACCACAAATACCATCCATATCTGCTCGAAACACTGGTGCCAGTATTTTCTTTTTCTTTTTGAGTTCATTTAAGGCATTTTTTAGTAAAAAAATATGGAAGTGTGTGATATGTATAATACGTAACAAATGTGTAATAACTGTAAGTGACACCTAAACTATGAGTAGCCTAGCCCAAACACCCGCAATGAGTAATCACCCATACTCAAAGTCTTCAATAAATCGCACAATGACATCAGCCGGCCAGTAATAATTAAGCATGCCCTACGGATCTTTAATTGCCTCTGAGTGCCAAATATGAAATCGCTCACTCCACTCCACTCTGACACGTTGTCCGGCGCCTCGAGTTCTTAAAAAAAGAAGGAAAAAACAAAATCGTACAAGAATGTCATAGCAACCTGGAGCCAGCGAAGCGGCGAGGCGAGGAGGGGAGACGGAGGGAGCCGGGTGGGTGCCGTAACACACATGCCCCCAGCGCAGCGGCTACCACACTTATCAGCGGGGATATTAAAATAAACTGCAACCCCTAATTAGGGAGGGGAGGACTATTAGTGAGAAATGTCAATCTAATTATGCATGGGGATGACGAGGGGCTGGGGCCAAGCTGAGGCGCATTACTGCGCTGAAACACAAGAGCCCAGCCTCTAATGGCCCTCCTTTCATTAAGGCAAAGTGATGTAACTCACAAAGGTCAAGCTACCGTCCAGCTATCAATTATCATCCCAGCGCTGCCAAAACAATTAGACACATCTCTCGCTCTTTGTTGTCAAGCTCTCCTCCCTTCTCTCGATTTTCCTTTCTCATAATTTTTGCTTAATGTCTAGCTCATTCAGTCATCTGCTCACTCTTTCGGTGTGTGTGTGTGTGTGTGTGTGTGTGTGTGTGTGTGTGTGTGTGTGTGTGTCTGTGCATGCACTGTTACTGTGGGGATATAATGCACAGTGTTGACAAAAAAAAGCAGTCCTGACCTGATTAAAGCAGGTGTGATATGAAGAAGCTGTCTGTCCTCAGCTGTCAGATTGTGCAGAGAAACGAACCCTTACAATTCAACCTCTCACTTTCATTACTTTTCCCCATTCTGTATCCATTCCCCATCTGAAGCATTTTCCCTCCAGACAGACACATATTTGCCTCAGAGCTGAGAAGAGAACGATGTTGTCGGGTGTATTAACACTGATAACACCCACCACTGAACTCGCCACTCTTTTGAAGTGAGATTTCATTAGGAGGAGCCACAACAAAGGATACAAGAAAAAACAGCGAAAGTAAAGGGGGCAGCTAGTTGGCCTTCTCTGTGTATGTGTATGTGTGATGTGAGAGAGAGAGGTACCAAGAGAGAGGGAGAGAGAGAGAGGAACAGAGAGAGAGCGAGAGAGAGAGAGACAGATAAATGTCTGAGTCTTTTACTCAGCGGAGAGGCCAGGAAAATGCCTCAGACCTCATCATGAAACAATCTGCAGAGCCGTCCAGCCAGACCAAAGCGGGCGAAGCATGCGCGTGGCAGAGAACAGGGCCGGGGTCAATGGCAAATTGATTTTCGGGCTCCGTATCTATACAGTGCCACGGCTGCTCTTCAAAGCCGCGGAGATGAACAGGAATGAGTGTGCATTGTCTCTTCATCACAGCTGCCGAGCACAAGGTGAGCAGGGGTGAGTGATGGCACACAACAACGGGGTGAACGAAGAGAGAGATCGACTCCACGGAGGGGGCGATGAAAGACTAAAAACCCAACATTCAGGAGGCCCCCTTGTAAGCTTTCTCTGTTATCGACACCTGACTGTGTATTATCTTGGACTGAGGAGTGCTGGACCTGGACTGTGTACTAAAGGGCTCCTCAATCAACCACAAAGTGGTGTCCTTTAAGAGGACTTTAAGGGGGACTAGTTTCACAGAGTCTATAAAAATACTGAGCTATTTCTTTGAGCAGTAGGATTTCTGGGATAATCCAGCCAGTGAAATAGAGAAAAGTGGACAGGTCTTTCCACTGAGGTTCACCATAAATAGTGTCTGTCTACTATTGACCCGACTGGCCAAACAATGTCAATATGATGTGCATTATCATTCTGACATATTTTCCATCTTGCAGCAGTTAATTGTCAACATGCCTACAGGGACAATCAATATTGAAATACCAATGAGGGTTGGGGGCATATTTATTCAGAGTCAACATGATCTGCAATTATAGATTATGCATCGATATCATCAGTCAGAAAGACTATGTTTACTATTCTTTTGTAGATTATTATGACTACTAAATTGAAAAACCGAATTTACATTTTTCAAATCAATCATAGTCAGTTATCACTGTTGCTCTTCATTAAAACTGACTGAATGAATGTCTCACCAGAATTAGAACGTTTGTTCTAATGGGCATGGATGCTCACCTTTAGATCCTCATCATAAAATACTTTCACATCAGGGAATGTACCATGCAATTTACTAGCTTGGTATGACTTCCAGCTTGGTTTGAACACAACACACTTTAGATGAGTTTACTACCGGCCATACAGGATTATGGTGAGAGATCTACACCAAAGATAGAAACTGCGAAGACTTTGTAGAAGTCTGCTGCCAGGATATGGTGCAATGCTGGAGGTGTGGAGCAGCCCGGCGCCCAGGCCTGCACTCGTCCGTTCTCCTACCCCTCCACTGGACCACACCGCCTGTGCCCGCACTCATACACTCAGATTCAAATCAGATTCAGCACCACTCATCCCTGGAGTGCAGCTCTCTGGAGGTGACATTTCATGTGAAATGGGTTATTTCTTTCTCTCTCTCTCTCTCTCTTTCACTGTCTCTCTCTCTCTTTCACTCTCTCTTTTCCTGTCCATTTCTGCTCCTGTCCTTCTTTCCAGCTGCTGTATCAATTCATTATTCATCCCCTCCCTCCTCAAGGTGCTGCTGGAACATAACATCAGTCCTCATCTCATTGACATTCCGGGGGCCGAGGTCAGCTTTCCGCTCCGTCCCCGAGCGCTCTGCGGGGGCTGCCAAGGGAGCGGAGACTTCATATGGAATTAAGCAAGGGTAAGAGGCAGCCGCTGTGGTCCGGTCACCCCATTATAATCTGACCTGGGGCGGAGAGGGTTCCCAAGGGAAGGGACCCTGCAGCTCAGTCACTGTAGCCTGTTACACATGCTCCATATACATTGGATTAGACCGACAGGGCCCTGGCTGCAGCCAGAGGATTACGGGGCTGTGAATATGAAAACACGCGTCACGTCAGCGAAAGGCAACAACTCACTGGGGTGCATGGCTGCCAAAAGGGCCTGAGTTGTAGATGTGGGGGAGGAGGAGGAGGAGGAAGAGGAAGGGGCCCATGCTGTAGCACTGAGCTATTAATTTGCGGGGTGATCTGGTGTCGAGCTGTGGTACAACGGAGGATGCAAATAAGCCTTCAGGAACAAAGGAGGGTTTCACAGTGAGGGTTAAAGTTAGAGACGTATGTTCACGCACATACATACTTTTATATTAATAACACATACACCCGCACAAATGTAGCCTACACACACACACAGAGAGAGGCACACACTGATACACAGTACACATCAGACATACAGGTATTCCGTATATTCATAGGAGAATACACACTAGCATGCTATTTTGTGGTTATCAATCATATTACTCCCCATCTATGTGCAAATGGTATAAAAAGTGATGGAGCACTAAGAATGTTGATTGGGAGCTTGAGACCTGGTTTTCATCTGTAGTCCACATGAGGGGAATTCAAGGCAGTCACTGATAAGCCTGAGCCCAGAGGCACATTTGTGGCCAAATGAAATCACAGAGGATATTTTTTGAGGAATTGTAAAAAAAAAACATCCATAGAAAGGCAGGCAGCCTGTGTCAGCATGGAGGCAGATTTCAATGATTCATGAGGAGCGGTGTGGCGCTAGCTGGGACACCAGTTCAGTCTGAGTCCATTTTGATTGACATAGGCACGTTGGCTTTCATAGTTTCCCTATTTCATTTTTGTAGCATTTGATAACCAAATTGAATTTCCAGTCCTGTGAGATAGCTTTAGTGCTTATTGTATGATAATCTACTAAAAACGTATTTGTGAACATTTGATTTCCATTGGCTTTATTTAAAATTAGCACAGATTGTATGAACTTCTATTTTATTTGATTAGAATATCAAATACTGTATTACTCTCAGAGAAGAGGCGTGAGCAATAAAACGGAATCTTGCAATACAAGTGACTTTGGAGAGGAAATGCATTTTCAAATATTTACTAGGTGTGCAGTCCAGTCAAATTTGGCCGCAGCTGCAACACTGAAGAAACTCTTGCCCACTCATTACAAACCCATAGGCCAAACCCTGAAACTGAACAATGTAATCCAACTTACATCCCAATCACTGCCTGATTGCTTACAGTTTGTCGGATTTGAGTGGCTCTGCAGCATAAATGACAGACTTGTTGGGTCAAAAGGAATGTAAAAAAATCATGTATCATTTTCAGTCATTGTCCACTCTTGCGAGAGATGCAATCAGCTTCATGCTGTTGAAACAAAAATACCTAATGATGACTTTGCCACCATCTCAGTGACAATAAAGACATGTGAGAGGTGTCAGTGTTTGTTCGGTCAGAAAACACATGGAAAAATAATTTAAGACATTTCCAAACATTAGGAAATCAATATTCTGCTTTTGTCTGAGACTCTGGCCCTGAGGCATCCTTTAATCTGTTTTCAGAAATTGTTCCTTTTCAAATAAAGACTTCCGACCTTAAGAGCACAACCACGGTAATCACTGCAGCTCTTAGTCTTCCTGCCAGTGTTCATCTGATGGCATTAGGGCTAATTATTGAAAAACCAACCAGGCCATTTCCTGGTAAATACTTCAGCAAAAAAGAGAGGTAAATTTAGCGTCAGAGTGTTCTTTTGTAAAAAAAAAAAAAAGAAACTGAAAAAACCCCAGTTCCATTCTTTAATTGAGAGGAGATGTGTTCCATTCACCAGCAGTCAATATCAATCTTGATTGAGAACAGGGCCTACTGCGTTCTGGGCTTCACTGAGAAGGAACTACTGCTTGTTCCGCAACAATCTTTATAAATATTATGTGGTGATTGCTCTTAGCCACTTCTTTATCTACCTCCCTTGTTGCTCCATCTCCCTCTCTCTCACTTGAGGCCATATGCTTTTCGATCCATAGATGAATGAGCTCTATGTCCCATGGTTTTCAATGTATCCTGAGGGGCTGGGGGGTTGGGGGACGGTGGTGGCGGGGAGGGCTCAGCGGAAACCAAACAGACAGCGCGTTGCTGCCAAGAAGGCAGAGTGGCGCGCCCTGTCGATGCTGTCACTTTGGCCTGGCCTGGCCTGGCCTGCCGAGATGCTGTGACTCTCCCTCCTGGCGGATGTGGGACTCGGGATCATGAGGTGTTGCTGGATGGTGACAACAGGGTTTTCGGGCCGTGAGGTAATTCGGGCCCTCCGCTCGGGGCGGGTGATTTATGGGAAACCCAGATGGATGTCATCGCCTCTCAGGGACTCGGCCCCGTTATGAATGGCAGCAGTTGTCAGACAGGGTGGCTGGAGCTTAAGTTTGACCCATAAAAACACTTATAGGATCCTCTAAACTCACCACAGTTGAGGCAGGCCAACCTTAAATCACCCCCCAAAGGATGTGAACAGTGTTTAGTCCTGATAGACCAGTTAAGTAATTTCCTTTTGATTTGCTACATTCCCTCTGGTTTTTCCTCAGGGTAATAGTACAAGCTATTGTGACAGTGGAAACATATATGGATGATAGATTAAGAGCAAGATTTACAAAACGTATGTATTTGACAGATTTTTTTGCAGAAGACTATACTGTACCACCCCCTTGGTATAAAGAATTCTGAAAGAACACTCAATAAAATATGATTAGTGCTACAATATTTAAGAAACAAGCCAATGAGGCTGGCAATTATGGTCAACCTTGCACATTGGAGTCTCCAAAATGTCATTTCTGAGTTCATGTCAGGACAGTACTGGAAAATCAGTGAGAAATTAGAATGACACAGGCGTCACTCTGTTGGGTTTCATAGGTGTTCGGGGACACATGGTATGTCTATCCACTTTAGAGAAACAAAGCTATGTGGAAATAAGACACCTGTGTTATGTTTGGGTTCACAGAGTTGACATGATGTATTTTCCATTAAACCCACAGCACTAGCTTGAACTTTGAGTCTCAACATTGTTCAGCTGTTCAGCTCAGTGAAATTAACTCTGTAAAACAACAGACTGACATTTTCAAACACACGGCGCATCATATCAAACCAAAAACCTTGTGACCCATCCATAAAGACAAAGAAGTCCAATGGGCCATTGAAACTAACACATACACACACACACACACACACACACACATAAAGTACACACACACACACCCATAAAGTACACATTCAATGCATCTATATGTACTGTATATGTGAGAGGTGAGTTTATCAAAACTATTCAATAAAAACAAGTTATGTCAAAATGTACAAATAAAATACTTTAATAATGAAGCATAGGTGGTGTGTTTACAATGGAGCTGTGGTACTGACTTCAAGTAAGATGCAATAAAGCTCACTGGTGCAAAAAGAACATTGAAATGTAACAATAATATGAAACAACAGACTTTCTCTTTCCTTAAGCTGATTTCCTGTCATTTCTTTGTACTTCTCATTCTGGGCACAACATGGACGTACAAACACTGGTAATAAATGAAGAGATTCCCATGGTTTAAAGTCTGATTTATTTCTGTTAAGCACACTCACTCTAAGACTGAACAAATCAGCCTTGAAGAGTCTACAATCATTCCGCCTTGACTGCAAACATTCGTTAAGACCATAAGCCCTTTGCACTCAGGTGAAATCATTAGAAGGCTGTGCAGTATAATGATGTTTGACATTGGCAGTAATTTGAAATGAAGCCGCACTCGCTCTCTCCTACTTTCCCTAGCATAGGCCTTTAATAAACTTCGAGAGCAGGCGAAGAGGATCTCTCCAGCCGTCTCCCCGATGGGTTGAGAACGCCCGGCGCCGGCAGGTGGTCTCCCTGGAGACGCGGGGTGCCTGGCGGCGCGTCGGTCATGTTCTCCACCCCGCACGGGCTCTTCCGATTCCTCCCTCAGGGCGCCGAACGTATCTACATTCTCATTATCTCGGGCTCGTTCTTGAACGGGGCGCCTCTCCTCATCCCTTTTTAATCTGATTAGCACCTGTGGCAGGGCGCGGAGGAAAGCAGCGCGAGTGCATCAACCCCGAGTCCGTTCACCGCAGCATGCCCCGCTGAAGCAGCAGCTGCCTTGGCGCACAGGACCTACTTCATTTCCCGGACTTTCCACAGGGTATTTCAGGTGAAGCCAGACTCTGAGGGTGCATTCAGATAGGAGTGAATAGGTTGCAAATGTTTAATTCCTGCACTGAATGAAAACATATTTTGGAGCTACTGTTCATGGGGAATGGGAGCAAGTGTTTCACAGGTTTTGTTCCTGTATGAGAATGAGCATAACATGAACATAAATATCAGCCACATAGTACGAAAGCACTAAATCCAACAGTAGAGGGCTCTGTCTCAAAACGCTGTTCATCCAGCTGTTCTCTGAGTCTGGCAATGCCACTTTTAGCTCCAGCCTAGCATAGATCATTGAACTGGATTAGACCATTAGCATCTCGCCTGCTAGCATCATGTTTAGGGTTGGGTATCGTTTGGATTTTATCCGATACCGGTGCTAAATCGATACCTTTAAAACGGTGCCTGAACCAGTACTTTGTTTTTAAAATGTTTTAAATTAAAATGGTCTAAAGCATGAATTGCTTTTTTTTATTGATGAGACAAATTTGAACATGAAATTGAACTGTTATATTCAATTTACTATCAATATCTCATTGCTCCTATGAATAATACATTTAAATGTTAAAACAGCTTGCCATGCATGCACACACAATGGTAAGCTTTCAAGTTTACCCAGTGTAGGCTGTTTGCCATAAGGTATGTTCCAGAGGAGGCTTCTATAAGACTACAGGTGAAGCAGTGCTTCACCAAAAAAAAGTAAAAAACAAAACACAAAAAAAATCTTATAATAATCCCAATTTTACTCCTTTGAAACAGAAATACAGTCACTAACACGAACTGTTTTCCTGAAATCAATTCTGTGAGTGACAACAGCGCCATCAGTCACCCGCGGTGGAACAGAGAATTACAGTGAATCAGACTGCTTCACCAACTTTTCGTTTTGCTTCACTACCATAGATATCTTTCCCCATTGACTTCAATGTAAATCGAGTGAAACCCCAGGCGGCTCGTGGATTTTTTCCGTTTCAATTGATCCTTATGGCAGATAAGTCCCACCCATAGACAGTAAAAGAAATGGACGAACAGACTCCGTCGTTTTCAATGGGAGGGCACTGAGTCAAATAGAACGATTTTTCAGTTGGTCCCCCCAGTACTGCGCAGACTCACACTTAACTTCGTGACGTTAGCCATCGAACTGAATCTTGTAACTCATATGATAGATACACAGAAATTCTTCTTACACTTCCTTCGCCTTCAAAGTCATCAAAGTTAAACATTTATTTATGTATTATTATTAATATCATCCTCACCAAGTCTAGTTAATGTTGAAGCTACCATAGCCTACATGATCATCTTCAAAAACAGTCATGCTAAAACAAAACAAAGTTTTAGCCTTGAAGCTAATCTTTTTTCCACTTTTCCGACCTACGGTCAATCCATCGAAAACCTCTGAAATGATTAGTGCCCTTTTTTTAAAAATTAGGTTTACTTTTTTATTATTATTAGGTTCCCTCTGTGTAATGCTTTACCTTAACATACGGTCGTGTATGCTAGGTTTTGCTTATGAGTTACCGTCATAGACAAGGTGGACTGAGCTTCTTATCCAAACAATACGGTTATCTCCCTACGGCGCGAAAGAGAGATTACGTCAAAGCTAGCTTCCCTCCAACCGAACAAGCTAACCGTTCTTCTTACGGGTAACCAACGTTACGGACGAGCTAGTGGAGTCTGTTTTGCCTTTGTAGTGTTTATGTGGATTACACAGAAGCTACAATATCGGCACAGGATATATGTTATATGAAGTTATGGTATTTCAAAAAAAATCTTACAATGAATGGACTTCTATGGGAGTTAGCAGAGAGGTGGTCCCTCCAGCCTACGTCGATTCTTCTACTTCCGGGAATTCGCCTGCCCCCTTGGTCCCACCCGTGAAGCAGTGACCGATTGGGCAGAATTTCACACTTCCTGCCGTTGAATATGATTGACGCAACACTCTGGCTAATCACTGTCTCCATTAGCTTGCCATCACTTTTCAGTTGCCTTCAGTGACCTCACTAGAGTTTCATTATAAATTGTGTAACTCATTCACATAGTTTGTTTTACATTCATTTTGTAAGGTACATCGGATTTTCTGTGTAGGGGAGAACGTTTTATTTAGAATTATTGTGTGTAGCTCTGTGTTTTCTAACATAAGCTTGGTGGAAAGCTTGCTAGCGGTCTCCCCACAGCTAACGTTTGTGACTGGTGACTCGCTAAGTCCTAGCAAGATGGATTCGACGGAAGTTTCAGGCGATGAACATCGTTGACCGCAATTTACAGGATTCTTTACAGTTTTTTTTAAATGAGGACCTATGAGTAAATGCAGAGGGAAGACCAAGAGACTTCCTGTGAAATTAACACAGTTCGTGGGTGCTACGGTAAGGATAAACTTGTTCCAAGTAGGCTATGCATTGATTAGAAAGTGCAGCTTCTCAACGTAGCCATTCTGTAAGTTCACTGATGTGTTATGATAACATTAGCCTATGTTATGGATGTGTTATAACGTCTTGGCTTCGCATTTTAAATCCTCAATTTTGTCAAAGACAATTCAGAACAATCTACTTGAAGCTAAATTTCAACTACCATTTAAAAATGAAATAGACACTGATTGATTCAGAAAAAAATTCTAGGACTCTTCAGTGTATCAGGAGGCAAATGTCAAGTGGATTTTTACTTCTGTATAGAAGGAAGGCTTTGACAGAAACAAACCGGTTGGTCAAACATATGCCAGAGCAGCAGTCATGGTATAATTTCTTAATGTATCCCAGAGGCAAGAATGTGTCTCAATAGGCTACTGAATTTGACATTGCTTATGGGGCATAATTAGTAGCTTAGAATAGGGCCTATTGGAAGGTTGTTGTTTCAAGATGTGGACATCAACAACTTGGCATTAATAGGCTACACTGCAAAAACTGCTTATCTAATACAGTCTAACCAAGTGTTATTAATCTCATATCAAGATCAGAAAATATAGTTAGTATTGTTTTCAGTATATAGAGACTTACCTAGTCACTAATTAGTGCTAAAGTGGAGATGCTCTTTTTTGAGGGCATGGCCATAGCCTAGTTTTTGCAAGCAATATGTCTAACAAAAATAGGCAAACTTATAATGATACTACTACTACTAATAATAATAATAATACATAAACCTTGTTTACTGTCTTGTCCAGTCTTAGGCCTACTACACCCCATTTGTGGCCTGTACTTTGAGATGGTGGTAAACAGGTCTTGATTTCTCAACAAATTACTCTGAGCTCTCTGACTGATCAAACAACATAGCTTTTGTTTATGCCATTGCAGACAGTTCAATGTCATCATGTGTCTTATACATTCAACCTCACCAACTTTGGCAGGTGTGTTAGGCGCAATGTTCATTTCCAGGGGGGGGGGGTGTCATAATTTCATAACTGCTTCACTAGAAAAAAATACCACCAGCCGCCACTGGTTAAAACCGCTTGCCATAAAACTGCCAGGTCATGGACAACGGCATTTGCAAGCAAGCTAATCTAAGGGACTCTACTTTCCAGTTAATTCAGTGTGTTCCCAAATGCTTCAAGAAATTGTATGTCTTGACTTAACCCATAACACGCAGTAGTTTTGAACATGTTAGGCTACATGTCGGTGTTGAAGTGTTAAGATTCCCAGCGCTAGCCAAGTAGGCATTTTAACAGCAACTATGGCTATGCGCTAACACCAGTCAGCTGAGTTTAATTAGCGATAACGTACAGAGATGGTTTCAGCCTCTTTGACAGCTCAGTGACATCAGGTATGTAACCTACATATTTGTTTTTGCCAGCTAACTTTTAACATGATCTTCATATTCATTGTGATGCTATATGGACCTCATGCACATGAAAGATTAATATCATGCCATTATGTTGTTTAACACACCGTGAAATAAAGTTTTCACCTTACAACTTTGCTGATAACATTTCAAATAAATGTCAGTTAGCGCATTAGCAAGGATATTGTGTAACGTATAGGCTAGGCTAGCCTACTGGATGTTGTTTCATAGCCTTTTGCTTGTGTGTAGTTAGGCCCACTGCTAGAATTTGACAGGAGCTCGCGATATGGCTTTAAAGTAAGCTATTTGGTCTCATGCAAGCTGTCAAACACTGTCCACTCATGTGGTGCACCCCTCTGGTTTATACATCCAGTGTTTATGTTAGCTAACTGTATCTGGATGTGTTGCTATCAGAGCAAGACGTTAGAGATGGCGCATGACATGCAGTGATGCCTCGTATAAAAAAAAAACGCTATTTAAGCACCGAAATGAGGCACCGAAATCCACGTTGTGATTTGATGCAGTTACTACCGTTTGTGTCGGCACCGGTGCCATATTAGAACCGTGTTTCGGTGCCCAACCCTAATCATGTTTAAAAGTGACTAAGATTTCTGGTAATTTTCCTATTTAAAACTTGTCTCCTCTCGAGTTATAGTGTAATAAGACTAACTGAAAATGAAACGTGGTGATTTTCTAGGCTGATGTGACATGGAACTATTCCAGCGTAATAATCAAGGAACACCATGGGCGCAGCAGCACAATGATATCATGCAGCACCTGAAAATAGTTTCCTTAGGCTAACTTCCAGCAACAAGGTTGAGCTGCAGCAGATGAATTGGTTAGTGACTGGATTATTACGCCTGAATGAAAGTATAGTTCCATGTCAAATCAGCCTAGAAAATCACCACGTTTCATTTTCCGTTGGTCTTATTACGCTTTCTAATTTGAGAGGAGACAAGTTTTAAATAGGAAAATTACCAGAATTCTTAGTCACTTTTAAACGTGATGCTAGCAGGCGAGATGCTAATGGTCTAATCCGATTCAATGATCTATGCTAGGCTGGAGCTAAAAGTGATATCGCCAGACTCAGAGAACGGCTGGATGAACTGGAGAAAGGTAAAAATCAATTGTTTAACTCAAGGGGAGGTGGAAAATTAGTGTAATTCCCCAAACGGTGGAATATCCCTTTGAACTAAGTATTTGAAGTGTGCAAGTAGGCGGTTTGAGACACAGCTGAAGTGAAAGGCCAGGGCCTTCTGTTAAAGTGAGGGGAATACAGTCAACAAGATGGTTTGCATACAATGAAAGGGAAGATCAGAAAAGGCAAAGTATGTAGGCTAACAGTTTTGTAGGACACTGTCAAATGGGTCATCCTCAATACAATCTGTTACGCCCCTCTGCACACCCACTAGCCCTGTAGTGACAGTGCAGCAGCCTTTGGGTGGTGCATGGGCAAAATCAGCTTAATTGTGTACACCTGAAGGTGTGGATAAGAAGCTCCTGAGTTGACCTTCAGGGGTTGGCATATTATTCACCACACCGGGAGCGAGCGGTGCTCTTGGGTGTGTGGGTTTTTATACGGAACCCCTAGATTTTAGAATGTATATATTTGTTGAAATAAATACTATATTTTTTATAAACTCTGATGTCCGTCTCCATACTATGTTGTGGCTAATGAGCCGGCCGTAACATGAACACTGGATTTACAGCGAGAGGGAGATAAGTATATACTGACAATCAGAGTGCTATTCAAATGAAAAGGGGGAGATTAAATTGAACTCAAACTAAAGTCCATATCTATTTGAAACAATTATGTGTGTGCAACAAACTATGTGTCAACACCGATCAACGTGGTAAAATGGGCAAATGGATTTCTAACAACAATCAACTATATTTTAGATTGAAGCAATTCAGCAAACCCGAAATCACATGATGGTTACAATAGCCTTAGTAATGAGTTTGTTTTCTTTACTGCAGTCGAAACAAAGATTTTCTTTTACAATTTAGAAAGCCAACACAACACCAGTGTTAATAGAATAAAAAAAGTAGAATTTTATTACAAAAAAAGAGATGTTTTGGAAGTGCGTGCAGTCTGTCAGTATCAGTGCTGTTGAACTTTCAGGAGACAATGTTCTCATGTTTAAATGTTAAAGGTGGAAGGGGAGAGGGAGAGAGAACGGCCCCTGGGGACCCACTGAGATTTATATTGTTTTGACACTGCAGTCTCTCCACAGTACTGAGCACAAAGTTGGATGCAGTCTCTCTGCCAGTGTGTGTGTGTGTGTGTGTCTGTCTCTATGTCTGTCTGTCTGTATGTGTGTGTCTTTGAGGGGGCGGTTCAGCCCCCATTCTCACCTGGAGGACAGGCAGGAGGAGCCCACGGTTCACGTCAGAGAGCCTGAATAAGCCACAGAGTTTACTAGATGACATTTTTCATTACATATTTTCTTCTCAAAAATAATAGAGTGCGCTTTGGTGCGTGAGTGTTGAGTGTGTTCATGGGAGAGCGGTGGATGTGGTGAGTGAGGACAGATAATATACACACACACACACACACATACACATACTTGGGATTGGCATTTTCAGGCACGTTGGAAGCTTAGGTTGTGCTTGAGCAGTCACAAAGATTCTCACTCTGGGAGAAGGATTAACACATTTTCTCACCTCCGGGTGACCTAAAGACAATTAAAGTGTCCAGCAGCTCATTTTTCAGCCAGACCAACCATCTTTCTGAGCCACTGCTCTATCTCTCTTTCTCTCACTTTCTGTGAAGAGTGATAGAGGCGGTGGCTATATTTAACTGCTCCCAGCAGTGACGTTTCACTTTAGATCAACAGTCTGATTTTCCCTCAACAGTAACATAAAGAAAGCTAAGCCCTACTAAATCCTTGGCAGACTATCATCAACACTGTGGCCCCTTGTCCCTGACTCTTCAGCAAGGGCTGAATAGATCCCTAAAGCATTGCTACGGACGAACAAATCTGTGGCGACACATTCTTCAGATGCCGAGACAAGGACATTTCCATATCAACCCGGGCACAATATCTTGTAAGATACAGAAATTTCTCAAGCAAACTCAAGCGAAGTGGAGAATGTGCCACGGTGTGGATAGAGTAGTATTGGTCATCATTTCCAGAGGCAGACTGCATGGATCTGATAATCCAAACAATGCAGACATCCAAAGAATTGTCGCCATTGTGGTGAACAATTAATCAGCTAAAGTAAACCCGGTTTCCTTTGAGAACACTGGCATCAAACTGTGTCATTAATCAGTATGAGTCGGCTACACATACTTTCATTTTTACAGCTAAATCCACTAATTGCTTTCCTGCCACTTGAACTAAAACGGAAAAAAGCTGAGACTTCACTGGCACCTGTATTTCTGTAAGTGAGATCACCACATTAGATGCAGGTGGTGACAAGCGAAACCAAATTACTTATACATACAGTAACAGCACTATTAGCCAAACCATGATTCACTTAAAGAAGAACGAGCAGGTCTTCAACAGCGCACTGAAATGTCAGGAAGGCTTTGCTGAGGGAGGGTTGTTTCAAATCCCCAGTACTGACAGAGAATGGCTATAGCCAGTGAGCGCCAGCCATCTGCACCGCTTCACCACAGAGCCATCGGCAGAATAGACGGCAATTTAATGAAATAATGAAAAATTAATAGAAGTCGCTTTGGGTTATCTTTCCCAAGTTGGTGCAGCCGTATGATGGGCGCCGTCTCTCTCTCTCTCTCTCTCTCCAGACATTAAGCAGCTGATTGAGTTTGCACCTGACTACGGGCAGGAGAGAGCTCGGGAAAAAACAGGGGTGATAAGCAGAATTAAACTAATGTAGCGGCTCGTTGGCTGCGGCTACGCTTGCAGTTTTCCCTACCTCTGCTTTAATTGCTTTGACCTCCCTCTCATTACGGTCTGTGTGTTCCACAAATATGCGCAATATGGAGCTCCGGCGAGTGCCGCTCTTCGTCACACAAAGACAGAATAATTAGCCTGGCGCTTCATGCGGCGTGTCAGTTTCTCCACTGCCTCCACGTCCTGGGCTGCAGTGTGCGAAAAACATGATAGCTTATCTCATCAAGGGTTAATGGTGCGAGAACAAAGACTGGCTTTAGTGTCTACTTTGTTTCTTATTACAGTAATATTAAAGTTTAATAATGTGTTTTTTAATCAAAAGTAAAATGCCTATGGTGCTATTTCTTAATGTTCTTTCACAGAGGCCGGAGCCACTGAATCTTATGTTATACAGCTCTCATGTTTACTTTGCACTGTAATATGTGACCAGTGCACTGACTTCTGTTGCTCATGTGCAACAGTGCTCAGTTTCACAACTTCAATGTTGACCCTTCGTTTTTTAGGAGGAATTGTTTGATTTTAGGAGGAATTATTTGCAATTCATTTACATTCTTATAACACTTTTATCCAAAGCAACTTATGTCAATTATTAGAAGGGCCAGTCTCCCCAGAGCAACTGAGGATTGAGTGCCTTGCTCAAGGGCACAATAGTGACAGCCTGGAATTGAACCCTCAACCTTTCTGACTACTGCATGCTAACTGCTCCTTATCCACTGTGCTACCGTGCCCCACAAAGGCAATATTTTGGACATGATAAAAAAAAAACTAGCACTGGATAGTACTGCACTTTACTGCATAGATGTAAAAGTTGTTGTCCCATATCTGCAGAGTGCATTCACATCTGTATTAAACAGTGTCAAATTCTGATATTAATGCTAGAAGAAAATGCATCCTTTTTCTTTATTTTAAGATGGAACATTTGCCCTTATATGGCTCAGACCTAATGTGATTCAGTGGGCATCAGGCCTAGTGTTGCTTTCAGACACTGACAGCTCATATGTATCCAATGACGCAGTTGATACTGTTTGATAGTCACCATGAAAACCGTAACAATTAACACACAACAGAGGAAAAACCAAAGCAAACTTCAAAGTGTTGTTTTATGAAGCACACTCACCACTCTCATTGCCAGAACATACCTAAAAATCACAATATTGCTCTCTGGATGAAAGCCCCCTTTTGAAAATATTGGGGATTTGGGAGAAAACCATGAAAACACAGGATTAAAGATCTCTTATAGGCTACCACACGAGACTGCATTACCCTTCAGGGTTCGGCATCATAAATTGTTAACATTCCAAACTCTGCCTTAGAGTGAATTCAATTTCCCCCCTATTTCGCTCAAATCAATAAGCGATCGAAAAACACTGGGGTGATTAATTTAGAGAGCATGAAGAGTCTGTCAAATCCAATTATTACCTTTTAGCGCACACGCCTCATGATGTGTTTTCATATAGCCGAAATTCGACCAGGTTGGGTTTCAACCGTTTCTTCATCTCAGAAACTTCCAGAGAAATTTACGGGTCCACGCTCCCTAGTGTCAACAAATCTTGAGCGGCCCATCACGACAAGAGACCGGGAGTCAGCCAGCGAACAGGCCAAACATCGCATTACTCACATTCACTGTACCATAAATATCCACTCAAAACACGGCCTACGCCATGATTCAACGATTCCCAGCATCCCTTTGGTTCATCAGAGAAAAGCATCATGACAGTTCCTATTAACTGACTGATCTAATCAGACATCACTCGGCCTCCGTGAGGATGTGAAGGGGCCGGGACAGAGCGGTGTTTTATCATCTCCTGAGCCGATTGTTTTGTTTTTCTTTTGTTCCCAAAAGGGAGATTGTCTGGTCTCTGCCAAAAAGCTCTCCTCTTCTGTTGCTTTGATGAAATGTCTGCGTCTGTCTCTTCTCTCCTCCCTTTCCTTGGCTGTGATCACACAAAAGGTTATGGTGGGAGAGAAGGGCACCTTGCGCGCCCAGTGGATGGGAAGTTCTGAGCTCACGCATGCCTCTCTCCCCACTGGACTCTCATGGGTGTTGTTTCACATTTGATTTCATTTCCGGCGCAGCACCCCCAGCTCCTCAGATCTCCCCTTAAACACTCAGCGTACACAAGACTTAGCTATGTGCTGAAAAAAAGAGCCCTCGGACTCCTCCAGAAGGCGGATAAGGCGCGGTAACGAGGCCTGACGCTCGTGTTGCTTTAAAAACGACGTCAATCCATGCGAGCGTGAAATTCAAGCAAAGAGTCAACATCTGGTTGAGTTGCCAGTTCCAGTGGAACATCTGGTTAAATGCAACTGGTCCTGTCAGTCCCGGTCATGTGAGACATGGGGGCCCAGCGAGTGACTGCTCAATGATATACCGTTTGCGAAAACCTGGGTGTCTGAAGTCTTCAAAAGACCAGTGGACAGCAGGTGGTCCACTTCAACAGAGCGGCGTATTATCCAAAGGCTCAACAGTGCATACAGTACAGGACGGCCTCTCAGGCTACGGGATGGAAAGAGCTTTTAAAAGCTGTCCTCAGCTCATCTCTTATGGATATACCGATGCCTGGAAGGCACCCAGATGAAGGTTTCAACATGACATAAATATGCTGACTGGTAATACAGCCAAAAAACTGGGGAAGAAAAAAAAAGAAAGAAAGAACCACAGAGTGATATTGAGAAACTGAGTGACTTCTTCATTTTTCACCAGGCTGGCATTTATTAAGAGTTCAAACAGTGGCAGTCCTTGGATAATGAAAACAACTTTCCCCCAGTAATAAATACATCAGATCAACAACACGACTTACTGATGCCCCCCACCCCCCCGCACCTTCCAGCTTTCAATCCTGTTTCATTCACGTTATTGTGCATCAAGGACAGCATTCCTCCTCAAACAAAAGCTGACACTTGACAGACGACACGCCAGGAGGAGGGCTGGCCAGAGCTTTCCTAATGACCACCAGACAGGTGCACAACGGTGACTCATGGCCCGGACAGCGCAGCGACTGGTCCGAGGCGTTTGTTCGTTGTTATCATCCGTCTGCTCGTATTGACCCGCACAACGGCCCTGTGAAAGGTACAGTCTAATAACTTGTGCTATCAGTCATCTCCTCTTTGCCGGGGCCTCCTCCAGGGGCAGGCTCATTTTCCTTAATTGAAGCGAGCAAGAGCGTGTAAAAGCCATAAATACCCCTTCGGAGAGCGCGAGCTCGGGCCCCGACGCAGGGCTAAACGGCTCCCTTGCAGCTCATTAACTTCTTAACAGCCAAAAAGCGGAACATAATGAGGATAAAGAATGTCTCTCATCCAAACTGATGTTGCTCTAATGCCGAAATCCTTCAACACAATGGCCAAACAATAGCATATATTCAGATGTGGCAAAAATACAAAAACAATGGCCAACTAGGCCTCTTTTAATGGGTCATCCACTGACACATTAAGCCAGACATTTTCTCCTGCACTAAGGGCTAACAAGTTTGTGTTTTGACGTCAGCACTAGAATTATAGGCCTTACATAATAATCATAGGGGCAATTATAGTGCAAATTAAAGACAAGCAAAGCAACCTGAAAAATAACCTAAATCCAGTTTTACTAATGCTGCAGAATAATTACTGGTATCCACTGCAGAGAGCACTTCTGACTCCAAGCCTACTCACCAATATACAATCTTCTTCTCCTTCACATGTTAATACACCCTAGCTAATGGCAACTTGAAGGACTAAATAAATATATAAAGATAGAGAGAAGGACAGTAAGAAAGACCCTGTCAAGGCTGACTGCATTTTGTTAGCTGTACAATAAAGTTATATGTATTTAATTATATATTAAAAGAAACACAATAAAAATCACTGGCTCAGATTATGATGGGTGGACAAAATGTCAAGATGCACAAGGCCTACGAGGCAGAATGAAGAGAAAATCGCTTATACACAGCCACCTCTGTCAGAAAGTGACAATCTTTAGAAAGAGAGAGAGAGAGAGATGTAGATAGAATTTGAGAGTGACCATGGCCCTCCCTCGACGGCACTTCATTAACGAAGGGAGTTCACAGGGGTTCATCAAGCTTGGGTATAAAATGTGATCAGATGCAATTAGGCGTCAGGAGTGCTTTGCTAATTGTATAATTTTGATCAGTAGCATGCTTTATCGCCACTCCTCCGCCCGAAAACGCAGGAGTCTGCAGATTGCTGCATTAGGGGTCCCGATCCCGTCCCGGCGGCCTGCCTACTACGCACTTATTAAAGCGCCATCAATGCAACGACACCGCTGGGAGAGTTGATGAATCACCACTAACTATCACCTCCTCCTCTTTCTCTCTCTCTCTCATCTTCTTCCTTGCCTACTGTACACTTAATCCATCTTTTCAAGCTGTCCTGTGTGTTCTAGGGACGGCTGTCTCTCAGTCCTCCATCGCAAGTACTGTCTGTGTGTCCACTGAGTGCTATGGCCCTCGGTAAAGCAGTGGGCAGCAGAGGAATGGGAGCAATAACAACCTCTGTGGAGACATTACTCACAAGGACAGACCAACTAGATCGCCGCTTTTTTTTTGCGAGTAAAAACGAACGTAAATAGAGTGGCTCAGACAGACCCCGAGTCAGTCCCATGGGGCCCGGGGGGGTCGGCACCCGACAGGGGCAGCTCTAGGCCCTATGACTCATTACTTTATGAAAACAGGCAGCGCAGGAGACCTGGGGAGAGGAAATGAGATTTCCTGTGTCCGTCAGTGGCCACAGCCAGAGTGAGCGAGCGAGCGAACGGTAAGAGAGGGAGCGGGGTCCACACACAGCCATGTTTTATGAAGCCCGGGTTGCTCCGACTTTCATCACTCACCGCTCGCAATGGTGCTGAGCACATTTGCAGAGATCCTGAGCCCGAGAGATTAAACGAAGCCCAGAGTCCATATTTGTTTCCTTTTTTTTTTTGTGCAGCAATGACATAGAATAACAATGTTATTCACGGACCCAGAACTGATGTGGTACCGGAGAAGCTCGGTCCAAACCACAGCAAGCCATGGAAATAGAATGGGATGGGCTGTGGTGGTGACCCCCTAAAGGTTCACTGGTGGGTGGGGTGAGAGGAGGGTGCGAGGAATTCCCGAAATCGGAACTGGTTTCACACACACAAAAGGCCTGATTTCCTCCCATTGGAGACTCCATAAATCAAGCCCTTCACTTGCATTCTTGGGGGCTGCAGCTGTGGCCTACCATGGACTGGTCGAGTGTATGTTCTTTCATTTGACTTTCCTCTGGATTTCCGATTTCGGATGAATTTTTCACGTCTCTTTTTTTTTCTCTTCCCGTCGGAGGTGAAATGAACTCGACGTGTGACGGGGACTTGAGCCGCTCTCTGCTCGTCTCCCGCAGGCAGCCGCCGCGGCCTGAGCTCACCTCTGGCTCGGCGGCAGCGCAACACTGCGCCGCACGAGGGCCTTCAAGGCATTTTTCCTCCCAGCAGATAAATACATCACATTCAATTACGGCCGGCCCCCGTCCTTGTCCCAGTTAGCATGTGATCTCTCGGCGCATCCCGCAGCCCTGTGAGGGGACAGCTGAGTGGGATACAGATGAGCCGAGAGAGCCCCCACAAAACCCTGTTTTGTTTATACGCCAGACCCAAATGCAAAATATAAATGCTCAATTTCCTAGCAGCTGGGCTATCTGCTTAATGCATTTATCCTCAGCAAATAACAATGTCATGGTAAGTCTAGGGAGCGACGTCCTCAGAAATGGTATGAATTACTAGATCAAATTACGCCGAGGTAGCGGGGGGATGGGGGGGTGGGATTATAATGGGAGCTCCAGAGCAATGTAGTTCACAAAACTGAGACAGGTTAAGAAAATGAAACTATCATCATGCATGAAAATAAATGGAGCTCACTCAGAATGCCTCCGGTCACGCAGGAGCTGCAGTATTCTGCCAGTGCCAAGTCCCTGGACGTTTATGAACTTTTTTCCCCCCGATTGTGTCAGAAATGAATTCCAAGGAAAAAAAAAAATGTTTGGAAAAGTTACAAATGTGTCATTACCTCCACATACCACATGAATGTGTCACTTTTGCATGACTGTGGTGGTTTACCTGGGGGAATAAACTTCTGTTGGCCTACTAAATTACTTAATCTCACAGTGCTTAGGTGCATTTTCCTCCTCTGATTGAAAAACTCAACATGGATATAGTTAATACCCATAGAGCAATGACTTCTCTGACAAGGAAGAAACATCCAAGTTATTATGCTGAGAATTTGGAAGCAGACTTAAATTCTATATTTCTCTCACATAAAACTTCTATTTTGATGAAATACACTCCTGAAACTTTGTTTTTGTCGGACCCTAATTTAATCACAAATCCAATATATTCCTCCACATGCCAAGCTTCAAGCTGGGACCCCATTCTCCCTCGTCTTTGTGCAGAATCGGTTGGTTTTGGCTACATGGTTGGAAAGTGAGGCATGCTGGGAAAAACTCCACCACAGCTGTGTTTAGGACAGCGGGATTA
>NW_027468609.1:28347363-28539863 GCF_046254945.1 Alosa pseudoharengus
GGAGGGAGAGAGGGAGGGAGAGAGAGAGGGAGAGAGAGAGAGAGAGGAAAGCGCTGAACGGCCACTGGCATTATGCAAAGCACTTATGCGGCATGTTGGGTGAGCTCCCGGGGCTCGACACATAAACATCAGCGCCGCCTCCACGTCCCCGTGGGCACAGCGGAGGTGCGCCGACCGGTGATGAATGTGACACGGCTAAATCAGAACGTAAACACATTAAGACAAAGCAACTGTTAGCTTTAGGGACCTCCAGGGCCCTGGGCTGTGTAGACAGTGTGAACTAATTAGGGCCCCTTCACAGCTCCGTGTTTGGGTTGCGCTGCCATAGCGCGGCACATTAGTGCTAGAACATACCAACCGAGATGACACCGGGGGTCACTGACGTGCTGGATCAGCTGAGTACACAAATGGCATAAACAGCAGGCAAAAGCAAGGCCTCTGGGGTCGGCAGCAACTGATATTAGTGGCCGTAACAATGGCGGTTTGAAATGTTCAGTTAAGTGTCTGTGTTGAAGGTAATTGCTTTGGGCCCTGTTGCATTGGAATATTAATGCTTTGAAAAGCCATCTGTAGACAAGGTGGTCATTTTCTGCACAATAACTTCTAAAGGGGAGTGATAAGGATGGCTATGAAAGCAAGAGTTCTACTCAAATATAACAATGGAAACAAGAGTATGTAAATTGAACATAAATGCATGTGAGTGTATCACAGACACACAGATTTCAGAGCTATACCGAAACAGATTAAACTAAATTGAAGTGCACAACAGCAAGCTATTGTGCATAAACCTGTGACTAGCTATTCTACCTAATTAGCAACTTGCAAACTAACAAAAGAAATGGGCAGATTCTGCTATAAACACCTGCACCCTATTGTATCTGTAATACATACCTCCACCTGGACTCATGCAACACAGAGACATCTGGCTTTCATTGATGAGGGGCTGCACCCAACATAATGACAATCACTGCTTAGCTATGTGTCAGACTAACCGACACATGTAGAGGCACAAACTTTAGCCTTTTAATGCATTCTAATTCAAGATGTCAGACCAGTGTATATGTAGATAACAAGACGGGGAAATGTTGAGGGCAACCATGATAATGATTGAAGGCAAACATGTCAGAACGGTGTGCGTTTCCTGCATGTGTGTGGAGGTAGACAGACGTACACTAAGGCCCTCGGGTGATGCATAATTTATGAGCCTCGAATGTGCTGATTGGACGTCCATCACCACGGAGAGTGGAGGAGGGCTATGGGCAAGGGCCCTCTAATGTACTGATTGATTACCTCACATTATTAATGCATAAGGGTTAAGCCGTTCATATAGACACACACACACACACACACACACACTCACATCATATGAGAGGGAGGATAGTCGACATAGTGTAGACATAACAAGCACACTAAAAATAATGAACCAAATGTCTCAATCGAAAAGACACTGAGACGCAAGGACAACAGTAAGGGGCTTTCATAACTACAGAGCCTATTATAATTTCTGTCTCCAAATGACAGCACGTCAATATTCTGTCTGGCAGACTGGCAGATGGCAAGACATCACATATTTACCATTGTTACCAGAACCTGGGGCTGAACAATCACAAGCAGTGAGAGAAGAGCCAGCCTTTATAAATATTGTGGTTTGGGTTTGGTATGCGGAACAAGAGAACGGCTATTACAGACACACACTCACTAAACAAAACAGAATAACAAGGATATAACGTTTCTCTCATTTGTCCTTTGGTCTGTTTTTTGTAATCAGAAAAGAATAATTTAAGCCCACAACTGCATGGGGTTGGATCTGAAATATGAGACATTACTTGCAGTGGAGGACCAAACTGCCATGTTTCTCCATTATTGCATAAATAAAACACTAAGAGTGGGTATTGGAAGATAACTAATGTGATTCTCTCCACTACAAGCAACACAGGAGCAGAGGAATGCCTGAGAGGTTCATAACGGCGTACCAGAATTCTTGCGGGCCTCCGAGGCGTATGCGTTTCAGGATTCAAGGTTGCTAACTGCATTCAATCAATACAGCAAATTTCTCTCGGCGAGCCTCTACACCTTTCTGATAGAGATGGTAACCTTGAGACACATCAGACAACAGAGAGCACAAGAGTGAGCAAGAGAGAAAGACAAGAGAGAGAGACAGAAACATTGAGAGAGCATGAGAGAAAGGCAGAGAGTATAGGTATTTTTTTCAGATTACAAAAGCCTTGTCAAAACAGCCCTGCGATGTTTGACTCCTGAGCAACCCTGGATTTTAATGAACTTTGAGAGACGACAGACCCACACCGCTGTGCGGGAGAACACACACCACGGGGGAGCGCCGGTCTGTTTTGTGTACCAGAAAACAAAGGGAGTCGCTCCCCTGGTCATCACAAACACACTTTTCCCACACAGCCAGGATAAACACTACGTGGCGACGGGGGGACGACATGCACTCCTGTCCACGGACAGGGCTTACGTTGTGTCACTCGCTGAACCAAGGGGGATCTAATTGTCTCCCTGAAGACCACGGGCAAAAAAAAAAGAGCAAATATAAAAAAGCAGCGCGGAGGCGGCAGGTTTTTGCAGTGCTCACTGAAAATCTTTTTCTTTTCCTTGTTTTTTTTTTTTTTTTTTGCCTTGCGGCGGGTAAACGTGGGTTTGTGGCGGAGGGCAGATCAGATAGCCTGTGACGGGGGCGGTGGTGCATCATTAGCACATTCTGATTGCCGTGTCACTCATCTCTTGGTCACACCGGGGAGGCCGTGAGAGGGATGGCAAGACTGACAGAGATCAATGCGGCCCTCCCATCTCCACTAGGAACTCAGCGCGCACATGCACACACACACACACACACACAACTCGGGAAACTGGACAGGAGTGAATTGAAGGCTCTCACCACCACAGGACCAGAGCAATGCTCTGAGTACAGTTTACCAAAAATAGATTCAGTGTCAGTGCCAGTGTCAGCAAGAGAGGTAAAAATACAGGTATGGCACTTTTCTGCTGGACCATTATGACACAGTGTACTGTACATTCCATTTTAATTCAAGCTCTAGTCGAGTAACAGTTCACATCTGCAGTCTATTATCAAAAAGGAAATCTAAATTGCCTTTGGGCAAGGAAGACGGGATACGTAAGTACTTGAAAGAGGTGGTCTACCTGAGCGAGCAGCTGGAGTTATATGGGAGAAGCATGGCAAATTATGTTTCCAATCAGTATTGTAAGGACTATCTGGTAATGCACAGTAGTGTGCAGACGGGCCTCATTATAAACCGTCAGAATGAAGGGAAAAGATATGTTGGTTGAATGACGTCTTAATGAAACAGCAGAATAGGACACAGCCTATTCTAGTGAGTGGTAACACTCACAGGCTGACTGTCTATTGGTCTATGGTCTCAGCTAGAAACAGCTTTTAGTCAATGGTAAGAAAAAAAAGAATCTTATTTTTTTACAATCCCATCAGAAAAATATGGCAGAAAGGACACAACTAGCTTGTAAAATACAAACATGTCAACATCGCCAAACATGTAAATAAAAGTGTACTTTTCTCTGGAGGTTGTGTGAGGACAGCAAGGGTCTAACAGAATAACATTACATCTAGGTCTCTGGGTGACTAAAAAGGTTGCACCCACAGCAAGAGTGGTTTCAACATCTGGCTTCACTCCGCCTGCCCTGGACTGGGTTAAGGGGTGTATACGGATTACACAAGGTCAACAAGCGTCCATCTGCACACCAGCGGGCCGAGAGGGCAGCGAGAACACTTAAACCCAAACATTCACAATCACCTCGGTGTTCAACTTGCTGCAAGGATTTCCTAAGAGACTGCGAAAACATGTGCCGAGCTATCTTTAAAGATTTGCCAAGGACATGTTTGGATGACGATACACAAGTACTGCTTAGAGACTTGTGATAAAACAATGCCAGTTGGCACAAGACTTTGCCTGAAATCTGATTGGGATTTTCAGAGTTGGCCAATACTGGCGGTACCATGTCTTTAGGATGGTTCAAGAGAGGCACGGGATAGGCTGAACTTCTTGTTAGACATACCAGAATGGTATTTTATTCAGCAGTCTTGCACTAAGATCCTCTTCTTTTTTTCAAAATGACGAGGTCACTGAATTTATTTAAAAGTGGAAAGGCAATATCCCTTCTTTTAAAAAAAACGATGAAGAAATCTGTGGAGTTTAAAATTTAAATATAGGCGCTGAGAAATAAGTTATTAAGGACTCTTTATTGCCTTTGAACGATAAAACTTTTATATTCTCAGCCAGAATTTTACCCCATAAAATAACCCTGTAAAACACGACATCTTTACAACCCATGATTGCATATTAATATGGAGGAAAACCATAGCAGCTGGAGCATGTGTTTATGGTCTCCACACTATTGCGTCAAATCACCAAAAGTAGAGATTTTGACGTTGTGTCACGAGTCATATACTGTGGAGCAAGAGAATCCCTTGCTCTCGGTCAGCAAGAGTAGCCAGATTCTAAAGGATTTAGCTTTCAATGTCATGATATTGCCTCTGGTGAAATGTCATACAATGAACTCTCTATTGTCGGCAGCCTTACTTAGGCCTTCCATCATCCCATCCATTACATTTTATTCATACAAAATAAGGTCTGTTCCAATATGGGGGGTGTCATGGATCTGATTACACATACTTCAGTAAAGTTAATTGATAATGCCCGTTTTGTACTGTATGTAGCCCAACCGTCTCACCCTTAGACCAAGAGTGCCCCAATGGATGGTGGATAGCTTTGTCTCAGTTGACTATTTGTTGCATCAGCACCCTCTTGTAATGCAGCATTTGGTTGCGTTAGTTTGTGGCCTTAATGAATATTGACCCACAGTCTAGAATGATCTATACAAACTAAATGTTCAATCAGAAATCCATCGGGCAGTGGTTTAGGGGTGGACGGCAACAAAAGCCTTGTCTCAGATGTAAACTTCCACTTCCTGCCTTATTACTTTGATGGGGCTTTTGCCTAGGTTGTCATCAAATCTTAAATGAAGCCCATTTTGCAGCAAGTTACAATGCTATATGAAAGGTCATAATCCATCTGCACAGTATGTTTTTCCCATCGGAGGACTGGGCTGAAAAAAACAAAATGTTGGATTTGATGGCCAAAAGACCTCAGACCACCAGTGTGCAGAGCCCAATAAGAAACCACAACTGTAGATAAAGCCATTTTGGAAATACAAATCTGTATCCATTGATATACTGCCAGAAGGCACATAAGACTGATCCATTTTGTTCATATTTACAAGGATATAGAAATGGAGAAGAATTCCTACACCCATGTTAGCTGCAGTCTTGTTTTTTTTTTTTTTCCTACATTTTTATTAAAGGACATGCTTGCCCACCAGATGTGCCATGGAGTCGACATGGTCCAACATTATGAACATGGCTTGTATAAAACAGTGGAAAAGCTGTATAGTTGAACACCTAGGACTAGGTATTTGAATCACCCCAACTGCTTTCAAAAATAAATCACAAAATCTTTGTGGATTTGACAGTTTGGTCATGGCATCCCGGTGCCTGATTACAAATTGTCTGGAAGCTGCAGGGGCCACAGGTCGCAATGTCTCGATTTAATCGCCCCTTCACTGCAGTCATTAGCAAACAAAAATCAATTCTCATTTTCTGATCAGAGGGGAGCCAGGGTAGGAACAATAGCAAGTTGCCATTTTAGTCTTAGAGTGCCCCCTTGCGGTCAAGAGAAGTTTGAGATCCCAAATGGGAACATTACAATGGCAAGACTGGGAACAAACAGCAACTATTGAGTTGAATTTTAGTATGCTTACAAACCAGTTACAAAGCCAGTGTCAAATTTAAATAAATATTTTTTACGCCAATACTGAATCAGCCTTTTAAGTCATGTCACTTATATACCACTGCTGAATATCAAACACCATATGTCAATCATGCATTATTTATTTGTAAACTGGTGAACTTCTCAGGTTACTCAACACAAGCTTATTATTCCAAAGTACACATATCTGGAAAAATGCAGCTCAGTTGGTTCAATAAGAACAAAAGCCTGTAAGTGCGCTCCTACTCAAGTGGAGGTGTACTGAAGGCCCAGTGCCAAGACAAGAGGCCACGTTTCTTGACCCTCAGGCCAGAGCAGGGAAATCTTCAGGGTCATCTGGGTTAGGGACCTAAAATGAAAACAAAGAAAGTCATTGGCTGAACAAAAATGCAACCAGATAAGCGATTAAAAGGAAACCAGGTGCCTTCTGCAGACTACCCTGCCCCTTGAAACTTATGGGTAACCTACCGCAACCATGTGCTTGTTGGGTGAGACTTGGGTGCGCGCTTCATTGGAGCCCCCACGGCCTCCACGTCCGCCACGGCCACCTCGGCCACCACGTGAGGGTCGGGCCAGGCTGCCAAAGTTGATCTCCATCTTACAGGTGATGTCGTTGGCAGGGCGACGGAGGAAGACATCGCCCTCTTCCAGCTGTTCATTTATCTCACCGTGCTCCTGTCAAGAGAGACGATTAGCACCCCACGATGAAAGGGCCAGTACCCTGTACGTGGATTATGCCTAGACCTGGATTAAAAGATCAATGGAGACACCCACTGACTGAAAAGATTCAGTGTAGGACTAGACTTAATCCATGTACAGGAAGACTGCCTAAGAATTCTAAGAACACACAACTACACACACACACAATCCTTTCAAGATAAATGCCTCAAAAGTAAAATGTGGATTCGTTATTCATTTCCATGCAGCATCCTGAATTCGTGACAGTTTTACCAGACTTTAACAAGGACAAAACAAAGAATCCCCATTGAAATGCATGGGATTCCTTTGTAATGTCAATATGGCAGTTGTCTGTACCCCACCCCTTTCCTGTAATGTACATAAAACTGTTTTTCCTTAAGCCTTATTTTAGAGAGGGGGGGTTATTTATATAGTTTGTCTAATTCAGATTTAAACAGATTCGCCTGATGTACTTTGTATGTCCATATGGCCAGTATGTATACATCCCCACCTGAATAGGAAAATAGCTGCCCAAAGTGCTCTACCAAGATGGCCAAGTGTGGGGACTTGCAGAGGTAAAACCAGTCTTTATAGACTTCAGTGCTGGTACTAAACAGGTTAAACAAACTAACCTCTTGCAATTTGGACTTGTGGATGACCACCGCCTTGGTGGGCACAGCAGACTCGGCTTTGCGAATGTTGAACTCGTTTTTGGGGCGACTTTGTTTCTGAAGGGCCTTCCACTCATCCAGGGACATCTCAATAGCTACCTCCACAACCTCCTCGCCCTCTGGAGCGCTATAGCACATCAACATGTAGCTTAAAATGTTATTCTAACGCTGCAACTGTAGCTTAAATGTTTTTCTATTGCTGTACATGACATTGGATAAATGCATAAGCCAAAAAATTAATAAATGTAAAATAGTCATATGGATGAACAGACTCAAAACTTAAATGTAAACTAATGCTTTATCCATGTTGATCAATTTAAGTTACTAGGACTCACCAGTTCTCTGCATCAACCACAACTGCCTCAGGAACATCTTCTCCATGTCCCATTTCCTCAACAGGTGCTTCATCCACTGTTGCACTGAATTACAAAACAGTCTACATGACTACAAAAGCCTTATGACCATGACTAGGAACTAAGGTGCATTTCCTCACAGTATACGAGTCACTAGATTACAGAACTAGCTGTACATCTGTGGCACAACTGTTATTTGTTTATTGTTAAAGCCAAAGCTGACTACCAGCAGTTAGGCGGGGATCACATTGGCAAACGTAACGCAACGCTCAGAACATAAGTTTTATCTTGTTCCTAAGCAACACAAACGGTTTGTCAATTGAATATGCTCGCGTTGCGCTTTGAAAGTTGAACCAAGTTCAACGCTCAGCTTGTTCAACGCTAGCGTTACGCCAGTGTTGCCACCGTTCCGCTGCCGAACCATAGAGAAGTGGAAACCAGCTGCAGAACAATGGAAAACCGAATTAACAGATCAATTAAGTGTCAAAATGCTAAACAAAACTGCCAAACGGGTTTCTAAAAATAAATAAATACACACTGGATGATCCGTTTAAATCATAGTAAAACCACAGCATAGATGCAATATTGACAGTGGCTAGCTCAATATTAGTATGCCATCAAGTCGAAGGCTGGGTAGTACCAAGTAGAAGGCTGGGTAGTACCAAAGCTGTATATATATCTATATACGGTTCTGGTGTTACTTGATAATGGTGGCATCTAGTGGTGAGGTTGAGGATTGCAACCAACCAAACACCACCTGTCTTCAAGTTTGTAAGAGAATGCATGCTTACAACAGCATCAAGTAGTCAAAACATGTCAAGCGAGGACTTTACTATGCATAGATATTTAAATATTGCATTTAACCTGCAAAAATAAATACCACAGGGTCCATGGACCTTGTATCCAATTTTGACTATATTGTTTCAAGGCTGAATGTGAGCACCAATGCTTTTTTAGTTCAACTGGCAATCATTTTCAGTGGCTGAGGGCTGCGGTCTGCAACATCACCAGGTCTTGGGTTCAATTAAAGATAAGTACAAGTTTTGACACAAATGTAAAAAGTTACAATCCTGGTTGCAATCAAAATATTCCCAATGTTGACAGTTGAAAAGGATTAAGCCACTTGTGTTGGTAACTAAGCTATGCCCCTGGCCATGTCTTATCTAGAGCAAACAAGGAACATTTAAAGTGGTAGGTCAAATAACCTGACGAGCAGAAAAAAAGCTATTTCTATGTGGGAAAGGCTGCACCCGATGTCGGTACTTTTTTTTCGGACATTGCCTCAAGCATCTGATTCCTTGACAATGTGGTTTCATACCCTCTTGGCTTTTCTTGAGTAAATCAGGGCAGCAGTTGATCATATTCACTGAAACCAGCACTATGCTCCGACAGAACATAAATCGGCCGGTTTTAGAAAAAAAAACCACACTTCTACCTCCACCTAGAGCCTGTTATTTGTTTTGCAAAAATCCACAGCTCCCAGTTTTTCTGGTCCAATCAGAGCAGGGCTGAGTGAGATCTGACTGTCAATCACAGTATGGTACAGTCTGGTGCGCACTGACAAGCACAAACTCGATGAGGGTGCATGAGAGTTGTAGACATTCAAAATGTTGGCTAAGTCCCCTCAATCTGTCAGACTTGCCAACTGCAGCTTTAACATGACACTCCCATGTCAGAATTTGGGTTCTCAAACTTCACAACAGAAAAAGTTGTCGTCCTTTCTGGGCTACTGTAGAAACATGGGTGCACACAATGTCTCCAAGGAGACAACCTGCCCCCTATATGAAAGACTCATTCTAAGTCAAGCCAGGTGAAAACATGGCTACATTTCAAAAAATGGGTAATTTCAAAAAAATGTCATGCCACAGTTGTTGCCAGTATAAAACATCTTAAAATTGTTCAGCATTAAAATATTTAGAAAAACCTCACTGTCAATGACTGCTCAATTTAACTGAAAATAGCCTCAGGTGTAAGCGATATCAGAAGAGAATTTTTAGATTCTTTGAATTTCAACCTTAGCCTAAAATCAATACTCATTATGGGCTTCAGCTGCCTTTCCATTTTGCCTAATAAACAGCATTACACAGCAAGACAAGTCATTTGCAGATTTAGAGCAATTCACACTCTTTGGTAAAAGTAGTGCCAAATAATAATACAAGTTAAATAAGAATGTGCTACACTGCCCATATTGTTTCCCCCATTCATTCAAGTGATCAACAGTGTGAGCACGTTTACTGAGGAGCTTTCGGTGCTCACCTCATGTGGTCTCTCATAGAACCCCAGTTTCGAGAGCCATTGCCTCCCCTTTTCTCCTCAGGTCGGACACTCCTGTAACAAGACCAATGCCACTCAGGACAACAGTATTCACAAACCAAAAGGGCCTTGCTCAAAAGTCAACCAAATGGCCTTACGTTCGATCACTGCCACTGTGGCGCTCAAACTCCCTCTTGCCTCTAGGGTCAAAGCCATCGGTGGACCGGGTATATCCACCACCTGCTCCTCTTCCTCCACGGCCCCTTCCTCCTCCGCGTCCTCTTCCACCTCGCTCACCATGTTCAACAGGTCTGAAAGGGAAACAATGAACACAAAAAGGTCATTCAGAAACAGCAAACCTTCTCTAGGAGTGTGTAAAGCCTTTTTGATTATTTGATTTTATTAACTGTCAATCATTGGGCTGTACAAAACATGTTGAGCAGGTGCTAACCAATACCCTGGTTTTGAACTCGAGTGACCAAGCAGAGACAGGAAGAGGCTCTTCTGTGGTGCATTGCCATTTAGTTTGTGCATAGCCTACTGCATACTTGCCTCTCAACAGAGAAGCCGAGATCAGCCTCGTTCTCATTCCCCCTCCTATCAGTGAAATTGACTCGTCTCTCTCCCTTCTCGGGACGTTTCTGGGCTGCAGAAAGCACATGAAGCAAGTCAGTCATGAACAGAGATAACTATATTACGCAATTATGGATAAAGTTAAACCATTTTAATTGAAAGACAATACAATCCAAGCCAGTAAGTTCATGACAGCTTCTGGTAGCAGGTGCACAACAACGTTTCAAGCCCACTAAACGTGGAGCATGCTAGAACACAGTGAACGTTAACGTTTACTTTATCCCGGTCCATCAGCTGACACAGCACATTCGGTGAAACTGATTCGCGTAGAGAAGCTAGCTAGAGAAGAGAATCAATAGCAACGGCAACGTAACAACTTAAATTTACTCAGTAAGGTTAGCTATCAAGTAGCATGTGTGCTAACGTTAACTATAAGCCTGTTAATGTTAACATTATCGATAATGTTTGCTCACCTGGTAAACTTTTGTCACTGGAAACATTATCTCCGTCGCAAGCGACTGTGACAAGGGTCTTTCGGTCCCTTTGAGACCCTTTCTTAACCCCCTTCCCAGGTTTCTTAGAATCCTCTTTCTTCTTGGCTTTAGGCTTCTCCACCTGTGCTTGCTGAAGGATGTCAAACGGGTCTGACTCATCATCGAAAAGCTGACCAAAGCGATTCGTAACCAAGCATCCGTACCCACTATCGGGTGCATCCTCCTGAACCAGGCCCTTCATTGCAAGTGTTGAGAGTTTTTAAACAACCTGACCGAGCACCACTTTTACCAGCGGAAGATACCACCAACTGCCCAGTTTTAAGAGCAGAGCGGTACAAGCGAAAGCATTTCTGTTTAGACGTGCCAGAGTCCTCTGATGTAAAACGAACGTTCCTGATTGGAAACGTGACTTCTCCCAAAATGGCGCTTAATTTATCAGGGCACAAACCCCGCCCTAATCATTCCACTTAAATTCTGTGAAGTGCTGAACAGCTGATTGGCCAATCAATCAAGATGAATTTTGGGAAGCTGCCGTTTTAGGTCTGTTCAGAATCACCACGTTTTAAATAAAGTGTTATGTCACGCTATTAAACAACATATTAGGAACTTTAACAATGCTTACTGTGGTAACATACGAGTATATCTAGTTGTTCTATCAGAACAAGTATGCAGTGTCCATTCTGGAATGGCTTAGCTATTAAAGTGAGTCATGTAAAAAAGTGTACCCTGGTCAAGTTCAGCAAAGCATGCACAATTCAATTATGTCCTAACAATGTTTAGAAAACATTGAATTGAACAAATGGCATAATTCACTACTGAACTTAAAAGCACTGTTTATGGTACCAAGTCTATGAATTTCTAGATTTTACTAATACTTGCGGCTGTCTGGGCCAGGCTATTTTTGCTGCCACAATAAACAAACAGGCCTACAGTGTTGGCCAAACTGATGTCTACTATGTACAATTATTGTATTGTACATTTTCTAAAAACTAAAGGCTACAATAGGAAAAAAGGAAACAGAGTAACCATTTTTTAATGTCAAGAACATGGTGTAAAAGAAAACATTTGAAGACAATTAATGACAATTAGAAGACAATTAGTGAAGGAATGTTTTATGTTTACAATACTTTAAATCACACACACACACACACACACACACAATTCTACAGGTGTTCAGCTCACTAAGCTCATTTCTTCAAACTATTCCAGGTCCCTTTTTTAGGTGAAGCCTGACTGAAGCGCTTGGACTAGTATCCCTACCATGTATGCGCATGTGTGCTCCATGCACCAGCGTAGACCAGTTGTTTCCCACAGATACAACACCTGTAGGGCCTCTCTTTTAAACAAACATGCTGGTGGATGTGGCGCGAGGCCTTCAGTTGGAACTTCCTGTTACAGTGGCTACAGGTGACCTTTTGGGGCTCCATAGAGCAAGGCTCTGTTGTGCAAAGTATGCTTATTTAGCAGACTGCCAGCTGCATCTCTTGTCACAGACCTGACTAACAAATGGTCTTCTGGGCATGCATCTGTGCCTGGGCATTTTCAGGTGGACTGAGCTGACTAAGCTCTTGCCAGTTGTTGCCATCACAGTTGTTGAAAGGGCTTGCCAGAACATGGTTGAGCATGTGCTTCTTGAGGAACAGTTAGGTAATGAACCTGCCAGGCGGAAAAGAGACCAGTACTGGACAGTACTGGACAAGCATAAGTTATTGTTTTTGGAAAAGCCCCACAGGTATCATTTTAATAAAACATTTAACAGTTGTGTTATTTTAGCATATATGATAATTTCAGAAATGTTATTGTTTCTAAGGCAAAAACAAATAGAGTTTGTGGCTAACTACAATAACACATAGTGTATTAACTGATGTAGTTGTAATATCTAGAGGAACATAGGTAATATAAGTGCATCAGAAGTTTTACAGTAATGGTGTGACTTACAGAGAAGCTCCTTGTCTGTGCATTACAGCCATGGCCTACTGGTTAGCGCTTCGGACTTGTAACCGGAGGGTTGCCGGTTTGAACCCCGACCAGTAGGCACAGCTGAAGTGCCCTTGAGCAAGGCACCTAACCCCTCACTGCTCCCCGAGCGCCGCTGTTGTTGCAGGCAGCTCACTGCGCCGGGATTAGTGTGTGCTTCACCTCACTGTGTGTTCACTGTGTGCTAAGTGTGTTTCACTAATTCACGGATTGGGATAAATGCAGAGACCAAATTTCCCTCACAGGATCAAAAGAGTATATATACTTATACACATACACAATACATACAACAAACACTAGCACTGACCCATCCATGTTTCTGTGGATTTGCAGGGTATGAAATGAGCATTGTTTTGGGCGCCTGGTTACACGAGCACCAGATCCTTCCCTCACAGGTATTTTTGAAGTTCACAATTGTGAAGTCTAAGGTGCTTCCGGTCTCCAAATTTCTTCCCGCAGCTTGCACAATGTAAGACCCTGAGGCCTGTGTGCACGCGCTGGTGGTTCTTGAGGTGTGCGGCCTGGCTGAAGCGCTTCCCGCAGGCGTCGCAGCCGTACGGCCGCTCCCCCGTGTGGACTCGCATGTGCGTGCTGAGGCCGCCCGCGTAGGCCAGCCGCTTGCCACAGACGCGGCAGCTGTAGGGCTTCTCCTGGGTGTGGACGCGCTGGTGGACGGCGAGCGAGCTCTTGAGCGAGAAGACCTTGTCACAGTGTCCGCACGGGTACTCCCGGGCCGGCGAGAGACCCTGCCTCCCTGTGTGCACGTTTATGTGCTTGCTGAGCAGACTGGGAAAGCTGAAGCTCTTGGCACAGATCTTGCAGGCGAATGGCCGCCTGGGCATGTGGATGTGGGTGTGCCTCTTCAGGTAGGCTGGGTTCACAAAACCCTTGCCACAGACATCGCAGCTGAATGGCTTGACCCCAGTGTGGCTCAGCAGGTGGGATTTAAGTGAATGAGATGCAGTGAACCTTTTTGGGCAAACGGTGCACCCATACAGTTTCTGTCCAGTGTGGGTGATCTGGTGGCGCTTCAGGTTACCGGCAAGGCTGAAGAGTCGGCCGCAAAGATCACAGACAAAGGGCTGTTCGCCTGTATGGACCAAACTGTGCTTTGTCAGGCCAGTGGCGTGATTAAAACGTTTGCCACATGTGTCACACACATGGCAACTGATACTCTGGTGGCTCTTCTGGTGGTTCTTCAGGTAGCGTTCACAGCTGAACAAGAGGCCACAGACCTCGCAACAGAAGGGTCTCTCACCTGAATGCAGCGTCTGGTGGTCCAGCATGCGGCTCTTGGACACAAAGGTCTTTCCGCAGGTGGGGCAGACAAAGGAAGTCTTGACCGCACTGCACTTGTGGCGGTCCAGACGACTTTGGCTAGGGAAGCTCTTTTGGCAGTGGGCACAGTTAATCTGCTGATTTGCAATATGATGGCGTTTGTGAGACTCCAGTCTGCTCTTAAGTGGGAAGCCCTTGGGGCAGCTGTCACAATTGAAGGGTTTCTCACCAGAATGCAGCTGTATGTGGGCATCCAGTGTACTCTGCCAGGTGAAGCACTTGGCACATAACGGGCAGCTGAATGCTTTGGCGTGTACCCTGATATGACGCTTAAAGGGCAACCTCTCAGTGAAACTCTTGCCACACGTCTCACAAGTGAATCGCAGCAGAGCAGACACGTCAATCTGAGGTGAAGTCCAACCACTCTGTCCATCACTGTCCCCCACAATCAGGTCTGTGTTGGTTTCTCGCTGCTGCTCCTGTTCTTCTGAGCGCCCCTCCTCCTCCTCCTGTGCATCACACTCGGATGAGGACTCTTCAGAAGAATTCCCAGTTGCTGGTGGTCCTGTAATATGAACAAAATAACAAAGCAAAAGACTGCACTTGTATTATCATTTTGGAGCTTCACAGAACTTCCCAGTCTTGGCTATCATAATGCACAGAAAAAAAAAACCATTCGCTTAAAGTAGTTAAAAAATAACCTAGAAATGGCAACAGAATGTGATGGCTTCCATGCTATTAGTATATCTGTGCAACACAGTGCATTGACATTTTTTACATTACACAGACATTATACGGACATGGTATTGGGTATCTGATGTGTTATGCCTACCTCCTACTACTAACCAACACAAAGTTGTCACAGAGGAGAGGAGTTCATTAAACTCAGTACACCTTGGCCACAATTTTTTGGGCCCTAATTTAAATACTGCAAAGTCAGTCTATGAGTGAAGTTCTCACCCATAACGACATCACATGCTTTTAGCTGCCCCAACAATGGTTGGGTGCTTAGGATATTTCTCATGGTATTAGATTTGCAAACAGATTTTGTGTAGACTTATTAAGCAAGCTTTGGTTAGACTTTAGACTTTGCCCAGAATTTATATTAGGGTCCTTTGACACGGGTAATGAAGACATGGTGTGCATCAAAACAATGGTCGTATGAACCTATTAAACATTCTATAAGCTATTTGTGTGCTCTTGCTCTTCCTTTGGGTTTAGTCATCTGAAGTGGCCCATGGAGTGTTGCTGATTCTGCAATCCTGTTCCGTGAGCACCAAGGGGGTAGAGTGCAAGTGAGTACTTTTTATTCTATGATGTGTCTTGGGCAGGTGCAGGTTTGTTCGAATGTTCGTATGGTGGCAAGATATCTGGTCTACCAAGCCGACAATTCCTGTGAATCACCTTTGGATAGTTATTACAAGTGTGTCGGTGAAAGACAACCACATCATATTTGCGTGCGTGTGTGTGTTTATGCGCACACGTGTGTGTGTGTTTATGTGCGCGCGCGTTTGTTAGTGTGTGCCTATGTGTTCATGCGTGTGTGTGTGTGTGTGTGTGTGTGTCTATACAAACTTGAGTTTGTGTTTGTGCAAACAATGAGCTTTTGGGCCCTGAGTTCGGTGGGACTCTAAAGTGGGAGAGGTGAAGTTAAATGAAATTGAATGAACCATTCACATACAACCAGAGTGGGGGGGGGGGGGGGGGGGAGGGATTCACATACAACCAGAGTGTGTGTGTGTGTGTGTGTGGGGGGGGGGGGGGTTAAGCACAAACGTTAAGCTACACGCATAGGCCTATGAAAGCAGTTAGTATTAAAAAGCTACCAACCATTTGCAGTGTAAGTGAAGTCGTCAGGGGCTTTGAATAGAGCATCTCTCAACTCTGTCTGGCCTTTAGGACAATTATTTTCACATTCTTGCCACTGGAACTTTATCTTGTTGACCAAAAGCATCACTTTGTCCACAGCTGATTTTCTCAGGACCTCCATAAAGAACGCAAACTCCCTCTGCAAAAGAATGTTCAAATTCATTCATTCAACCTTTATTTATTCTCGGGGGGTCATTGAGGGAAGCCTTCATATTCAATGAAGCCGAGATTACAGAAACAATGAAGTAACAGGATGTAAAAAGAGAGAGAAAAAAAGTATAGGTATAGGTCTAGGCCTATAAATAAAATAAAACAAAGTAAAATAAATAAATAATAAGATAACATACATTACATTATAGAGGAGGAAGGGGAAAAATACATAAAATCTTAATAATAAAATAATAATAATAATAAAGACATTTACTTAAAGCAGGTACACATTGACATAGGAAGGTTTGTGATTACAGATCTGAATTGATTATAGGAAAGTATATTCATTCATAAGTTCATTTTTATATTACAATGAAGATTATTCCAGGAAGTAGGGGCACTATAACAAAAGGCCGACTTTACCAACTCAGAGTGGATACGAGGAACCTTGAGCATCAAACAGTCATTTGATCTGGTCTGATAGGGACCAGAATTCCACACAAGCATGTCTGAAATATAATCTGGTCATTTCCCAACAATACCTTTGTAAATAAACAGATGCCAATGATTTTGTCTCCTCTCTGCTGTCAAAGACGATCAACCCACCTTACCATAAAGGATACAAATGAGCGAGCGATAGGCAAGACCGAACAAAATTACAACTGAGAATCTAGGGTCAGCCTTGTAATCAGCTGAGTAATGGTCAAACTTACGGTTTTGGCTTTGTGTTCTCTCTGTAGTTTTATTTTGAGATTACTGTTTGTTGCAAGGTGCGCGGTCTCTATGGGCAGTACAGCAGCAGAGCTTTCATCGAGCAGTCTGCCTAGTTCTTCCACTGCCGCTTCAGCTAAAATCTGCATTATGCACCCAAGTTGTGACTGAAAGGTTGCGCAACTCATTATGCAGTGTTTTCTTTCACTAGAAGATTCATTCTGAATCATCAATGTATAAAATCGTTGATCTAGCCAAGTACATAAACAAATTCCAGCGAGGATGGAGCCATCTTCTTCTTCTGTTTTATGCCAGTTAGTTTACAGACAAAGTGTGTTACCGCCATCTACTGGACTGAGGTGCAATCACATGGAAATTAAATAAAAAGGGAAAACAACACACACACACAAAAACTACATCATGTTTGCTCATTTTGTTTCTTTGACAAATGTTCATCATAGAACTAGTGATCTTTCTGATCTAGGCTCACCTAATAAGGTGTCTAAAAAAAAGGAGAACAATTAAGAACATGATGGATGGATCCATCTTTCTTCCATGTCACTTAAAAAAAAAAAAAAAATCGGTGTAGTCATTCAACGGCAAATACCACCTCCACCTACTGGGTTGGAGTTGTATAACTTGACTGTTACCAAAATCAAAATACCTACATACTATTCTTAATGAAATACTAAACATTTAGTCTACCTCTACCAATTCATTGCCCAACATACTGAAGTAAACATTCCTCTGAATTTTATTTGACCTTGGGGCACGCTAGATTGATCCAGAATGCATTGGACCTCTGTACTATATTTCTAAAAGTATGTAAAAGTAGGCCTATGTATAAGTACTGTTCAACCTCCTTCCCTCTGGTAGACGATACAGGGCAGTGTTTGCCAAAACCAGCCGACACAAAGACGGCTTCTTCCGCCAAGCAGTCACTCTGTTGAACACTCAAACAGCCCCCACCCTGTACAAAGTCAATCAACACTGCTCTGCTCATCTACCTCATGTGTACTTCAACCTTACAGTTATAGTATTGTTATTAATACATTATCAGTACACTGAACTGCCTTGTACTATATTTAAATGTAATCTTAAACCTCAGTCTATACTGATATTGCACTATTTCCACCCTCTTTTCAACTGTATATTGCATCTTGCCTGTGTCTGTTGAGGTGGCCAGGACTTGGCAACCTTGACAGGGACATTACCCTACCTATAGTGTCTATTTATTTATTAGCAAATGTACATACTGTATTTATTCTTATATAGCCATATTCTACTGCCCTTTATTCTATTCTTACTGTACTGTTATTCTTTTTTTATGGTTTTTATTTTTATTATTATATGGTAAGTGTGTTGTACAGAGAGCAAAGATTAACCAAAGTCAAATACCTTGTTTGTTTACGCAAACCTGGCCATGATTCTGATTCTGAAGTATGTATTTTTCTCTATTTTTTCGATCATACAAAAAATACAGCCTTTTAAAAAAAAAAAAAAACAATTTCATATATTTTATTAATCATTTACACAGATCAAAGATAATGATGAGGCATGGAAATGAAAGATGTTTACAGCTTAGGAGAGTGTCTCTTTGGCAGTGGAGCCAGGATGTTCAGCACATCTAGACAGAGACCGAGAGAGAAATGTAACATATAGCAGAAACTAATTCGCCTAATTTACCCAGCGGCCAGAACAAGGCTGGGTACACTTGCCATCACACTTCAGTCCAGCAGATGGTTGTATTGCACTCCGTTGGCAAACTACCAAAAAAGCTCACGGAAAAGAAAGCGGCAGGCCCTACTCAGAGTGATAGAGAAAACTCTCTCTATGGCTCTGGCCCTACTGCTGCCAGAGTAACCATAGACATAATATAGAGAGAGTAACCACCGTCTTCTTCTTCTTCTTTTTGGCAGTTTGCAAATGGAGTGCATTACCACCATCTGCTGGACTGAAGTGTGATGGCAAGTGTACCCTATAGCCTCGTTCTGGCCACTGGGTGAATAAGGCAAATTGCTGCGAGTCTGAAAACCACATGTTGTGTAACCATTTACCTGTATTCCTAGCAGGGAATAGTGGCCCACAACAAACAGTGATATTATCTTGGTTGTCTGCAGATCTGCGGGCTTTGTGCTGATGGACACGGTCACAGTTCTGGGGGGGAAAAATCAAATAAAACACTAGTCTGAGTAGTTGTGTCAGAGACTTTATAATGAGGAGACACAGCACTCAAAAAATCCTCCATAGAAATGCATGGGGCTAGTTTGTTACACCAATATGGCCGCCGAATAGGATGCCTAGGACTTGCCTAAAAAAGGACTTGTGGTTGTGTTCAACAGGACACACAAACATTCATTGTTATTTGTTTCTCTAACATATGAACAAACTAGAGAGTCTGAGGAGGTACTTCTCTCATTTACTACTAAAAGTGTCATTCTGCACTGAAGTTCACACCAGAATATTTCAATCTCAAGATCTTTTCAACAGACATCCGACTCCATAAGATGTGGAGATGGGGCATTTAGGCTCACCGGGATGCAGCTGTTGCCCACCAAAGGGCAAAGGTGAAGGCTGCAGTGGAGGTACACCTGAGAGGGAGCCCCATCGAAGGTGAACTTCCTGAAGGAGAAACGGCTGCTTGTGGACACCCCATTGAATTCAGACTAATGGTGAGAATTTTGAACATGTAAGTGGCAATTGTTATTTCATGTCAACAAACTGATTAGTGATGAGGTCCCAGTTGATGGAGAAGGTGGAATCGTTGATGGGTGTGGCCCAACAGGAGTCCAACACACTGGAGAACTGGCGGCTGTCCACTCCTTCCACGTCCACGGCTATGTAGATCGTCTCCTCAGGTTGCCCAGCCACATTGCCACTGAATTGCTGTGAAGTCTGCATCCTTATATGGAGTTATCTGAACTTGGTATATGTCCCGTGTGTTGCAGGCAACTTTCATTCATTCATTTATTCATTCATTCAACCTTTATTTATTCTCGGAGGGTCATTGAGGGAAGCCCTCATATTCAATGAAGCCGAGATTACAGAAACAATGAAGTAACAAAATGTAAAAAGAGAGAGAAAAAAGTATAGGTATAGGTCTAGGCCTATAAATAAAATAAAACAAAGTTAAATAAATAAATAATAAGATAACATACATTACATTATAGAAGAGGCGTATAACACAGTTACATTATAACTTCAGGGGCCGTATTCACAAAGCCTTTTATCTTACTACTAGGAGTACTCCTAAATCGCACTAAAAGATTTTAGCTAGGAGTTTTCTCTTAAAAGTTATTCACAAAGCCTTTCAGACCTACTCTTAGTAATAGTCCATGAGCCAGGGGGGTTGATCGGTATCATCGGGGGGACAAATGCTATCATTGTTTTTTGGAAAGGTATACACCCCTAGTACTAGAAAAATCACGATTGCAGTGCAGGGGTGGTAGCGAAATCACTTTTTTCAGCTCATGAAGTTACTAACCCCCTAAGATAAATTCCGTTTTTTAAATCTGGTGTATATCTTGTTTATGCTCATGGTAGGGATATTGTCAATATTCTATAATATGGTGCTTGGTATCATTGGAAAGGGGGCCTTTTAGGCTTTCATTTAAGCCCAGTGCTGAATCTGTCTGACAAACACAGACGTCACATGACTTCTTTAAACCAGAAATAACACACATTTTCTCACAATTTCCGCCTAAACTGTATGCTTTCTTTTATCCCTGTGGCTTGAAAGAACACCAGGGACACAAAACTCAACAACTTCAATACTCAAGGCACTCTGATGATTCAGAAAATGTACAATATATACAATATAGCCATACTATTTATTTGTGAGAGCCTTAAATTAGACTTGTGTAGCCAGCACAAGTCTTCAAAATAGAATGGAGCCAATAGAATGGACAAATAGAATACCCTATTAGTCCAGGGCCAAATGGCCTAGTTTTTGAGATACCTCCACCCAATCATGCTTTTTTTATATCTTTGATATGTCTAGTTTATGAAATGGATTGTTGTATAAAAATATTTTACTGCACAACTAGTTTTTTGGATGGTATTTGAATCCTCCCCAAAACCGGATCTTGTGAAATTTTCGGATTCTGAAAATTTCGGATTCCTCTATAGGACATTATTTGCTTTGTCACATATATCTTTGGAAGTAATGATCAGAATTAACTATTTTTTATGAGTATGTAGCAAAAACATACCCTTCAACATACATGGAACGTAGGCAGACATTGAAAAGGTAATACGAAATATGACATAACCATGTTCATTTTAAATTGCTTTCAAAACAAAACAAAACAAAATTGAGCAATAAAACAGCTTGCTCATTTCTAATGTAACATCGAAGAACAATGACAGAATACACAAGACAATGCAGAACAGGATAAGAAAAGTGAAAATTTATATACTATACTATAGATTTCATTCAAAGGTAGTGCTGTCTTGAAGATACTTTGCTCTTAGATTTAATTCAAATGTAGTGTTTTCATGAAGACATGATCGATAGATCGATAGATAGATAGATAGATAGATAGATAGATAACTTTATTGATCCCCAAGGGGAAATTCAAGGTAATATCTTCAAGTCCCACAGTATCTTGGCTTGGTCATTCTTAACCTTTGGAGGTGTATCCCATTTTGACTGCAGCCCATACTTAGCACAGATGTTCCTATATACTATCCCAGCCACCTGATTATGGCACTTCATGTATGCCTTGCCTGCCAGCATCTTGCATCATGCTGTTATGTGTTGGACTGTCTCAGGGGCTTCCTTACACAGCGTGCACCTTTGATCTTGCCTTGCATGGTAGACCCCAGCCTCTATTTATCTTGTACTCAGGGCCTGCTCTTGTGCTGCCATGATCAGTGCCTCTTTGCTGTCTGTCAATCCAGCTGTATGGAGCCACTGGTAGGATTTCTCAATGTCAGTTACCTCCTCCATACAGGGTTTAGTCTTTGCATGATGGTTCCTCCTCACACTCTTTTTCAGGTGTTTGCTGCCTGAAGTATTCACTAAGTATCCAATCACATGGGGCCATCTTCTGGATGTATTGGTGGATCTAAGTTGTTTCATCCTGGACACTCACTAGTCCTCGGCCCCCATTAGTCCTCTTAGTGTACAGCCTCAGGACGCTGGACTTGGGGTGAAACCCTCCATGCATTGTGAAGAGCTTTCTTGTTGTGATGTCAATGGCATCTATCTCTTCCTTTGGCCAGGTTTTTATGCCTGCAGGGTACCTGATGACAGGTAAGGTGTTTCTGTTGATGGCCTGCATCTTGTTCTTCCCATTCAGCTGGCTATTCAGGACCTATCTCACCCTCTGTACATACTTGGCAGAAGCACCTTTCCTTGCTAAGTCCACTTGGTTCCCATTGGCCTGTGGCATTCCAAGGTATTTGTAGCTGTCCCCCACATTTGCTAGGTTGCCCTCTGGTAGTGTTATCCCCTCTGTTCTGACCACCTCTCTTTGTTACCATCCTGCCACACTTGTCTAGCCTGAATGTCATTCTGATGTCACTACTGTAGATCCTGTGGTTCCATTCTGCAGTTTGTAGCCATAGCCACTCTTGTCAATGATCTGTCTCAGGGGGTTTAGGCCTATGCAGAATAGTAGTGGTGACAGAGCATCCCCTTGGTATATATCGCACTTGATGGTGACCTTGGCAATGGACTCAGAGTTGGCCTTGGGTTGTCTTCCACAGCACCATGGAGTTCTTGATGAAGGCTCTTGTCATTTTGATGTTGTAGAGTTCCAAGCATTCCAGGATCCATGTGTGCGGTATTGAGTCATCGGCTTTCTTGTAGTCAATCCAGGCAGTGCACAGGTTGGTCTGTCTACCCTGGCAGTCTCTGGAGACCGCTTTATCCACCAGTAGCTGTTGCTTGGCTCCTTTGGTGTTATTGCCAATCCCTTTCTGTGCTCTACTCATGTATTGTCTGATGTGCCCACTCATCATATCCTGTGATGATGTGCCGCCTCAGCAGCACATCGCACTATGGTTCTTTCATTATTATTTAATTAATGATGTATGTTATGTCAATTTCATGAATTTATCATTTGTGCGTGTTCAATGTGTTGGGTGCGTTCCTTTGCACGCGAGGAGCATTGCTTAAAGCAACACCAAAGAACTTTTCCTCTGTCGCACGCACGCTATTTGTTTATCCAGCAACTGCTTTGCAAATAACGATGTCCATAGACAAGGTGGAATATGTTGCATGATTTTATGAAATTACGATGTATTGCAACATCATGCAAGTCAAAGTTGTAGTTTCTTATGTCTCATTCCAATCGAACTACAGATCCGTTACCCGATCTGGCAAACTTACATAGTGCGGTTATAGCCGATAGAGGGCCGCAAAAATTATTTTAAGGCACAAAAATTCTTTGGTGTTGCTTTAATATTTGATCATGTGTGTTTTTGGGGGTGTGCTATGGTAATTTTTGATGTCATGACGTTTGCTTTAGATGTCCGCCAGGTAGGGGCGGTGTGCCCGTTTTGGGTGTTTAGACTTCACCGGTGTCGGCGGAAGTAATTCATTAATTGGCCATTTGAACAGTCCTCATCCTGCTTGACTTAGCAGCTGTAAGACCTGAGACAGTGCAGGCTGCACGTTCACAACAGACACGCCCACTTCAGCCCTGCACAGCTTCCCCGGAGTTTTAGCTACACCTGGGAATAATCACTAATTAACCTCACCCTTTATATTCAGTTGAAGCACCTCACACCAACGTGGGGTATTGTTGTTTGTGACTCTACTAAGCCTGTATAGCATACTATCGAATTCTGAACTCTCGTTTTTGACCTGTTTGCCTGACCTCGGATTACTCTTTCGGATTACTCTTTTGGATTCTCCCTTGGATTGTTTATTGGATTGTTTATCGGATTGTTTATCGGACTTGTGACCTGCTGCCTGAACTTTATTAAAACAAACTTGCTCGCTGCATTTGAGTCTGAGGTTCATTCGTTACAGAATACCTCACCATGCAAAATTCAGACTCAGCAGCTTCTAGTCAGGGACCGCCGTCTACTGCGGAACAGACATTGCAGGAACTGGTGGATCTTATGCGGACTCACCTTCTGCCTCCGGGAACTCCACCACCCGTAAGTCCAGGCCACCAGCCCCCTTCTGTAATTGCTCTGCCAGAGAAATATGACGGAAACCCAGAAAGATGCAAGGGTTTTCTCATGCAATGCTCTCTGTACCTAATGCATTATCGCGAAAGGTTTCCAACGGAGGTGGATAAAGTACACTTTGTGCTGTCCCTTTTGTCTGGTCGTGCGCTGGATTGGGCAACCTCTTTATGGCATCAAAACAATGACGTTTTAACAAATGAGTCTGATTTTTATGGTCTTTTTGAAGAAGTTTTTGATCATCCTGCAGCTGGCCGTGATGTAGGCAATCTCTTGTGTGAAATTCGGCAAGGGCGACGATCTGCAGCTGCATACGCTCTGGATTTCAGAACGTTAGCAGCAGGAAGTGGACGGGGCGACGCTGCGCTGTTGACCATGTATCGACGCGGACTGAGACCGGATTTACAAGCTGAATTGGCCTGTCGTGCTGACGTGAGACAACTCAGTCGTTACATCCGCATGTCCATTTCTATCGATAACCTGTTGCGTGAACGACAGCCTATTGGGGCCTTCGCTCCCTCTGCAGCATCTGTTTTTAGTCCTGAGCCGGAGCCTCTCTCAACTCCGGAGCCTATGCAACTTGGGCGAGTACCTCTTTCTCAGGAGGAAAGACAGAGGCGCATCCAACAGCGTCTGTGTATGTACTGTGGAGAAGCGGGACACCAAGTTCGCAATTGTCCTACACGGCCCAGGAATCCTCCTACTCCAAATATGGGCACCGGGGTAAGAGTTACTGTTTTATATAATGTTTCCCATAAACAACTAACTCTTCCTGCTCAACTGTTCTACCATGATCGCACTGTCTCTCTTCCAGCGTTAATCGACTCCGGAGCTGCCGGTAACTTCATTGATGCCACACTAGCGGAAAAGAATGGATTCCCTTTGCAGAAAATTGAACCGCCGTTGACTGTATATACACTGGATGGGCGGCCCATGGGCTCCGGATGGGTAACTCATCAGACTATACCCTTGACTTTAAAGGTTGGTGCTTTCCATCAAGAAACTATGCAACTCTTAGTCATCCATTCTCCATGCGATCAACTTGTGCTTGGCTACCCCTGGCTACAACTGCATGATCCAGTGATATCCTGGAGAAATGGGGAGTTAAAATCATGGAGCCCTCAATGTATTACGTCTTGTCTGAATATTCCCTGCCGCTCCACTTCTATTGAGAGCCCCTCTGAGGCTTTGCCTATCGCGGAGACTGTACCTTCAGTGTATCATAGTTTCTCTGATGTATTTTCAAAAACCCGAGCTACAGAGCTACCTCCACACAGGCCGTGGGACTGTGCCATTAACTTGTTACAGGGCGCTCCGTTACCCCATAGTCGTGTTTATCCATTATCCATTCCAGAAACTGAGGCTATGGAGAGTTATATTGATGAAGCACTGGGCCAGGGATTCATCAGACCGTCCACATCTCCTGCCGCGTCTGGGTTCTTCTTCGTGGAAAAGAAAGATGGGGGCCTCCGCCCCTGCATTGACTACCGGACCCTGAACAACAGCACAGTAAAGTTTCGTTATCCCCTGCCTCTGATCCCTGCTGCTTTGGAACAAATGCGACAGGCCACACTGTTTTCAAAGTTGGATCTCCGTAGTGCTTACAATCTCGTTAGAATTCGTGAAGGGGATGAATGGAAGACTGCTTTTGTCACCACCAGGGGCCACTATGAGTACAGGGTTATGCCCTACGGACTTACTAACGCACCTGCCGTGTTCCAATCTTTTATGAATGAAATTTTTAGAGACTTTTTGGGACTGTTTTTGGTTGTGTTTATTGATGACCTGTTAATTTACTCCTCTGATCCAGCAACTCATGTCCAACATGTCTGCCAGGTCCTTCAACGCCTCCGAGAACACAACCTATTCGTGAAGGCCGAAAAGTGTGAGTTTCACAGTACAACCGTCTCCTTCCTTGGTTATGTCCTGGGTCCAGAGGGTGTCATGATGGATGACAGGAAGGTGGCGGCCGTACAACAATTGGAGGAGCCGAAGACCGTAAAGGAACTCCAACGTTTCCTGGGATTTTCTAATTTCTATAGAAGATTCATCAGGAACTTCAGCTCGGTGGCAGCCCCTCTCACGAACCTCGTCGGAAAGGGTAAAGGAGCTTTGGCCTTGAATGACTCTGCTAAACATGCTTTTGTCAGGTTAAAGCATTTATTTTGTTCTGCACCCATTCTCAAACAGCCTAACCCCGCACTTCCCTTTGTCGTTGAGGTGGATGCTTCGGAAGTGGGCATAGGGGCTATATTGTCCCAGCGACACGGTAGCCCAGGCAAGCTGTTTCCTTGTGCCTATTTTTCTCACAAATTGACCCCTACGGAGAGGAATTACGATGTTGGCAATCGAGAACTCCTTGCAGTGAAGATGGCGTTGGAGGAATGGCGACACTGGCTGGAGGGGGCAACACATCCTTTTGTGGTTTTGACAGATCATCGCAATCTGGAATATATACGTGAGGCCAAAAGGCTCAATTCCAGACAGGCAAGGTGGGCGCTGTTCTTTACACGTTTTAACTTCTCTGTGACTTATCGCCCAGGTTCAAAAAATGGAAAAGCGGACGCACTATCCAGGCAGTTCGGCCCACCTGAGGCGCCACCTCCAGAACCTATCTTGACTCCGTCTTGTATTGTGGCCCCGGTGCGTTGGGAGATTGACGATGACATTCAAGAAGCCCTGCGGAATGACCCGGCTCCACCTGACGCTCCAGCCGAACGGGTGTTCGTGCCAGCCACGGTGAGACCTCGCCTTATGCAGTGGGTGCACACATCCCTCAGTTCCGGGCATCCTGGAATCTCCCGCACCACAGAGCTGATTTCCCGGCGGTTCTGGTGGCCCTCTCTGAAGGATGATGCCCGGGATTATGTAATAGCCTGTCCTGTTTGTGCCCAGTGTAAAGCCTCTCGAGACCTTCCTAAAGGTCTGTTAGAACCCCTTCCAGTGCCCCATTGGCCATGGTCTCATATTAGTGTGGACTTTGTGACCGATCTTCCTCCATCTAATGGTTTTAATACCATTCTGGTAATTGTAGACCGTTTTTCTAAAATGTGTCGACTTGTTCCCCTGTCTGGCTTGCCTAGTGCGATGAAAATGGCTGAATGTCTTTTCAACCATGTATTTAGGTTTTACGGCATCCCTGAAGACGTTGTGTCTGATCGTGGGTCCCAGTTCACCTCTCGAGTATGGAGGGCTTTTTGTCAACGTCTTCAGGTTTCCATCAGCCTATCATCAGGCTACCACCCGCAATCTAATGGGCAGACGGAGCGGTTGAACCAAGAACTGGGTAGATACCTGAGACAATACTGTCAGGACAATCAGTGTGACTGGAGCCGCTACCTGGGATGGGCTGAGTATGCCCAGAATTCCTTGTGCCACACCTCATTACGCTTAACGCCATTTCAGTGTGTTCTAGGATACCAGCCATCTCTGTACCCCTGGGAGATAGCCCCTACAGATGTGCCTGCAGTGGAGGACTGGTTCAAACGCAGTGGGAGCGTATGGGAGTCTGCGCACACGCATCTGCAGAGAGCGATCAAGTCCCAGAAGCGCTTTGCGGACCGACGGCGTCGCCCACACCAAGGATTCCAGGTCGGACAGCGAGTATGGCTGTCTACTCGTGACATCAAGCTGCGCCTTCAGTGCCACAAGCTAAGTCCCAGGTACATTGGGCCCTTTAAGATTGTGAAACGTATTAACCCTGTGTCTTATCGTCTACAGCTCCCTGTGAGATATCGAATAGCCCCAACATTCCATGTGTCCCTCCTCAAGCCTGTCCACTACAGCCCCATGAACCCACCGACAGTGACCCCTTCTAATGCCCCGGCACCATTGGATATAGGTGGCGAACCGGCGTATGCGGTGAAAACGCTCCTGGATTCCCGATACCGGGGGGGTCGATTGGAGTATCTTGTGGATTGGGAGGGGTATGGACCGGAGGAGCAGTCATGGACCCCTGCACGGGACGTCCTGTGTCTGTCACTGATCAGGGAATTCCATCGGACCCACCCAGGGCGCCCTGCGCCCCGTCGACGTGGCCGTCCGGTCGCTGGAAGGTCTTCAGGAGCATCCCGTGGAGGGGGGGGTACTGTAAGACCTGAGACAGTGCAGGCTGCACGTTCACAACAGACACGCCCACTTCAGCCCTGCACAGCTTCCCCGGAGTTTTAGCTACACCTGGGAATAATCACTAATTAACCTCACCCTTTATATTCAGTTGAAGCACCTCACACCAACGTGAGGTATTGTTGTTTGTGACTCTACTAAGCCTGTATAGCATACTATCGAATTCTGAACTCTCGTTTTTGACCTGTTTGCCTGACCTCGGATTACTCTTTCGGATTACTCTTTTGGATTCTCCCTTGGATTGTTTATTGGATTGTTTATCGGATTGTTTATCGGACTTGTGACCTGCTGCCTGAACTTTATTAAAACAAACTTGCTCGCTGCATTTGAGTCTGAGGTTCATTCGTTACAGCAGCCTATGGTACGGTTAGCCACAGTATTCCTTCTCTCCATACTCTCAAACATGGGCAGCTCTGGCTCAACACTTTACTGGTTTGAATCCTACCTCACAGGACACTCGTTAAATGTGCCAGCAGCCAGACCAACAGATACCTTGTCTTAGCTGAATTACTGAAGCTAAGCAGGTGTGGGCCTGGTTAGTACTTGGATGGGAGACCTTGGAAAACTAGGTTGCTGCTGGAAGTGGTGTTGGTGGGTGGTCAGTAGGTGGCACTCTTCCCTCTGGCCAAAAAGATCAATCCCAACGCCCCAGTGCAGTGACGGGGACACTGTACAGTTAGAGATGCGGTCCTTCGGATGAGACGCAGTGTTGGGAGTAATGCGTTACAAAGTAACGCGTTACTGTAATTCCACTACTTTTAGTGGTAACGAGCATGTAACGAAGTATTTTTGTAAATCCAGTAACGCAATTACAATTACTGAAATGTCAAAGAGTTCGTTACTTGCGTTACTCTGTTGATCTTGAATGAACGACTGCAGACAAGATGCATATTTGCTGCTTGTCTCCCGACCTTAGCTGTGTTTCCAACGATTGTGTTTCATGTTTAGATTGCAGATGCATTCTTTACAGTTAATAGCCTCCTCACATTCCTCCTTATTTCGGATTTATGCTAAAACACACAAGAGTGCATTAGGCTACAATTTAAATGGGCATAAAAGCCTTTCCCTTTCGTTTCCATCTGGTAAGCTCCACTGCAGTAAAAACGCATTTGTTGTTTATCTCCGCTCTTTTCCGCCTATTGCGCAAAAGCCTCGTTATATCAATTTCTCATTCTTACAACATAGCCACGCCACAACACCAATAGGCTACAGTAGCCTATATATAGCCTTGACACAAGCAAGCACACGTTTAACTCGAGAGGAAAATGCAGATTTCACTTACCAGATAAAGAAACCTCCAAATAGCCTACCGTACGTACTAAGCGACTTGAGTCATTTGCACAGTATGTTTACATCGGAATTGACGTCCATGGTGTTATGGATTCATTTGTCTGCGACGGAACATGCAACTTCTCTCTGGAACACCTTATCAGCTGAAGAGTAACCTTCTGCATAGTGCACGACAATCCCAAACTCTCAGATGCATTAGAACTTATTTCGGTAGGTCAGCACTTGTTCAGCGCAGGCTTTTCCCAAACTGCTGGTGCTTAAAATGCTATATAATACAACTGTGTTCAAAGCAGGATGAGGATAACCTAAGGTTGTATGTGTGTGTGAGCAGACAATAACTGCTTTGAAAATAGGCCATTTAACATTGTTTCACATTACATCCCATTGAACTCATTCCATGTAGCCTACAGAAGGATTGCAATAATAATGATAAAAATAACTTATTACTATATTGCAGAATTCAGTGTCAGTGCACCACCATGCATACTACTACTACTACTACTACTAGTAGAAGGCAAGCAGTAGGCAGTGTACTGTACATATCTATCAAACCACCTAGATGGTGAGGGTGGCGCAAAACAAGGTCAGGGAGGCCTTCATGCATTGTAGAATGTTTTGGGGTCGGAAAAAGTTTGAGAACTCATGCACAAGGCTATTGATTTGAAGGCCCGTTGAAACTACAATAAATAGGTCAAAAAATTAGGTTTATTGTGTGTGTGACTGTTCAGTACTGTTCATATTGACATTTTAAAAGCAGACTTAAAAGTAACTCAAAAGTTACTTTCTCTAGTAACTAATTACTTTTGATATACAGTAATTGGTAACGTAATTGAATTACTTTTGAAAGAAGTAACTAGTAACTGTAACTAATTACTAATTTTCAGTAACTTGCCCAACACTGATGAGACGTTAAACCGAGGTCCTGACTCCTGACTGTGGTCATTAAAGATCCAATGGCACTTATCGCAAAGAGTAGGGGATTCCCCGGTGTCCTGGCTAAATTACCAAACTGGCTCATTCAATCTGGCCCTCTAATCATCCCCCACTGTAATTGGCTCATACACTCCCTCACTCTCCACCTCAAGCTGGTGTGTGGTGAGTGTTCTGGCGCATAATGGCTGCCGTGCATCACCCAGGTGGGTGGGTCTTCAATAACCTCCTGAAGACCCAACTCTTTCAAGGGTACCTCTGCTAGCTCTACAAACAATTGGGCATGCTTAATCTAGCAGTTACCACTAGACTATGTCTCTTCTCCTTCCCTTAACTTTGCTTGAACGGTCATCCCATTCTATGCGAGTAGTGCTTATTGCTAGCCTCGTGAGACCATCCTGATCTCGCGAGCTTCAGGGTTTCACTCGCAGATCAGTCTGGATACTTTCCGTTAAAGAAAATTTGGAGCAGTTCACCAAACGAACGTCCAATAAGCGTTGGCTTTGAGGCGGGTTGAGGTGTGACGCAACGAACAACATGACGGCATCCACAGAGATGAGCATAGCTATTGCGCAAGTTTTATTCAAATTAGAAAGTATTCCTGGGTAAACTGTGAAGCTATGAGTCTCAGCCATGCAGCTGGGAGGAATGAACGACACAGACATCCTCCACGGCTGATTCCAGTTCATAATGGAGGAATATACTATCTTCAGAAGTGTAGGGCCTACCGTGAAAACTTGATGGGAATTGTCGTTGATTAGGTTCATAAATGGTAAGTTAAAACATCTTAACGTTTGTCACGTTACCTAACTTAATTGTATGTTAAACGGCATTAGAAGAATACTTTGTTCATCTAATTGGTTGATTTGGCCCGTCGATAACCAACAAAGGTGGTGATAGACAGATGGTTTATCCAATCAGCTAACCAGTATGTCCGCCCCTTCCCAAAAGTTCTTCAATGAAAAGTTCCCAGATGGATATGCGGAGCAAATCCATCTGGCGGAGTCAGGTTAGCTTATTGCTGCACTAACTAGTCGCACTGTATCTTTATTGTTCCCTTTTTTGTCACTTTGGATAAAAATGTCACACTACATGACCTTGCATATGATACAATTTGGTATTGCAGGATCCAAAATGTATTTATGTTTTTTAATGATTTATATATTTAAGGTCTATGTTCATGAGTGTGTGAAAAATGACATTGATTTATGGTATAATATTTAACTGTATAGTTGTTAGTTTCTGATTTCAATCTCTTTTCACCTAACAAAACCCATATGTCAGATATTTTTTTTTATAAATGGCCACCAACTCTGAGGCCTCTACGATTCTAAATCTGATCAGACCCCCTTTGTGATTTGTGTGTGTGTGTGTGTGTGTGTGTGTGTGTGCTAAAAATAGTTCATTTATCACTTAATTGTATAGGCCAACTACCTGGGAACATACAGTCCAAATTTGATGAGTTTCTGATCATTACTTCCAAAGATATATGTGACAAAGCAAATAATGTCCTTTTTACAGAATCCGAAATTTTCACAAGATCCGGTTTGGGGGAGGATTCAAATACCATCCAAAAAACGAGTTGTGCAGTAAAATATTTTTATACAACAATCCAGTCTAAGTCTAATTTAAGGCTCTCACAAATAAATAGTATGGCTATATTGTATATATTGTACATTTTCTGAATCATCAGAGTGCCTTGAGTATTGAAGTTGTTGAGTTTTGTGTCCCTGGTGTTCTTTCAAGCCACAGGGATAAAAGAAAGCATACAGTTTAGGCGGAAATTGTGAGAAAATGTGTGTTATTTCTGGTTTAAAGAAGTCATGTGACGTCGGTGTTTGTCAGACAGATTCAGCACTGGGCTTAAATGAAAGCCTAAAAGGCCCCCTTTCCAATGATACCAAGCACCATATTATAGAATATTGACAATATCCCTACCATGAGAATAACCAAGATATACACCAGATTTAAAAAACGGAATTTATCTTAACTTCATGAGCTGAAAAAAAAAGTGATTTCACTACCACCCCTGCACTGCTATCGTGATTTTTCTAGTACTAGGGGTGTATACCTTGCCAAAAATCACTATGAGACTTAGTCCCCCCAGATGATACCGATGGCCCAAATTTGGGGCCCTGGCTCATGGACTATAAGGAAAAATGACAACTCCTAAACTAAGGGGCAGTTTATACGAGAACGATTGAGAAGGAAGACGACAAAATATTTTATCATAAGTGCCTTTCGTTTACACGGCGACCCCGCCATCGGGGCTCGAAGACGCAAAAATCTGAAGACTCCTTCCAGAGTTTAGAGTTTTGAAGACGACCCGGGTTGCGTTTCCGTCTAAACGGCTAAACCAAAGATCCTTTATTACCTCTCTGGCTAAACTGTCAAATTAGAATGTCTGCGCGTGACGTACCGGGGTTCTATCACACCACCACCCAGCGGTCTGGAATGCCTATCCAATCGAATATCACATACTCTTGCGTCTTCATATAAACAAAGATTTCCCCCGGAGAATGCTCGTCTAAACGCGAATAAAAAAATGAAGACGAGACGCCACTTCTGCGTCTTCTCTTTTCATCGTCACCGTATAAACGTAGCCTAAGAGTGAGTCTTCGTTGCCCTCAAAACCCTCGATCTATGTATATTATTTAACATATTTCTTTCCTAACTATATGATTTATAAGTATTGTCTATTGTATGCTGTACCCCCTGCAATAAAAAAAAAAAAAAAAATTCAGAGCTACAACCTCAAAAAAAAAAAAAAAAAAAAAAAGAGTCTTCCTTGCTATGGATGACGTCATTACTCATGCACGAGCTTGACAGAAGTGACCACCCTGATTGGCTGATGATTGTAACGCGGGAATAGACCTCTCCAGAATAAGTCCCGCCTCCGTAACTTCCGTATCCATCCAACTTCCAGGGTGGTGTCTAGAAGGGATACAGCTAAGGGTTAGGGTTAGGATTAGGGTTAGGTTACTTCCTGTCCTGATACTGTTTATTTCTATGGAGATTTCACTATCTGTTACGTGACTTCCGTTGTTAGCTGTATCCCATCTAGCCACAACCAACTTCCAGGCGTCGATTGTCTATGGGAAATAACATTGCGTTTCGAAATATCATTAAAAATGATATAGGTAAAACATCTGTAGGTAGCGAAGTAGAAAAAAAATGGTGGGCAGATTGACCTACACATTGATTGACCGACACACTTCTGCCATCTAGTTTTCACTGGATTTTTTTATTGTCGGTGCCGTTTAAGTAGTATAGTCTATAGTAGCCTATACTACTTAAACGGCACCGCCGCACCGACAATCAAAAAATCCAGTGGAAACTAGATGGCAGAAGTGTGTAGGCCAATCTGCCCACCAGCTTTTTCTACTTCGTCACCTACAGAGTTTGACAGATCTTTCAAAACGCCATGTTATTTCCCATAGACATTTGACGACCGAAGGTTGGATAGATACGGAAGTTAGGAGGCGGGACTTATTCTGGAGAGGTCTATGATTCCAAACACCTCCCTTACGATGATGAGTGACAGGTGACAGGTCTGAGAATGTGTGCGCTACACAAGTAGTGCGAAGGACGGAAGATGATGAATAACTGAATAAAAGGGCCTAGCCTAAATGAATAAAGAGTAAGGCAAAACAAATAGCCTAGTATCCTAATGAAACATAGCCTAGCCTACTGCATCAATCCGTAGGCCTATCTTACATTATTAAATTAATCTATCACCATATGCCTACGTTTGCAAAGAGGAGAACATTTTAATTTGATTCACAATGAAACGTTACATTTAATTTACATGTTGACAATGAGTAGTTTTGGTTGTTGTTGGTGGCGTTATAGCATCCCTTTTATGCCTACAATGCAAAATTGTTCCCTTGCGATTGGAAGCTCCTGTTGCTGCATAGCCTACCCATTTCAAAACATCGCAACGTGAAATGCCACAAAAAGCTGTTTGTGAATAGGTCTTAGTGAGTTAGGAGTCCTCTCGACTTCTTTTAAGCTGTCCCAGACTTAGGTGCTACTTTTAAGTCTAAAATGCTTCGTGAATTAGCCTACTTTTAGTGAAAAAAATTAGGAGTCCTAAAGTTAGGAGTGACACGCCCATTATTTTTAAGAGTTGCTCCTAAATTCGGCACTTAGGAGCTACTTTTAGCCTTAAAATTCTTTGTGAATACGGCCCCAGGCGTATAACACTGCAGGCATGTTAGGTGCATTAGTTAGAGACAGGGGCGGACTGGGACCAAAAATCGGGCTTGGCATATTTGGCCCAAGCGGGCCTCAAATCGGTCGAGCACACCTAATTAAATACAAAATCTTTGCATTACCCTTAAATATCTGTCATGGGGCACTGAAAGTGATAGGCCTCATTGGCCATCACTCTGTCTTATCAGAGGTAGCCATGGAGTACATGATCTCCATATTCAAGTAGCCTAGACTATACAAGCAATTATTAAAGAAGAGTTTCTGCTTGAATTCAAAGTATCATTTGAAATTATTCAATAGGCTACATTTAAACTATAGCCTACAATGCTCAACTGACAGCAGCACCAAACAGTTAATGAATTTGCCTATGTGTAAAGAGCTAAATTACCCAGATTGTAGTAGAAGTTAATCACTGTAGGACAACTGAAACAACACAAAATAAATAGGGCTGTTGCTGGAAATATTTTATTCCTGTAGGCTATACTACATTGCTGGTACATTTTGGAACATTATAGCTACATTAACTAATTATCTTTAATGTCTTCCAGTAGCCTATCGTATAGGTTACTGTATATTGGTTGGCTTGTGCATGAATATGACTTGATTTTGTAGCCTACATTTCCGTCAGTCTACAGTCTTTTAGCCCATCTTTACCATGATAATTAACCCTTCAAGATAGAACCCTTTTGACGCTCTACTTTGAGAGACCAACCACCTCATGCCATCGATGTTGAATTTTGGGCGTCTGACGGAAACTGATCAATCTGACCAACAATTAACATCGATTTGACACTCTTTTGCTGTCCGGGGTTGCAAATCATTCATTTTTACACTGTTTGTTATTATAATCACAGCACGGCCTTACGTTATCATAACCACATCATTACATTATCGCAATTAATAAGTCATCATAATCATCATCGTCAGCATGGCATGTCACACATAGCCTACCTGCTCCACCACTGAGTTCTTATCATGTAGCCGCAAGGCTCCACCACCTGCTCAGTCCCTCTGTACGCTTGTATCCTCGTTCAAACTCAACGAACTTCAACATGTTGCTGACATATGCTAGCCTACTTGCAATATTGTATTTTTGAAGCTTCTGGGTGGTTGACATGACATGGCCTTTTTTTGGTCCAATGTGTCAAAGATAGGTAAATTATAAAAAAAAATATCAAAAACTATGGTGATATTGTTCAGAAAATGCTGTTTTATATGAACATACAGAGCATTCATGGGATTAATCTTCCATTTTTTCACAATTTTCAGCCAAACCAGAAAAAGCTCATATGGCGTGACTGTCCCAGTCACATTTCACAAATTTTGATTTTAGATAAAAAAAAGAAAATTAATTCATTTTCTGTTTATTCAATCATATATTGATAACCCAGATGCCTACTTGTGAGTCTGCTTGACTAAAAGTTCAGGCATAATATTGTGAAGCCACCCTTAACTAAAATACTTTGTCCCAGAAATGGATATCATATGGTGTGACGCCATATTACTTTTTTTAAATGGGCAATTGTTTGGAGACCTTTGGGGAGTAGGGGTCCTCCTTCTTTCAGGAGGAAGAACAACACCTCAGAAGGACACTGAAAGTTACAAGGTGAGTTTTCTCTCTTCATGTTTTCAAAAAAATCAAGTATCCGGCACTCCAGCTGCTTCAGTTCCCTTTTGCATTGTCTTTTGAAGTGACGCATTTTACGCAAAAATGCCCAAATAAAATTACTTTTCAGTCAATATTACCTTTAAAACTATATTGTCATATTGCAGTTAGCATGTTTTTAGGATGTTAGCATAAAAAGCACATTGCTTAATGTCATGCTAAGTACATGAAACCTCATATGGTGTGACCCCATATCATATAGTGTGACCGGGTTTTCTCGTCACACCATATGATTTATTTGTCACACTGTATGATAGAAACTGTGTTTTCCTGCATAAATAATGTTTTTTCATACATATGTTTAACTCATAATTAAGTGTAATATATATTTTGTCATATTTAACATGATTTAACATTTATTATTCAAGATGTGCAACTATTGCATGTATTGCGAATCACACACACTTAAAACACAGAAATCACCCCCACACACACTCACTCTACAGCCTTGGATACAAAAGATACATATTTGACATTCTAAATATCAATAGTAGTCTGAGAAAATAAATTCTGGTGTTAAAGAAAACAGTAATATTAATGTTGTCTTTAGCACTAGAAGTAATTGCAACAATTTAATCTGATTATAATGCAGGAAAACGTTTTAAATTATCTGAATAAATTGTTGAATTTGTCTTTTAACAGATATAAAGAGAATAAACTCAAAGGGGAACTACAAACATTCAGATTGAAGTCCACCATTGAGAAGAGAAAAACTCAGGGAACCCAAGAGCCATACAATATTTGGTGGCATTCTGTTTTGCATAGTTGTGATTTCTGAAAGTGAACCTTTACATGATATACCTGTCTTAAACTGTCTTTTGTTGCTTGTGAAATACATATAATACACATTTTTGTATTAACAGATTGTTTTGTGGTGTTATTTATCATATGGCGTGACACCATATCATTTGGTGTGACATCAAGAAATTATTCAAATAAAAAGGCTTTTGGGGTCTAAATCATACAAATCTCAATGGAACAGATAGAAAATAGAGTAAGCAAAGGTCACAAGCATTTTCTTTCTTTTATATCAAGGTATGTCAAAATGAATGACATTTATTGAAAGATTGAGGACATATGCCTTACTCTGTGTATTGATGAAGAAATGTAATAAATTTGCACAAGGAAATGCTAAATGAAGTAATGAAGTAATGATAGAAGATTATAATACATTGCTCACATTAAAAACAAAATACCCCATTATAATTTTACAAACAATAACTTTCATGTCACACCATATGACAATTTTAGTCACTACCACAACTAATTAGTGAATAAATATGAATTTCAACACAAAATCTAAAAGACCATACATATTTTTGGGAATGGAAGGGTCAGTACAACAGGACTAAGTGATTTCCATGCCTAATATCTGTTGTATTTTCAAAAACTTTTTTTCGGCCTAAAACGTCAACCACCCACCTACATTGGTGTTACTTTTGCACTATTGTCACTACCGGCATCCGCCGCAATTTCGTGTAGGCAACTTCGATTAACTTCTGATGGCTCACAAAATCCTGGCTCTGTGCCAAAATGCGAGGGGTGGGCCTGACGTCAGCTGTTGTTGGATCAGTCGACATATGGAAATGTAACCAGTGGGCCACTGATTGTCCTTCCTTTGGGCAGATCGTTAGCCAAAATATGATTAAATTATATATAGCCTATTCTATCGGCCCAAAAGGTGCGTCGGCCCACCGGGAAAATGCCCGGTATGCCAGATGGCCAGTCCGCCCATGGTTAGAGAACACTTTTTCACCGCTAATATAAATATGGATTAAACGAACCTATACATTTTTTCAATGCTTGACAGTTACTAAAAGGAAGCTTGGCCTTTGATGAAAATCTATTATACAGTCAACTTATCAAAAGGACTTTGCTTCAAAGTAGTTTCAATACATGAAGCTTTATTATTGACTCTATAAATTACAATGGGCTCATTTACGAAATGGTATGACGTATCACCTTTTTAAAGACATGAATAGCCATATCCATGGAATGATTTTGTTTTATAGGATATACTAAAAGAAAACTATGCATCCATTGGCTTTTGATGAAAATCTATTAGTCAACTTATTAAAAGTTCTAATAAATGAAGCTTCATTTTGGAACATTTAGCTCTATAAATGACAGTGGACTCATTCATAAAATGTTGTGTGGCAAATCACCTTTTTAAGACATGGATAGCCACATCCATGGAAGCATTTTGATTTATAGGATATTCACAGAAAAACTGCAGACTCAGTTGCCTCTGTCTGCTAATTATATGACCTTCGGCAGAGTCGGCTGTCCCCTGAATAGAATTCTCGTAGATGAAGTGGGTTTTATTGACCTGAAAAGACAACAATAGGTTATCATTTTTATATCAGCACAAACGGAACAGGGATCCTTTTTGGCGTTACTGTTCCGTCACTGTTGCGTTTACTTTAGACACTGCTATAAGGATGTTTCTCCACATCTATGAGGAAAGGATCCCTACATTAAGGCATACGTCTGTTTATTTATTTAGCTAAATGACCTCTTCACGCTTCATATGCGCGCATATGTTCCTACTTGTACTTTTTCACCTTGGGCTTGTCAACCAGATAGTCGCATATGGGTCAATGAATCTCTGGCCACTTGTTAAAGTCATCTATCCATTCTATTATCAGCTCAGGATCAGGCAGACAATTGCCATTAGCGAAGAATAATTTATTACGGTATGCAGGGATGGATTACTGCACGGGCCTACCGGGCCCAGGGGCCCAAGGAGTCAGGGGGCCCTGAAGCCCAAGCCTTTGCATGGAATCATTGCCTCAATATCAACAAATCAGGATGTAGGCTATGAATCTGATTGAATTTAGTATTGGCCATCCCCAAAATGCACCAGAATACAGAAAATCACATCAAACAAATAAAAACAATTCTGGCGGAGGACCCCCAACCCCCCCCCCCCCCCCCCTCCCACATATACGACAATAAGTGGGGGGCCCTTAATACATCTGGGCCCAGGGGCCCAAAAGTTCATAATCTGCCCATGACGGTATGGTTTGCGGTCCTGGGATGACTATGACCATGCATACCTTGACAGCTCAACAGGCCAATGACCCCACTCTGCGCACCCAAGGCTCTGGATGTTTACAAACATTGAAGGGGTGTATTTACATCTGTAAATCTATTTGCTGAAAGTTATTAGAGGTTTTGGTAGATGTAGGTTGATCAAACTGTTTTTGCTCCTCACCCTTAGAACAGTTCCGCATTTCTGGTCGTCATTGTTGAAATGGAACTTCACCTGTCCATCTAGGACTGTGCCTGTGCAGCTCGGATCGTTGAGGTGTAGAACTTGAGCAGAAAAGCCAGCCTCAAAGAGGAGGCAGCGGGATAGTGAAATCCAGCAGGAGCTATTGTGGCATGTGGCAACTAATCCTGAGAAAGGGACAGATGTTGTACATGTATTGTATCATGCTAACATCCATAAAACTAATCAGCACATATCTGATTAGAGCTTACCAAAGGACTCTGGGATAGGTTGGTGATGGCTCTTCTTGCACAAGCAGCCATTGATTCCATATACTTCCCCACATACCTCATCTTCAGTGCAGTGGACGTCACCACAAGGTTTAGTCGAGACTACACAGAGATAGGAGGGAGAGTGTGAATGAACAAGAGACGGTACAAAACATTCATGTCACTGTAAACATTGTACATGCTTCTCACTTCACAATACATAGTCATACTAGAGTGATATTCCAGAGTTTCTTGATCATCTCTCAGAGAACACACACGTCATTATAAAACTTTACAGGGATTATGGATAAAACAGAGAAAAATTGTCACCTGTTGAGGTGCGTACAGTTGCAGATGTAGGAGAAGTGTTTGTGGATATGGTGTTCACATCTACAAAATAATTGTTTGGCTTTAAAGCAAATATGATCTGCTCCTCAAAAGTAAACCAGTTAGTGAACTAAAGATTGTGAGGACAAAAAAAATGTTTGGTGGTTGATAGTCTGCTAAAAGACTGAAGATGACAAAAAGACCAGTTATCATACCTGCACAGTAAGCATAATTACAGCCATTGGGCTGGACAAACTGGTAGACATAATAGTTTCCTGGACAAGCTTTGACTTGAATCGGAGGGCCTCGGTCAAAACAGCAGCCACGCCAGGCCAAAGCCTTACATATCTTCCTTGTAACTATCCCATCCTGTAGTTGGGGGTGGGTTCCATTCATCCAGAGCTGGCCAGCGGTGCCACATCCAGATCTACGTAAGCACTCCTCGGGCATCCGTATAGTCTGTCCATGATACAGCAACCGGTACCAGCCGTCCCAGGAGACTCGACTGTCGCAATGATTGAAGTTGTCAGTGTAGTTGGTAGCTCTCCAGGGTTCATCCAAGGTAGTGTATTTGTGACAGGGGTCAAAAACAGGACTGGCCAAGAGAGGTGTCACTATTAAAATATAAGAGGATGATGGATCAATAAATAGAGAGGACACTATTGATATACACAATTATGGGAAATATACAGTATATGGATCAGAGAGCTACATTTTTGGAATACCAAAATGGAACATTGACACGTTTATTCTTGTTATTGTATTTTCACTTAAACAATATGTTTTACTTTATGCAGTGGTACAAGGTGACCATAATATAATTGCACATCTGACTGAAAACCACAGATAGTCAGGAAAGGTATGTCAGTAGTCATAAAAAGCTTTCATTGTACCAGCTTGCCATAAAAGCCAACTCACCCAGACACAGAGTATAGCCCACAAACAACAGCATGGCATCCCTACTTCTGTCTGATTGTTTTTTCTTGACAGAGTGTGAGCATTTAAAATCACTCAATGACTAATCATGATCACCTGTGCTGCTCAACTCGAGTGCCATCAGCAATCTAATTAATGGCTGGCAGTTAACTCAAACTGAGTAATATAACTAAGTAACTTGCACTCTAAAAAACTATTCATGAGGTTAGTAGATAAAACTTAAAAAGAAGAACATTTTCGACATAAAAAATGTAATTTAGCTACTTGTACATGTATAGGTGAGTTGACAACTTGTTTTAAGGAGTTTGTCATACTGCCATGAACATGAGGCATAATTCACCACTGAACTTAAACACTGTTTATGGTACACCACAGTCTAGATTTCACCACATGCTAGTTGTCCAAGCATTTGTCTTTTTATATTAATTTGTGGAACCGTTGTTGAAAAAGACTTACTTCCATGTGCTAGCATCATCAGAGGCATCCCACACAATATGATGTGATGACACATCATTCTGTGAAAAAGTAAAATTGTGAGTGCACTGCACATTAACCCATTTACTCCTGAAATGCCTGCTAAAAACGCCTATAGAATCCTATGGCATTCTAGACTAAATAACCTTATTTCCTGAGGGTTTTCTGAAAACATACAAAAAATTGTCAACGTCTACCAAAATTTAATATCTAAGCCTCTGTAGCACCTAGAAACATGAAATAAAAAGCATGCTGCGCTACGCAGCATCCAGCGGGAGGGTCAATGTTGCGCTACGCAGCATCCAGCGGGAGGGTCAATGTTGCGTCATGCAGCATCCAGCGCGAATGGGTTAAAAGACTGACCAAACACCACTATACAACTCGTTGCACAATATTCATAATACGTCGTAATACGTCATAATATGTCGTTTACGGCATGGTAACTAGAAACACCATGACATTAAGCCTATATATAGATGAATAACCATCATCTATATATAGGATAAAGGGCATCAAGAAAAAAAATGAGTTAGTACTAACTCATTTTTTTTCTTGATTTCCTTTAATGTTTCCTAAAGCCAGAAAGTTGCCATTTGAAATGAACTTAGTTTTGTGTCATGTCTGTGATCTGGCTTTTTTCTAAAAAATTAAACAACTTAATGAACATCCTCCAAGACTGGTGATTCCATAATTTATGCCAGGGGTTGTATTGCTTTCAGAGTCACTGGAGGCCAATGGAGAAACATGTGACTCTGACAGGAAATCAGACAGGTGTCTGTCTCTGATTGCCAGCAAGTGTGGCCCACAGTGAGGTGTTTGCCCCCAGCAATATGGCAGCCGCGTTCACATATGCCACCTAATACAACTCAACAGACAATGTGGTATCTAGCTTTATAATATCTATGGATAGGATACAACACCTGTAGGGCCTCTCTTTTAAACAAACATGCTGGTGGATGTGGAGTGAGGCCTTTAGTAGGAACTTCCTGTTAGTGTTACAGGTGACCCTTTTGGGGCTCCATAGAGCAAGGCTCTGAGACAGTACTGGACAAGTGTCATTGTTTTTGGAAAGACCACCGGTATCATTTCAATAAAACATTTAATAAACTTTTGTCTTGAGTTGCATTATTTTAGCAGATATGATTGTGACAGAAATGTTATTGTTTCTATGGCAAAAACAAATATTTGAAATGGAAATGAAATGACAAAAACAAAAGAGTTTGTGGCTAACTACAAAAACACTTAGTGTAACTGATGTAGTTGTAATATCTAGGTCATAGTTCATCAGTTTCACAGAAATAAGTAAAATAGATCGCGACTCTAGGGGGAGCTCTACAGTCGCCAATATACATGAAACTGCATAGTATCTATCTATAAATGATAATGTATGTCTGTCTGTCTGTCTGTCTGTTATTCACATATCTCTCAAACCGTTCGTCCAAATGATTTCAAACTTGGCAGGTGTTTTGCTACGTGCAGTTTCAAGTTTGACATTGTTTGGATAAATAATGCAAAAGATATTGTATCAGTAAAAGAAGCACTCATTGGCTTTACTCTCTTTTTTTACTCTCTCTCTGCTCTACTGTAGCCACTCCCTAGCCTGGGAACACACAGACCTTCACAATTGGGAGTGGGTCTGGAAAAGGTTAATTGACTTACGATTTCCAGCAGGGGCATAGCAGTGAAATTAACCTTAAATTGGAACATTAAACTCTTACCAAATTGTTTTAAAAGTGTATGGTAAACAACATTTTTAATTTCAGGGCATTGCGATACTTTTGTAGTAGGTCTATCGGTGCAGCATGCAACACTACTGCAAAGTTGACCGAAGTTCTCACCCATGAACTAACGGCATCATGTGGAATGTTTTTGCTTAGGGACTGTTCGTTATTTAAAAACGGGGCTACCGGAGGGATTTTGAGTGCTATAATCAAAAATTGCATGACCCTCCCCTGCCAGCAAGAACATTTTCAACGACTCTCCAGCAGTTTTTTCAAAAAGGACATGACCCTCCCCGGCCAATTGTCGATACCTTCCGACCACGCTTTAAGCGATATGAAAACACATCGACTTAAGCTGCCGTTCTTAAATGAACCTCTGCTTTCTGATCTTACACATCACACTTCACCAAGATGGTGGCCATTTCAGTAGATTTACTCACTAACATTGTTGTGGAAACACAATAAGCATGGAAACCAAATGCACACTTCCTGCAACTGCATTCGCCTACTTGAAATAAGTTACGTATTCACATGAAATAAAACAATAAAACATTGAGACCATTATTGCTATATTGATAATATATTATCAGAGAATGTCTAATAAGGCGGGCTCTGACATTATCCAAAACTCAATTTCTCAGACGAGCGTCAATTTGGGAGCTTGCTACACTTCTCAAATGACTTGAAAAGGCCGTTTGCACAATTTCACAAATAATCACAGGGACCGAAAAATACCTAACATGCCAACTTTTTCCGGGTTTATCATTTTAACTTTTCCCCGCTGTCTTGCCGTAGAATATCCCATATTACTGTAATACTCTCATAACATTAGTCCTGCATTCTGGCCTGTCTCTGTGTTGTCCTGTTGTTACCCCTTGCCCTTCCAGTGAAACAGATGTATTCAAATCATCGTTTTGCTTGCTTGAATGCGAGTTGACTCAGAGTGATTTTAACCTAGGCCTATTTAAGTTAACGACGTGGTTGTCATGAGAGCACGATTCATTGGCGCTTGCAGTGTTCAGCCGTAGGCTATGTCTACGTGCGCACCTGCCAGGCTACTCAGCTACGAGTAGACAAAGAATTCCCCCTGTAGGCTATATTCACTCCAAGTTGGCCTACCATAACTTAGGCTACTACACTGTAGACCAGTGGTCCCCAAACGTTTTCTTCCGAGGGCCAGCTCACTATGCCTGGCTCTAAGAGAGGACCGGAGACTAGCAGTATATCAGTAACCATAAATAGCTTAGCGCTGTGAACAAACCCAGATAGCAGACGGGCATTGAATCTATGTAGAATCAACATTGCATTGTCAACCATAAATCATTGAATCAATGTCGGATTTCGATGTTGATTTAACATCAGTTTGCACCCTCAGTTAATATTGAAACAATGTTGATTTATTAACTATAGACCAGCGGAATTTCAATTGTATTTCAATTAAAATGAATATTGAAACAATGTTGAAATTACAACCAAACTAAAGATCAATGCGATTTCCACTATTAATCTGGCAAAATATTGGGAAATTCATACCCTGCTTTATCTACAGCCAGGACACGGTTGGTCTGACTGAACCGTTGCTCAAAATGATCTCCCGCTGGACAGTTCAAACGTCGTCGCGCGGTCAACTAAAAATCCACTACTTTTCAATCACCACGTCAAAATGTCCCAGTAAACCATACATCCATGACTTTTCAATATCTTTTAGTGAACTATGTATCGATGCTCTATCGATTATGGCAATATAAACTATAAACCAATGTTGTTTCGATGTCTCTCTATCTATGCTCATGCACTGTCGGGGTTTTGTCAGGATTGTAATGCTGATTCAATGTCTATTTACCATTGAGATTTCAATCTCAACCAAAATGATGATTTGGATGGAAACGTTGAGAAAGACGCAAGGAGGTTGAAAATGTTTAACTTTTGGGCAGAGAAAAGCAGACGGAAATTCCCCTGTGTGGTACAGGAGACATTTCATTTTTTTGTGATGTGTCCGTTCAAAGCTAAAAAAATGTAAAACGCCAATAAAGTAGGCAGGCCTGCTAACTGTTTAGACATTTGGATACGAAGCATGCATTATGAAGCTACGAAGTTATGCCACAAATGTTTATCTTCATGCCCAAGAGGAAAAACTCAAGTCATGTAGGCTAAATAATATAGGGTAGTGACGTTAACAAAGTGTTTTTTTTTTTTTTTTTTAAATTATCATATTCCTCAGCATATAATTTTAATGAGAGACTTATGATCCATGAGAACGGAGGCTAACGTTAGCCTACATTTCACGCAAATGACAATATGCAGGGTAGCCTAAAGTTAAAGTTGACACTCCATTTGAGTTGTTTGTTTTAGAAAAGAAGACATGGGCTTGCAAGTAACGTTATTGCATAGGCCTACTATAAGGTAGCCTATCTTATAGCTAATCCGTCATAGGCTCCTGTCCTGTCAGTTAACATCCAGCACAATGTATTTTGTGCATTGTAACGTTATTTCAGTCAATCGTTCAATGTGTGGCCAGCATAGGCTACTTTATCAAAGTAATTATCCTCTGACCTCAGTGGGAAATGATTGTCCACCCCTGTCATTATGTATCCTTTGAGTAGGTAATGTTCTCACTAAATCTAAACTAATTGTTTCTGCAGTCGAAGCCCTAACGTTAACTTAACATTAGCTTAAGCCTAACCTAACTTTACAGTGACTGGCCACATTAGCCTACCTTCCGTAAAATCTGTTGCTTTTTCAAAGGTAAATCCGCTGTACCTCTAGATGAAAACAATCCAGACTCGGCTACACCGAAAATATTTCGGCAATATGTTTTTATTCTGCATCTTATATCAAGTTCAGCCAGCTTGTTTTCTGTGCGCTGTCAGTGTAAACAACAGCTAGTGCTTGTCCTCCGAGTTCGTTCTTGACTACGGTTGTTAGGGACCTGAAACCGGTCTATTGCAATTTAACACCATTGTTATCTGTGTTTATATTGCCATCATGCCATATTAGTGTAAAATGTAGCTCAAATGAAATAATAATAATAGCATTCTCAAAACTATAAGCAGGGAGTCCCAAAAGTATATTTTGAAATCTGAACTTATAGGCTTCACAGCTCAAGTTGTGAACAAGCAATATCCTACAAATAATTTAAGTTCTCAAACTAGAACTATGAAGTGGTGGCAGAAACATCTAAAATGACCACCATTCTAACTTTCACTCACCTGATGAGAACTTTGTGAACTCTGTATGAACATTTGAACGAGTGAATAAAAAATATAAATATTTATACCAGAAAGTTCCAGAATTATGACTTGAATAGAAGTTAGTTAGTTATCAACAATTATCACCCGGAGAGAAGAAATACTCTTTTCTGATTGGCTGGCGGGTGGCCTTTAATTCTGAATAACAGGACACCGTTCCATATCAATGCTTATGAATGGTAACTATAACAACCATAGTAGGACGACGGTTGCAGCGCTCTAGAATCTTTTGGTTGAAGGCTTCCAAACAATGGAATCAACTGTAAACAAGCTAACTGTCCATGCTAAAGTTGTACAACAAGCTGAACTAGTGAGCTTCTTTTTAAACAGAACCGCGTGTTTCCAGTATTTACAGTGGCAACCGGGTGATAAGCGGGATAACGGCCTTCGAGGTGTGTCCAGTTCCATTAATTCCGTATAACAGGACACCTCGGCGGCCGTTATCCCTTACTTAATTGATACATTTTTAGAATACTTTGAGCACTGATGCTGTCAGCAGAGGCCTCTTGCAGGTACTAGGCCTATACATTTCATTCCGATGGCAAACCATGTGGCAAACGTGAAACAGCGCCAAAACAACCACCAGTGGACAAAAAGAGTATTACATGTATACTGTTAAAGGGGTGGTTCAGGATTTTGGACATAGGACCTCATTTCCAAGTAAGCAAGTGTGATATTTATCAGTGGAGACCGTTTTCAACACGTTTCATCCAGTCCTTCTAATTGCAGAGTTCGCAGGTGATAGGCTAGCGCAAGTCAACGGTATGTGCTAGCCTGCCACTAAAAACAGTCTCACCCACTCCAAAGTAACGCCAGACTATCGTTGTAAATGTCTGTTTTGATAGTGTTATTTCTAACGTTATTCTATCCTTGCATTTCAACGATCGCATTACATTTTGAGGGACTAGTTTCTTAGCAGCGGCGGAATTATACTTGCTCCGGTTAGTAGTACTGCGCCGAAAAGTAAACAGTAAAGCGCACTCCAAAGGGGATACCTAGTAGCTTGGTAATATCAGTCCGCCGCTGAGATGCAAAATGACTACTACCAACTTCAGGGATCAAAGTATATAGATGCGAGGGTAGTTGTATTTCTCACACTATTCTATGAAAGTAATTGTGGTGAATAATTACTTAATATTAATCTTAGACTGGCGAACTTCAGGAAAAACTCAGGAATCAAGTTTATTCTATTACAAGCAGAGAGAGTACAAAAAAGGTCTATGGTCTATGTAGGCCTAGCCCAGGCCTGAAAGGCCTAGGTTGGCCTGTAGCCAACTCCTCCTCTCCTCAGTTCTCCATGCTCTAATCTTGAAATCTAAATCTGACAAACCTTGCAGTTTAGTTACTTTTAAATGCTTTAAACAAAGAAGAAAATGGCGCCAAAAACAAGCCCACATGATTGGTTCTCCAGTTGGCATCAGACACACCTACTCACACCCACTTCACACCTATCTGAATAGCATGAGGAGAGATATCTTATATATCAGAAATATCACTTATAGAATGTTTCAAACATTCTCACAATCAAATCATTACAATCCGTGTACTGAGACTATCAGAATGATACCAAACATGAATACATTTACATTTCATGACACATAGATACATTATATCAAGGTAGCATCCTTTGTCTTGTGTACCTGATAGTCCTTAACCAGCACATTAGCATTCCATTGGGGGAGGGGAGGGTGTCTTTGTTTAAACCAAGAAGGGTTACATGGCTAACTAAAAGCAGTCTTGAAGTTAAATTATTATCCATTTTAACCATACATTTATTGCTATCATCTATCAACACAGACATTTACATCGATTGTCTGGAATTTGCCTCGGGTGTACTTTGGAGTGGGTAAGACTGTCTTTAGTGGCAGGCTAGCACATACCGTTGACTTGCGCTAGCCTAGCACCTGCGAACTCTGCAATTAGAAGGACTGGATGAAACGTGTTGAAAACGGTCTCCACTGATAAATATCACACTTGCTTACTTGGAAATGAGGTCTTATGTCCAAAATCCTGAACCACCCCTTTAAGACCCGCCATAGAGAATGAATAGGGGAAATTACGGAGGTTATAGTTTGACGATGTCGTACTCCCGTGCGGGCCGGATCCTATATACCACGGACATGTTTTGGGGGGCCACCTAAAATGAGGTGGCGGGCCTTATCCGGCCCACGGGCCGTAGTTTTGGGACCACTGCTGTAGACCATAAACTGGCTATTTATATGACCAATGTATTTGTTCAACTTTATGAAGCAGAATTACGCACTGCTACTTGGAACGCAACACATTTTTGTTGGCAGGAGAGAGAATGACAGCGATTAACAAATTGCACTTGTTGCTGGTTACCAATAGGGCCTACTATATATTTTTTGCAAACAACAAAAACAGAAAGGATGGAGACAGCAAAGCTAGAAATGGGCAGGAACAAGGTCAATTGGTAGAAATGCTGGTCAAAACGTTAGGAGCTGGATGTGTGGATGAATGAAGCACAAGTATGCTTTATGTTAAGCATGCACACTGTTTAAAGAGGCTACACGGTAAACTACAAGTAAACCAAAGTTAAATTTAGCTTTTTTAGGGTTGGATAAAGTTGACCAAATGGATATAGGCTGTTAGGCGTGAATAAAGTAGGCTACTTTGTTGCTCTAACCCTTCCAACGTTAATGGGGACGAATGTTGACATTTTCTGTATTTTGCGCGTGAGAAACCCGGGAAATCTCCCTTATTTTCATTGTTCAATGTTGACAGAGCTATGGAACGAAAGAGAACGTTATATGGTGACAGAAATCAACAATCAAACAAGCCACTTTGATTTTTTGCTGTTTTCATTAATAGCCTACAAAAGATGGGTGACCCCGACAAAAAAAAGTTAGGTGACCCTCCCCTCAACAAAGAATAAAAAGACATGACCCTCAGGTCCCTTAGGATCCTTCTCATGGTATTAGATTTGCAAACAGAATTTGTGTAATTATTAAGCAAGCTTTGGTTAGATTTTAGACTTTAATGAAGACACTCTGTGCGTCTACCAAGCAGACAATTCCTGTGAATCACCTTTGTATAGTTATCTCAAGTGTGCCGGTGTGGCAGTTTGGCTGGTGATCATGTTTACATTTGTGAATATTCAACAAGGCTCTGCTCTGCCTCCGCCCCTGGAGAGGTTCTCTTTTCCACAAAGTGTTTGCAAAGTGAGATAAGATATGAGGATTTCAGAAAAACAGGTAACGGTTAATGTCTATGCATGTCCACTTATGCATTATTCACACACACACACACAAAACATGCTATGTGACCAGAAAAAAAAGTTGCTTTAATCATTGAAGCTTCACATGGGATTTAAACCACAAATCTTATGCCATAATTTAAGCTCACTTGTATGTTGGCTAATACATTGCACTACACAACTGGTCAATTAGCTCCTTTAGGCCTACACCATGATACTGTAATAATTCAGCTTACTTAACATGGGTGAGAAATATACAACAATGTAAACGGGTGATATCACAATTTAACATTCAACAAACGCAGTGAAGGTAAGCCTTACACAAACAAAATTAGGTTCATGGTTGCCTTATCGTAAAACAGTCAATGCCTGCTGAAAAACATTGTTATCTATTGCCATGTTAAATGTATATCTTTAATTTTGTTTGACAAAATAAGCTGTGTCACAATCATACAATTCCTTCAGTAGCACTGTTAGTTAATTCCTTGTGATATGGAGGCTTAAGAAACCTTTATCTGAGCTTTTTTGAGAGCTAGTGGGGCTGTTAAGCTCTTAAAATAGGGATGATCTTGCTTTTTGTGAAAGAAGCATGAAACTTTCAGGGTTTGTTCTTGATGACCTAAGCTTTAATTTAAGATCTGCAGGCATTCTCAGTTTGACCTCTGAGGTCAGATAGAGGTCACTGACCTCTGTAATATGTTGTGACACTACAGGTGAAGGGTAAAAAAAATAAATCAACTGAGAAAGTTTCATGGTGATATCTTTTTTTTTTTTACCCCATTCACCTGTAGCGTCACAACATATTACAGAGGCCTTTGGAAACAAAGATAGATGTTGCAGTTTTTTTTTAAGTTGGCAAAAGTTCAAACTAGCCAACACCGCTGGTGGGAAAACGCATGGAACTCATTAATTGTAGTGTATTGTATTTTGTTGTAGTGTATTGTATTTTGTGACTTAATCATGCAGATCTGGTAACCCGTGCAGATCAGGTACCCACAGTACATAGAAGTGTTTATTTCTATACCCACAGTAGCACTGTCCTATTGCGTGCAGAGGTGCCCAGACCCTGAGAGTGCCCAGACCCTGCATTTTAATGTGGGTCTGGCTCGTCAGCATGTCAGTTTGTTGCTCATAATATAGGTTTTGCTAACATACAATTGCACATACCGCCACCTACTGGGTTGGAGTTGGGATATCTTCACTGGTAGCCAAATCAAAAACCCTACATTATTCTCAATGACAAACATTTAGTCTACCTCTACTCATTGCCCACCCTTTCACTGAAGTAAACATTCATCTGAATTTTAGATGTAACTCGTGTCACAAATGGAATATTATTGCTCACGTCTACAAACTGAGGAGTGAGGACCCCGATTATCCTCAGACAAAAGCCCAAGATTCTTGCACAGAAAACATGATTAGCAGATAGTGACGAAAGTAGTACAGAAGTTTACTTCTCATTAGTATTTATTAAAAGGTACGATTCCAGATAATGACAGGGTATGGAAATGACAGATGTTTACAGCTTAGGAGAGTGTCTTTGGCAGTGGAGCCAGGACATCCAGCACATCTAGAGAGAAAGAAAAATGTCACATAACAGAAACTAATTATGCTGGGAGCCTGAACACCTCAGCTACCTGTTGTGTAACCATTTACCTGTATTCCTAGCAGGGAATAGTGGCCCATAAGAAACAATCATATTGTCTTGGTCGTCTGCAGATCTGCGGCCTTTGTGCTGATGGACATAGTCACAGTTCTGGGAGGAAAAAAAGGGTTGAATGGGGGAGGGAATCTAATGAAACACTATAGACTTTTAATAATGAGGGACTGAGTAGTTGTGTCCAACATGACACAAACATTAGTTGTTGCTTGTCTACTACCCTCATTCACTATAGTGTCATTCTGCACTGAAGTTCACATCATAGTATAAAGATCTTCAGACTTAAGGAGATGGTGCGTTGAGGCTCACCGGGATGCAGCTGTGGCCTAGCTCCAGAAGGCAGAGGTGAAGGCTGCAGTGGAGGTACACCTGAGAGGGGGGGACACCAAAGGTGAACATCCTGAAGGAGAAACGGCTGCTTGTGGACACCCCATTTCTCAGCACCTTCACCGTGCCATCTTCCGGGTTGGGACACCTGCAAGAGGTGAGCATGAGGGATTATAAAAGATGTCTTGCAGAGACAGGAACATGAACAGAAAAACTCTGCCGTTTTAGGGCAGTGACATATAATACTTGGGGAAGTAGTCTGTGTCAGTACAGTTTATGAGGCTGAATTCAGACTAATGGTGTGCATTTTGAACATGTTAGTGGCAATTGTTATTTCATGTCAACAAACTGATTAGTGATGAGGTCCCAGTTGATGGAGAAGGTGGAATTGTTGATGGGTGTGGCCCAACAGAAGTCCAACACACTGGAGAACTGGCGGCTGTCCACTCCTTCCACGTCCACGGCTATGTAGATAGTCTCCTCAGGTTGCCCAGTCACATTGCCACTAAATTGCTGTGTGAAGTCTGCATCCTTATATGGAGTTATCTGAACTTGGTATGTCCCGTGTACTGCAGGCAGCTTCTGGTGTGTAACACTGCAGGAATGTTAGGTGCATTAGAGAGCACTTTCACTAATATAAATATGGATTAAACAAACCTATACTTTTTTGCAATGCTTTACAGTTACCAAAAGAAAAACATGCATCCATTGGCTTTTAATGAAAATCTATTAGTCAACTTGTCAAAAGTTTAAGCTTCATTTTGGAACATTTAGCTCTATAAATGACAGTGGACTCATTCATAAACTTGTGGCAAATCACCTTTTTAAGACATGGATAACCACATCCATGGAAGCATTTTTTTTTATAGGATATTCACAGACAAAATGCAGACTCAGTTGTCTCTGTCTGCTAATAATATGACCTTCTGCAGAGTCGGATGTCCCCTGAATAGAATTCTTGTAGATGAAGTGGGTTTTATTGGCCTGGAAAAAAGTTATTCATAATCAGCATAACCGGAACAGGGATACTTTTTGGGGTTACTGTTCGGTCACTGTTGCTTTTACTTTAGACACAGCAAAGGACAACACTCCACACCTATGAGAAAAGGTTCACCAACATTAAGGCATGTTTGTTTATTTAGCTAAATGACCCCCTCCACGGTTCACGTCACAAGAAAAATATGTGTGCATATCGGTTAGAAGTCTATCCATCCCATTGAAGTGTGTGTGTGCGTGTGCGTGTGCGTGTGCGTGTGCGTGTGCGGTTGCCTTAGGGAAGAAAATGCTTGTAGCACTTTCAGATATATATATATGGCTTGTCAAACAGATAGCCGTATACGCCAAGCAGGCAATTGCCATTAGCCAAGACTAATGTATTACAGTATGGTTTGCGGTCCTGGGAAGACTATGACAGTGCATACCCTGACAGCTCAACAGGCCGCCGGTCTCACACCCCTAACCTTAAGAACGCTTCTAACCGCTGAGTTGGAAGCCTGGGCTTTTAGGTCAGTGGTTAGAGTGTTCGACTCCCATGCCATGTGTGTTGAGGTGGCAGGTTCGAGGCCTGTGAGCGGCGGACCAACCGACCTCCAACTGACATTAGAGGCACTATTTTTCCCAACCTAGGCTCTGGATGTTCACAAACATTGAAGGGCTCGATGTACATCTGTCAATCTATTTACTGAAGGTTTAGAGGTTTTGGTAGACGTAGAGGTGGATCAAACTGTTTTTGCTGCTCACCCTTAGAACAGTTCCGCATTTCTGGTTGTCATTGTTGAAATGGAACTCCACCTGTCCATCTAGGGATGTGCCTGTGCAGCCCGGATCGTTGAGGTGTATAACTTGAGCAGGAAAGCCAGCCTCAAACAGGAGGCAGCGGGACAGTGAAATCCAGCAGGCGCTATTGTGGCATCTGGCAACTAATCCTGAGAGAGGGACAGATGTTGTACATGTATTGTATCATGCTAACATCCATAAAACTAATCAGCACAGATCTGATTAGGGCTTACCAAATGACTCTGGGATAGGTTGGTGATGGCTCTTGCACAAGCAGCCATAGATTCCATATACTTTCCCACATACCTCATCTTCAGTGCAGTGGATTTGATCACAAGGGTTAGTCCAGACTACAGAGATAAGAGGGAGAGTGTGAATGAGCAAGAGACGGTACAACACATTCATGTCACTAAACATTGTACGTGACTCACTTCACAATACATAGTCATACTAGAGTGATATTCCAGAGTTTCTTGATAATCTCAGAGCACATGCATCATTATAAAACTTCACAGTATAAAACAGTTGGGGGGGGGGGGGGGGTTACCTCTTTTGGTTTGCACAGAAGATGTGGAATGAGGGTGATGAGGGTGTGTGGATATGGTGTTCACACCTACAAAGTAATTGTTGACTTTAAAGGAAATATGATGTCTTCAAAAGTACCAGTAAACCAGTTAGTGAACAAAAGATTGTGAGAACAAAAATGTTTGATGGTTTATAAATCAGCTAAGACACTGAAAATGACAAAAGACCAGTTATCATAACTGCACATTAAGCATAATTACAGCCATTGGGCAAACAGATAGAATGTGGATCAGAGAGCTCAATTTTTGTAATACCAAAATGGTACATTTAGAATTGTATTCTTGTTCTTGCGTCTTAACCCGTTTTACTTTGTAAAGTGGTACAGAGTTGCACCACTGACTGAAAAACACAGATAGTCAGGAAAGGTAGGCTATTTCAACAGCCATAAAGCTTTCATTGTGCCAACTTGCCATAAAGACCAACTCACCAAGACTAAGAATATATCCTACAATCAACAACATGCCATCCATAATCATTCTGCTTCTTTGGTGTTAATGGGCAACCTGCATCCAAAATCCCTACTCTTGCCTGACTCATGTTCCTGCCTGGCCAATTTTTAACAGAGTGTGAGCCTATAAAATCACTCTAATGTAATGACTAATCATGATCACCTGTGCTGCTCAAATGGAGTGCCATTAGGCATTTAAGTGATGGCAGGCAGTATAGGCTAATTAAAGTAACTAGGCTATTGATGGGTTTCGCAGGTCCCTTTCCACAGGTGTATTAATCAAGCACCATGCAGTCTGCATTGATAATCAAGGTGCTTGATTTTATACACCTGTGGAAAGGGACCTGATGAAACCCATGAATACCAGAGCCATAGAAAAAGAGTTGCGACACTCTTTGAAGTCGCCGCCACGCGGTCACGTGGTTCACGTACACTTCAACAGTTCCAAACAGCTCTTTGCGTGTCGTGTTATTTCAATGGGATAGACAGCAGCGAGTGCGTTATTGAACGGGAAACATTACAACAAACCAAAAACGAGTGTTATTAGGCTACGTGTTAGCATGCTTACATTATAGTGTCAATTATATATTGCGAGTATAATTAGTTTGCAACATCAATCTAAAAAATATGTTCTTTGGTAGTTCTAACATTGAACGTTTGCCTGTATCACGCTACATATACTTTACTTACATTGTCAGAACGTAGGCTATGCATTTTGTATCCTTTTTGTGTGTGGACATTAGATCCAGTGTCCTTTTCAGTTTGTTTGGTGAGATGAAGATGAAGGTGCCCCCCCACCCCAAATCTACCACACAACTTTGATCATTGTAAGACTAGCAATAAACGTCTATCAAATATATAAATATATGAATGGCATTCAGTAGCCTAACAGCTTACATTTTAAAAATTTGATCAATGCATTAAATCTGTTCAGTTATTTTAGAGAAATAGCATAAAGGTGGCCACCACACAGCCTTGGCAACATTGGCAACATTTTAAGACTAAGCCATAAACATGTCAAATACATAGGCTAAATAAGAATCAATAACAACTTAAATGTGAAAAAAATTGATTAATACTGCAAGACACCCACTGTTTCAATAACACACTTGTAACTCAATAAGCAATCAACTATTTCAATACAATAGGCCTACTTATAACTTATATTTCAGCTGGCTGGTGAGACTAGAGCATGAAAAGGATGACTGATTACTGACTAGATTTTTAATTTCAATAGAATTTTTATTAAGTTTTCAATGTGTGTTTAAAACAAGAACAGGAACAAATGCAAAAAAGACTGGGAGGAAGGTATGGTGACACTGCAACATAAAAAGGAGGTCTGACACTCATTTAGGTTTCCAAAAAATAAAAAGATTTCAGTTTGAACAACAATTGTGTGTGAACTACACAAAAGACACAATGTGGAAGGGATGGGTAGCCCTCATGTGTACTCTGTACACCTATAAGAGGGACATGGTAAGGAGGATGCAACATTTGGCTGGAGTCGGGAGTGTTATGGGAGGTGTGGAAGATGCTGGATCAACACAACTCCATTTGTGTAAGGGCCCCATCGTGTGGACCTCAAACATAAAAAATGATCTTATCTGACCATTCCAGTCATATATCGCCAGAGGCGGACAGAGTACACAGCTTTATTACTTGAGTAAAATTTGCTCAATTTTACTCAAGTACAAGTAAAAGTACAACAGTCAGATGTCTACTTAAAAAGTACTGAAGTACTTGTTTTTAAAAGTACTTGAGTATCAAGAGTACAAGAGTAGCCTACATTTTCTAAATATTGCATAACTACTGCCACAGTGCTTACATTTATGTAGCCTACAGAAACATCCTACATGGAGTTATGAAAAATGTTAATGTTAATACCTTGGAGAATGTAAAAGGAATTGAAAGTAAAATCAAGTCATTTTCATCTTTTTACCATGTTGCCAGGGATGGGCAGTATTTCTAATACATGTATTTAAAATATGTATTTAATAATATAATATACTACGAAATATACTAATATAATATACTACGAAAACTATCTTTAACTTGTTCAGAAAATTGAAATAGTCTGGCGAGGTGGGGCCACAGGTTGGCACATTCCCGGGATGGACCTGCTGCGTCTTCATCCATTGTTTCATCTCTTATCTAAATCTGACCATGGAGTTGACTTTGGCGGAAAACTGAAGGTGAAGGTGGCCTGCACTATCCAATCATGTTTGAGAGGGAAATAACAAATTGAGGGTTTCCGAGATTTTTCTTTTTTCCTTTTTTTTAGAAGAAGGAACAGGTACTCACGGTTATGGATAGAAATGTAGTGGAGTAAAGAGTACAATATTTTCCTCAAAAATGTACTTGAGTAAAGTCATGAGTACTCCCTAAAAATGATCCTCGAGTAAAGTACAGATCCCTCAAAATTGTACTCAAGTACTATACTCAAGTAAATGTACTCCGTTACTGTCCGGCTCTGCATTTAACTGACGGTTTAAACGTATAGCCCAGAGCGGTAGAAAAACAGAGTGGGACACTCCCATAGACTTCCATAGGAAACAATGGCGGCACTTTTTCCAGGCTACTTCGGCGTTATGCAGAGCTCAAAAGTTCCTAACTTTGACATTCACGGCTTTAGCCCCATTCACTTCCATTGCTTTCTGCCTGATATTGTCAGTGGTAAATAGACGAAGGTACGACGTTTTTTCAATTGGCATATGCATTATCTATACCAACTGCACTAGTCATTTATTGCTTAAATGTTGACCGAAAATTTAAAGCCAAAAGTTAGCATGCAAACCTTGATGTGGAGAGAGTCTAGCTTAAAGATGATGTTCCTACGTCAATAATACATTTCACACAAAGCACATTTGGTTAGCCTATTTCCCAGACCAGATACAACCATAGATATTAGAAAGCTAGATACCGCATTGGGCTCCATAACGTATGTAAATAGCAGCGTCATATTGCTTTTAGGCAACAGTCACTGGAGGCCAATGGAGAAACATGTGACTCTGACAGGAAATCAGACAGGTGTCTGTCTCTGATTGCCAGCAAGTGTGGCCCACAGTGAGGTGTTTGCCCCCAGCAATATGGCAGCCGTGTTCACATATGCCACCTAATACAACTCAACAGACAATGTGGTATCTAGCTTTATAATATCTATGGATAGGATACAACACCTGTAGGGCCTCTCTTTTAAAAAAACATGCTGGTGGATGTGAAGTGAGGCCTTTAGTAGGAACTTCCTGTTACAGTGGCTACAGGTGACCCTTTTGGGGCTCCATAGAGCAAGGCTCTGAGACAGTACTGGACAAGTGGCATTGTTTTTGGAAAGACCACAGGTATCATTTCTATAAAACATTTAATAAACTTTTGTCTTGAGTTGCATTATTTTAGCAGATATAATCATGACAGAAATGTTATTGTTTCTATGGCAAAAACAAATATTTGAAATGGAAATGAAATGATAAAAACAAAAGATTAGTTTTAGTTTAAGAGTTTGTGGCTAACTACAATAACACTTAGTGTAACTGATGTAGTTGTAATATCTGTCATCTAGTTCAGTGGTTTTCAAAGTGGGGGCCGGGGCCCCCTGGGGGGCCGCGAGGGTGTGCCAGGGGGGCCTCAGCAAGTTGGAAGGAAAAATAAAAGCAACAAATAAATACATTTGAAAATTTTAAAACATACCTATTACTATGAGGGTTGTTATACAATGCCATTATAATAATGTGAGGCATATCTTAACATTATATTTCCCATGATAATGACTGGGAATAATAGTAGAGTGAAAGCTCTCATATAGCAGAAAGCCCCAAATACAATTTTTACACACTATGCTCCATCACGAAGTGCTTGTGGCTAAAATAATCATTAGGATTATCTTAATGTATTTTTACATTTGCCGTAGTATTGTTGATGGGCTTAATAACACATCAAGGAGGTCCTTGGCCAGAACCTAGTGGTATTTGGGGGGCCTTGTCGTGGAAAAGTTTGGGAACCCCTGATCTAGTTAATCAGTTTCACAGAAATGAGTAAAATATAGATCGTGACTCTAGGGGGAGCTCTACAGTCGCCAAAATACCTGAAACTGCATAGTATCTATCTATAAATGATAATGTCTGTCTGTCTGTCTGTCTGTTATTCACATGTCTCTCAAACCGTTCGTCCAAATGATTTCAAACTTGGCAGGTGTTTTGCTACGTGCAGTTTCAAGTTTGACATTGTTTGGATAAATAATGCAAAATATATTGTTAAAACACCAATCTTGCTCCAGCGGCAAGTTCACAACACATGATTGGGAAGATGTCTTCACAACACACCATATGATTGGCTCAATGTATTCACATCACACCACATGATTGGCTCAATGTATTCACATGTCGACGTTTTGCCGAGGAAGGGGTGGGATATGTGTAAGCAACGGCCATATTGGTGTTACAAACTAACCCCATGCATTTCTATTGAGGATTTTTTGAGTGCTGTATCTCCTCATTAGAAAGTCTCTGGCTTTACTCTCTCTCTTTTTTCACTCTCTCTCTGCTCTACTGTAGCCACTCCCTAGCCTGGGAACACCCAGACCTTCACAATTGGGAGTGGGTCTGGAAAAGGTTCATTGACTTACGACTTCCAGGGGCATAGCAGTGAACCTTATATTGGAACATTAAACTCTTACCAAATTGTTTCAAAAGTGTATGGTAAACGACATTCTTATTTTCAGGGTATTGCGATACTTTTGTAGTAGGCCTATTGGTGCAGCGTGCAACACTACTGCAAAGTTGAGCGAAGTCCTCACCCATAAACTAACGGCATCATGTGGCATGAGAGCTTTTAGCTGACCCACCAATGTTTGTGCTTAGGATCTTTCTCATGGTATTGCAAACAGATTTTGTGTAATTATTAAGCAAGCTTTGGTTAGATTTTTGACTTTAATGAAGACACTCTGTGCATCTACCAAGCAGACAATTCCTGTGAATCACTTTTGTATAGTTCTCAAGTGTGTCAGTTTGGCTGGTGATCATGTTAACTTGACATTTGTGAATATTCAACAAGGCCCTGCCTACTTCTTAACAAGGCTCTGCTCTGCCTCCGCCCCTGGAGAGGTTCTCTTTTCCACAAAGTGTTTGCAAAGTGAGATAAGATATGAGGATTTCGGAAAACCAGGAAACAGTTATTGTCTAATGCATTTCCACTTATGCATTTTCCACACACACACACACACACACACACACACACACACACACACACACACACCGAAACATGCTATGTGACCAGAAAAATAAAAAAGTTACTTTAAGCATTGAAGCTTGACATGGGATACAAACTACGAATCTAATGGCATAATTTTTAAGCTCATTTGTAAGTACATTGGCTAATACATTGCACTACACAACTGGGGCGTATTCACAAAGAATTTTAAGGCTAAAAGTAGCTCCTAAGTGGGGAATTTAAGAGCAACTCCTAAAAATAATGGGCATGTCACTCCTAACTTTAGGACTCCTAATTTTTTTTCACTAAAAGTAATTCACGAAGCATTTTAGACCTAAAAGTAGCACCTAAGTCTGGGACAGCTTAAAAGAAGTCGAGAGGACTCCTAACTCACTAAGACCTATTCACAAACAGCTTTTTGTGGCATTTCACGTTGCGATGTTTTGAAATGCGTCGCCTATGCGGCAACAGGAGCTTCCAATCGCAAACGTAGGCTATGGTGACAGATTAATTTAATAATGTTGCAAAGATACTGCATCAATCCGTAGGCCTATGCTTCATTAGGCTACTAGGCTATTTGTTTTCCCTTACTCTTTATTCATTTAGGCTAGGCCTTTTTATTCAGTTATTCATCATCTTCCGTCCTTTGCACTACTTGTGTAGCGCACGCATTCTCAGACCTGTCACCTGTCACTCATCGTAAGGGAGGTGTTTGGAATCATTCCCGCGTTACAATCATCAGCCAATCAAGGTAGTCACTTCAGTCAAGCTCGTGCATGAGTAATGACGTCATCCATAGCAACGAAGACTCACTCTTAGTTTAGGAGTTGTCATTTTTCCTTACTAAGAGTAGGTCTGAAAGGCTTTGTGAATAACTTAAGAGAAAACTCCTAGCTAAAATATTTTATTGCGATTTAGGAGTACTCCTAGTGGTAAGATAAAAGGCTTTGTGAATACAGCCCATGATCAATTAGCTCCTTTAGGCCTACACTATGATATTATAATCATAACTTCAGCTTACAACTTAACATGGGTGAAAAATATACAACAATGTAAACGGGTGATAACAATTTAACATTTAAAATGCAGTGAAGGCAAGCCTTACACAAACAAAAATTAGGCTCATGGTTGCCTTATAGTAAATCAGTCAATGCTTGCTGCAAAATAAATGTATATCTTTAATTTCGTTTGACAAAATAAGCTGCGTCACGATCACAATCATGCTTTAGCATTAGAAGTTCTTCAGTAGCACTGTTAGTTAATTCCTTGTGACATGGAGGCTTAAGAAACCTTTATCTAAGCTTTTAGGCCCACAAGCAATGCTGATATGCATGTGTATTATGTGTGAGTTTCTGCCCCCAAATGGAATCATGTCAGTTTGTTGCTCATAGGTTTTGCTAACATACAATTGCACATACTGCCAATATTGGGTTGGAGTCGGGATATCTTCACTGTTAGCCATATCAAAAAACCTACATTATTCTCAATGACAAACATTTAGTCTAACTCTTCATTGTCCACCCTTTCACTGACGTAAACATTCATCTGAATCTTAGATTGATCCAAATACATGGTATTCCAATCGCACTCAATGTAACTCGTCACAAATGGCATATTATCGCTCACGTCGCTCAACTCTGAGGACCCAGATTATCCTCAGACAAAAGCCCAAGATTCTTGCACAGAACGCATAGATTAGTAGATACTGACAAAAGTAGTAGTACAGAGGTTTACTTCTCAAAAGTATTTATTAAAAGGTACGATTCCAGATAATGACAGTGTATGGAAATGACAGATGTTTACAGCTTAGGAGAGCGTCTCTTTGGCAGTGGAGCCAGGACATCCAGCACATCTAGACAGAGAAAGAAAAATGTCACATAACAGAAACTAATTATGCTGGGAGCCTGAACACCTCAGCTACCTGTTGTGTAACCATTTACCTGTATTCCTAGCAGGGAATAGTGGCCCATAAGAAACAATCATATTGTCTTGGTCGTCTGCAGATCTGCGGCCTTTGTGCTGATTGACATGGTCACAGTTCTGGGAGGAAAAAAAGGGTTGCATGGGGGAGGGAATCTAATGAAACACTATAGACTTTTAATAATGAGGGACTGAGTAGTTGTGTCCAACATGACACAAACATTAGTTGTTTGTCTACTACCCTCATTCACTATAGTGTCATTCTGCACTGAAGTTCACGTCAGAATTTTTCATAGTATAAAGATCTTCAGACTTAAGGAGATGGGGCGTTGAGGCTCACCGGGATGCAGCTGTGGCCCAGCTCCAGAAGGCAGAGGTGAAGGCTGCAGTGGAGGTACACCTGAGAGGGGGGGACACCGAAGCTGAACAACCTGAAGGAGAAACGGCTGCTTGTGGACACCCCATTTCTCAGCACCTTCACCGTGCCATCTTCCGGGTTGGGACACCTGCAAGAGGTGAGCATGAGGGATTATAAAAGATGTCTTGCAGAGACAGGAACATGAACAGCAAAACTTGTTTTAGGGAAGTGACAAAACATGTTAGTGGCAATTGATATTTCATGTCAACAGACTGATTAGTGATGAGGTCCCAGTTGATGGAGAAGGTGGAATCGTTGATGGGTGTGGCCCAACAGAAGTCCAACACACTGGAGAACTGGCGGCTGTCCACTCCTTCCACGTCCACGGCTATGTAGATCGTCTCCTCAGGTTGCCCAGTCACATAGCCACTAAATTGCTGTGTGAAGTCTGCATCCTTATATGGAGTTATCTGAACTTGGTATGTCCCGTGTACTGCAGGCAGCTTCTGGTGTGTAACACTGCAGGCATGTTAGGTGCATTAGAGAGCACTTTCACTGCTAATATAAATATGGATTAAACAAACCTATACTTTTTTGCAATGCTTTACAGTTACTAAAAGAAAACTATGCATCCATTGGCTTTTGATGAAAATCTAGTCAACTTTTTAAAAGTTAATAAATTAAGCTTCATTTTGGAACATTTAGCTCTATAAATGACAGTGGACTCATTCATAAAATGTTATGTGGCAAATCACCTTTTTAAGACATGGATAGCCACATCCATGGAAGCATTTTGATTTATAGGATATTCACAGACAAAATGCAGACTCAGTTGTCTCTGTCTGCTAATAATATGACCTTCTTCAGAGTCGGATGTCCCCTGAATAGAATTCTTGTAGATGAAGTGGGTTTTATTGGCCTGGAAAAAAGTTATTCATAATCAGCATAACCGGAACAGGGATACTTTTTGGGGTTACTGTTCGGTCACTGTTGCTTTTACTTTAGACACAGCAAAGGACAACACTCCACATCTATGAGAAAAGGTTCACCAACATTAAGGCATGTTTGTTTATTTAGCTAAATGACCCCCTCCACGGTTCACGTCACATGAAAAATATGTGCGCATATCGGTTAGAAGTCTATCCATCCCATTGAAGTGTGTGTGTGGTGTTGAAACATCAGGGAAGAAAAATGCCTACTTGTACCACTTTCAGATATATATATATATATGGCTTGTCAAACAGATAGCCATATATGCCAGGCAGGCAATTGCCATTAGCCAAGACTAATGTATTACAGTATGGTTTGCGGTCCTGGGAAGACTATGACAGTGCATACCCTGACAGCTCAACAGGCCGCCGGTCTCACACCCCTAACCTTAAGAACGCTTCTAACCGCTGAGTTGGAAGCCTGGGCTTTTAGCTCAGTGGTTAGAGTGTTCGACTTCCATGCCATGTGCGTTGAGGTGGCAGGTTCGAGGCCTGTGAGCGGCGGACCAACTGACCTGTTACATTAGAGGCACTATTTTTCTGACCACATGCTGTGCGCGCACCCAACCTAGGCTTTGGATGTTCACAAACATTGAAGGGCTCCATGTACATCTGCCAATCTATTTACTAAAGGTTGAGGTTTTGGTAGATGTAGAGGTTGATCAAACCGTTTTTGCTACTCACCCTTAGAACAGTTCCGCATTTCTGGTAGTCATTGTTGAAATGGAACTTCACCCGTCCATCTAGGACTGTGCCTGTGCAGCCCGGATCGTTGAGGTGTAGAACTTGAGCAGGAAAGCCAGCCTCAAAGAGGAGGCAGCGGGATAGTGAAATCCAGCAGGCGCTATTGTGGCATGTGGCAACTAATCCTGAGAGAGGGACAGATGTTGTACATGTATTGGATCATGCTAACATCCATAAAACTAATCAGCACAGATCTGATTCGGGCTTACCAAATGACTCTGGGATAGGTTGGTGATGGCTCTTCTTGCACAAGCAGCCATAGATTCCATATACTTCCCCACATACCTCATCTTCAGTGCAGTGGATTTTATCACAAGGGTTAGTCCAGACTACACAGAGATAAGAGGGAGAGTGTAAATTAGCAAGAGACGGTACAACACATTCATGTCACTGTAAACATTGTACGTGCCTCACTTCATGAGTAGACTACATTGTCAGAGGGATTTTCCAGAGTTTCTTGATAATCTCAGAGAATCATGCATCATTATAAAACTTTACAGGATAAAACAGTTGGGGGGGGGGGGGTTACCTGTTTTGGTTTGCACAGAAGATGTAGGATGAGTGTGTGTGGATATGGTGTTCCCACCTACAAAATAATTGTTGACTTTAAAGGAAATATGATCTCTTCAAAAGTACCAGTAAACCAGTTAGTGAACAAAAGATTGTGAGAAAAATGTTTGATGGTTTATAAATCAGCTACTGTAAGACACTGAAGATGACAAAAAAAACAGTTATCATAACTGCACAGTAAGCATAATTACAGCCATTGGACAGGACAAACAGATAGAATGTGGATCAAAGAGCTCAATTTTTGTAATACCAAAATGGTACATTTAGAATTGTATTATTGTTCTTGTGTCTGAATCTGAACAGTTTCTGAAATAACCTGTTTTGCTTTGTAAAGTGGTACAGAGTGAATAGAGTTGCACCACTGACTGAAAAAGAGATAGTCAGGAAAGGTAGGCTATTTCAACAGTCATAAAGCTTTCATTGTGCCAACTTGCCATAAAGACCAACTCACCAAGACAAAGAATATAGCCTACAATCAACAACATGCCGTCCATAGTCATTCTGCTTCTTTGGGGTTAATGGGCAACCTGCATCCAAAATCCCTATTCTTGCCTCTTGCCTGACTCCTGACTCCTGTCCCTGCCTGGCCACTTTTTAACAGAGTGTGAGCCTATAAAATCACTCTAATGTAATGACTAATCATGATCACCTGTGCTGCTCAAATGGAGTGCCATTAGGCATTTAAGTGATGGCTGGCAGTATAGGCTAATTAAAGTAACTAGACTATACGTTTACACCGTCAGTTAAATGCAGAGCCGGACAGTAACGGAGTACATTTACTTGAGTACAGTACTTGAGTACAATTTTGAGGGATCTGTACTTTACTCGAGGATCATTTTTAGGGAGTACTCATGACTTTACTCAAGTACATTTTTGAGGAAAATATTGTACTCTTTCCTCCACTACATTTCTATCCATAACCGTGAGTACCCGTTACTTCTTCTAAAAAAAAGGAAAAAAGAAAAATCTCGGAAACCCTCAATTTGTTGTTTCCCTCTCAAATGTGATTGGATAGTGCAAGCGCCACTGGTTGGGACAGCCTATCAGCAATCACCTTCAGCTTTCCGCCAAAGTCAACTCCATGGTCAGATTTAGATAAGAGATGAAACCATAGACGAAACAATGGATGAAGACGCAGCAGGTCCATCCCGGGAATGTGCCAACCTGTGGCCCCACCTCGCCAGACTATTTCAATTTTCTGAACAAGTTAAAGGTAGTTTTCGCTTCAAGTGTTTCAATTACAAAATAGTATTTTGTATTTTAAATACGTATTTTAAATGCATGTATTAGAAATAGGCCTACTGCCCATCCCTGGCAACATGGTAAAAAGATGAAAATTACTTGATTTTACTTTCAATTCCTTTTACATTATCCAAGGTATTACAATTTTTCATAACTCCATGTAGGACGTTTCTGTACATAAATGTAAGCACTGTGTCAGTAGTGTCAATAAATGTAAGCACTGTGTCAACAGGCTACTCTTGTACTCTTGATACTCAAGTACTTCAGTACTTTTACTTAAGTAGACATCTGACTGTTGTACTTTTACTTGTACTTGAGTAAAATTTAGCAAAGGGTATCTGTACTTTACTCAAGTAATGAAGCTGTGTACTCTGTCCGCCTCTGGTTAAATGTAACCCAATTACGATTTTTTGGTAGCCTAGAAATCGATGCACCCTAGCGGCAGCAACTCTCCGTTGGCTTGCATAGTTGCAACTGTTCGGCGTGAAGTCCCTACTTGAAAACAAACAAGGTGGATGCTGCTGTTGACGAACAGCGTGACACGAGTTAAGTTTTTTTTTAAGTTGGCAAAAGTTTGAACTAGCCAACTAGCTCCTCTGGTGGTCTCATGAGTTGTAGCGCTATCCTATTGGGTGCAGAGGGAAATTGAAAGACAACCGAATATCCCGCCCCTCGGACTGAGCAATGCAAACGGTGAGTCCCCAGACCTAGGCCTATATCTTGATGTAGGTCTGGCTCGTCAGGCAAATTTTTTGGTCATAGGCCTATGTGGCAAAATTCCGATGTGGATTACATTTTTTCCAAATAGGTTTCAGACCTCATTCATATGTGGATATTAAAAAATCAAATAGGCCTTTGAATCGGATAGGCCTATGTGCCAATGCTGCAGCCTAAACGGGCAGATTGAATATTCCATTTTTAAGCGTTTTAAGAATAAGTGATGCGCACCGTGGTAATGCGCATAAATAAAATGCATTAGTCACAGTCACCAAAACCTATTGATTCTAATTATAATGATAATTATTTGGGGACACTTTGTGTATGTGTCACTTAATATTCATTTCTATACCAAACAAGACGCCGGATTCCTAAAGAAATGCAAGCACCCACACCATAGGTGTATCTAAATTAGCTATGTACCAAAAATTACATTTTACCGTGACTCAAAGAGCTGTAAACAGTGTAAACAGTAAGGCTGTGTGTACAAATCTTGGAGCTCCAGTGGATTTTTGATTTGCGACGAGAATTCTCAGTCTAACCGTTGAGGTGCCGTGAGAAGGCCAGGCCAGCACTAACCCGAGCGTGGTAAACAAAATCGGATATTTCAGGCAGTAAATAATTACTTCAAAGGCAGTAAATTTAAGAGTCATTGCATGAGGAAAACAGGCAGAGGTCGGAAGATGGGGGTTGGCCAAATCGGCTCATACTTGTGTGACTGGTGATGGGTATGTGGAACTATGAAAAGCCATATGACTAAAACCCTCCAGCTATTTTCCGTTACTGAGTTCTGGGGCCCCCCTTGGAGACCCTCGAAAATCTGGCAATTTATGGCTGAAAATTACTGAAATTGCAATGGCTACCCTGATAATTCTGATAAAGATATGAACATAACTTTTTATATTTCCATAGATGGGCATTTCTCAGATTTCGGGCCTATTTGGGTTACTGAAATTTTGAAAAATAAAATTCAAAATTTTACTAATTGGTATGCATCAAATTATTAGTCATTTTGATAGGAGTAACCTTGTGAGCTTGGTTGAGACCACAATATAAGGGAATTTATGATTTTTTGTCATTTTTCAGGTAAATGTCATTACCATCACATCATCTAATATGTACATTTTAAAGATGAAATGGTCAATCAATGATCAATCAATGATCAATTATGGTTTCACATGAAGTCTATTTTTATCTTGAACTTATTAGAATTGTTGAATATTACTTACAACATGAATTATAGTCGTTTAAGTATCTTATTTTTTGATTTTTTCACTCGACCCTGGCTTGGAATTTCATTTATTTGAAATAAATGCCATATATCATATCTGTTTTCATCCAGTGGCAATTTAGACTGTCCAACATTGTCAAAAATATCTAATTAATGTCATTTATTGTAATTTATACATAATCTATTGGCAAAAATATGCATGGTGATGGTGATGACATTGCAGTTCTGGTAATGACATTTGTTGCGGTGATGACAAATCACTGATCGTAATCTATTGCAATTAAATGTTTATAATTTAGAAACCCAAGTTGAACTGACTTTGTGAAAAAAAAAACGTATTTCTTTTAAAAAGAGTACTTTAAATGTATCTGCAAAAATGTCATCACCAACACAGTCGTCATCACCACTACATTTCAAGCTATAATGTGCTGGTAATGACTGTGCTGGTGATGACATTTATACCGAAAAACTACCCTGAGAAGCAAAAATGATCACCATGCAAGTGTAGCTAGCTTTCTACATGTAATGTACATCATTTTAACTATTAAAGTCATTTTAAAATTTCAGGAATATTCAAAAATACAGAAATACAATGCGTATGGTAATGACACATAATAAGTGTACATGCCCAAAACGAGGGATAAAGAGTAGATTTTCTTATGTTTCTGGACATCAAGGCATCAATCTTTCTGCTTGACACCCATGTATTCCACTGTGATAATAGGTGACCATGGTTACCAAATATTTTTTTGATGAAAAAACAGTAGCAAAGTGCCTTTATGTAGAGTGTGCTGGTAATGACGGCTAAACCATGGGACAGGTAAACATTAAGCAAAATAAAGCAGGAAATGCATATATATGCATAATGTGTGCATGCAATTCATTAGTTCAGATAACATTTAATTCATATGCATGATTTTTTAAATGGATTTTTGATAAATAATGTTTGAGATATGGCACAATATGTGAAAACTCTGGTTGCGGACAACACCAAAACACTGATATTGTACCATAAAACACCAATAAAATGTGTCTAAATCATGAGTAGGAGCAACCATTAAAAAAGTCTAGGCTTGTTTTTCTTTATACTAATTAGTGATGCTAAACATTATTAGATTTAATGTGTTTTTAATAGAATTACACCCTGTGGACAGGAATAGGCCCCAATTCTGGGAAATACCCAGAGCCTGGCAGTGGCGCGGGAAGTGGGGGTGCGGCAGGTGCTGCAGCACCCCCTGGTGGCGAAGCTTTAAAACCTCGATGACAATAAAATGATAGTTTATGAAAATCTCTGGTTGTTGTTTCTGTTCCACGACATTTTGTATGACATGTTTGGGTTGTGAGATGAAGAAAGGGATAATTTTAATAATAAGCCTATATCGTTTTTGTATACATACTTTAATTGTATGTGTTTGTGATTGCTGTAGAAAGTAATTGGGCTATACGAGAATTTACCATGACGTCACAATAACAATATACATTATTCCGGGTGGCAAAAGCTGATCATTCTCCATTGGCACTACTAGTAAACAAACCCTTCATGTAATTTGACCAGGGCAGAGCGATCAAGAAAACAGAGTAATGGCTTGAATGAATGATTTTCGTCTTGCGGGGTGCTACGGGACTTCTCATTCATATTTATACGGTTATGGGAAGTCTCATTAATATGCAATGAGTCATACGTGTCTCTAGCCATGCTGCGTCCACTCTAGTTTGAACGAAGTGAAGTCAGTCGAAATCAAAGGCGAATGATGAAAATGCTACGTGAGGTAAATTGCTTGGGGAACCCACCGTCGGCCGTAGCCTATAGGCCTAATACATTTCAACAGGTAAGTTAATTCAAAAACAGACGTGGTGGATATTCAGACATAGTTAACATGAGAGACTGGCCGGTTGCACAAAACACCTTGTTCAGGTTCCCTTAAAATCTGATTTAAGGCCCCCTTAAAATAAAATCGGCTGCACAAACATATTTAGGCATAAGTATTCTACTTCGGTTTCCTTATCATTTTCCCTCAAGTATTTAAGGTTTTCTCCTTTTCTTATCTTATAAGAAATTCCGTTGCACTAACGACCTTAGCAGCCTAAATAACCACATGAGGTTCGGTTCGCCAGGCAAAACGTAAAAAAAATGTTTATTTTGGTGCCCTGATGACAGTCAGGATAATATCTAACTAGCTAGTATTGTTCAATTCATATCTATATATGGCTTTACTGATGAATGGATAAATGTCACCGAAAATTATTAAGGTAAGATAAGATCATAAGCTTGGGTTGCAGACTACGGCATAACTTTAGCAAGCTAGTTACAATGTCCGTTGAACGTAGCCTACCAGTTGAGTTATTCATTGCTAACATTAGCCATTGATAGGCCTACAGTCAGCCTACAGGTGCATTAATAACTATAACATCGTGAAATTAAGTGTCACTGCCGTGTTTGGCTGTTATCCGTCAAACTTGTCAAAGTTAGTTATAGGCCTACTCAGATTTGTAATGCGTCATTCACTATCTGATTTTATCAACAATATGCACACAGCTTGCTATTATTTTGGACAGTCCCGTATTATCTGCATCCTCAGAAAAGCAAACACAAATTGGCAAACAAACAATCTTCGTGGTTGATACTAAAGGGACAAAACTTAAGGTGCTTTGTGTAAACGGCCCTAAGGAGATAGCAACGTTAAATGAAATGCATAGTAGCCTAGGCTAGCCTACTATAGCCTAATGTGTAAATGAACCTCAGCCTGCCATTGAGTGGTTATTTTAGTGACTGTTGCTGTTTGACTTACAATCTGTTAGATGGTGTATTTCCCTGCTATCTAAATAAAAAGGATATGATAGGGTTTTTGTTGCTCGGATCAGACGTAAGTGGCTACTCCGCCACCAGGCAGTCTTGCCATCTCCTCTGCAGCATTACTTTTGACGACGTCCACTAGCTTTAAACTTCGACCACAGGTTCCGCTGGATATTTTTTTTTTCTTTCTGAAGGACATCGATAAAAACCCTACACTTTGCTGTATATCTGGCGGCACAACCCCAAACACAACACGTTTTCGTTATTGTTTCAACTTAGTTAAAACTTAGTTAAAACATTGATGTTGATCAATGCAAGGTCAGTGGAAGCCGCTTGCGTTCTGCCACCCGGAAGGATCTTGGAGCCTATTGTTTACAAACATTCTGAAATGCCGTATTGCACGTTCTGTATATATACGCACTAATTGCTGTATGATGCTAATGATCATTCTGTCACATCTCCAACTTTACGTTTGTTATTGCTATAGAAAGTAATTGGTCTATTGCATGTTCTGTATATTTTACGCACTGTTGTATGATGTTGATGATCATTCTGTCACATCTCCGTCTTCTTTTTCCTGCCGCCGTGCAGGCCCAGATGGGAGCCTGTCGCTTTTATTTGATGTGTTTGTGATTACGAAAGTAATTAGGCTATTGCATGTTCTGTATATTTCACACAGTAGCCTAATTGTTGTATGCTCATGATCATTCTGTTATGTGATTTAACCTGGTTTCGATGAATTGTTAGAATGAAATAAAGTCCGCTACACCTGCACCAGCTCCCAATGAATGCTTAATTTATTGCGAAGTTTCGGGCACTAGCCCTCTGATCAAGGGCGAGTGCCCGAAACGTCGCAATAAATTAAGCATTTGTTGGGAGCTGCTGTAGCGGACTTTTTTTCATTCTTCCATTTTTTACCTTTTTGTCCAGCACACAACTTAATACTTTGGATGTGCATGCTTTATTCCTTTTTTATTTTGATGAATTGTTAGGCATAGCCTAGGCTACTTGTGGTAGTTTTTAAAATAAACATTGTCATCTAACACCATCCTGGCGCAGCGAGCTCTTTGTTTTAACAGACAGTTTGATAATGGATATATTATCCATATTATACAATTTACATTGATTGCACTAGGCAAATAATATTTTAGTTTGTACGTACGCATTTACACAGATATTTATGTATATTATTTTTTCATCGCTGGTCTTTGGAGTTCGCTTGTTGCGATATAGGTGGTGCGAACTGTCAGCTCATCTGTTCTTCATGCAGGGGAGGGGCGAGTGTTTTTTTTATTTGTTTTAAGGAGACAGAGGTAGAGTGGTCTGCAGCCTGTGTAACATAGTATCTTTAGAATTCTATAAACTCTACGTGGTTTTTTAAACAGCAATATCTGGAAAACTCTCACCTGTAGCCTTCAAATGTTCTACAGTCAATATCTGTTACTAATAGCATCCAGACATGGAATGTCAGGGGTAGCTCAAGTATAACCTAGAATGGTAGATACTGAAACTTCTTCCAAAATTTGGCTTGGCAAAATAAAATGGCACATTTGAAGAGTTGTTGAGCCCCCAGTTTTTCAGATAGAAGACTTAGATTTTACAGTAAGCATCTTTGGTACCAGAGTAAACACTGTACAAAATGTGGTCTCTCTTAGATGATTAGTTTAAGGCTCAAAAATGAAAAAAAAACACATCTTCAGCCAACTTCAGAGCCATGTTCCAAAAAAACTGACAACAGGTATCGGGTCCAAACTGACCTTTTTTGAATGATCAAAGTCTTGTTAAAATCATTTTTTTCACAGTGAATTTTTTAACACGTTTTCACAACAGGACACAGCAGCTATTTGACAATGTGCCAACTAGGGTGACCAGACGTCCAGGTTTAACCAGGACAGTCCCGATTTTGAGATGCGTGTCCCAAGTCCCGACAAAAGCCTGCCGGGACGCTAAAATGTCCCGGTTTACACCAACCACATGTGGGGATCTACACATGATACACACACAACATAGCTGCATAACATCCACACAACACCCAGGATCACATGATGTCTTGGGAAGTCACATGACCAATTAGGAAGTGATAAGTGTTTGCTGGCTGCAAGTCAGATTCTCTTTGTGTTGGTGCTGGACACTGTTGTGTGAGTTGGGCTCCCTTTTCATGCAGGTACTGTTGGTCATGGTAGAGCATGTTTAATCACTGCCATTGGAATTTTAATACTTATTTATTTCATTTTATCAGGGTCATTTCTAGAAGCGTGTGTCTACTCTTCATGGAGGACACAGGCTTCTGCATGGAGTTTTAACATTGCTGTGATCACCTCATTGTGACCTGAGCTGCATTGGTAAATTCCTTAATATGCACATTTTCCATTGAATGTTTTATACTTGCATTGGAACATGTTTTAAACTACTTTTTCTGTCCGTAGCATCGGAACGTTCACCTTTTTTTGTCTTCATATGTCAATGAGCTGTGGGACCGTTGAGCATACTGAAAAGTAGGCCTATATTTTCTCGCTATGTTTGAGTTGACTATGCTATGCTGTTTAATGAGACTGGCAACTAACATGCTTGGTTTCTCCTGAAAAGGGACCTGGGGCCTATTGCACAATTAAGACATCCGGGATAAGTTACTGAGCTGCGGTCAATGAATCCAAAACAAGAGCGTTAAGGCTTAATTGGTTGCACAAAGACCAAGCCAGGATGAGCAGACACGGATTCATCAAGCCAGGTGAAACCTATCCTGGATAAGTGCGCGCTCACGACTCCCTCAAATAGACCCCGCCACCGATCACAGATTCACCATGGCAACTAGAGCGGCTTCATTGCTTCTTCTCCGGTGTAACGTAGGTAGCGATAGCCTTTTCACAACAGCAACACCTCTGTTTAGGAGAATATTGCAACTATTGTCACGGCAACCACGCACAAAATGGTTACAGCGCTCCCCTGACGTCACATCGTGGCATGACTGGTCGGGAATGGCGATATGTAAAAGTTAATTGTACTGTTAACTGTACTTAATTACAGTTAATTGACAGTGGGTCTAGTTATATGTGATAACAATGTGTGGTGGGCAGTGGAATAACTATTGGTTTCCGTTTGTGGTGACTGCTGACTGAGATAAGGGATGAGATTAAATAGATCCTGGAACTTAGCCTGGTCTGGAGCAGGCTAGCTCCAAAGAATAAATCGCCATGGTAATTTATACCATAACGCATCCTGCTGCCCCCTATCCCGTTTTTGTGCAACTGGATCACGGATAAATTGAGCCAGGATAACCAAGAAATCCCGGTTTAATCCCTTATCCTAGTTTTGTGCAATAGGCCCCAGGACAGCCACTGTTTTCCTCTAATTAGTATGCATTTCTTTATTGGGTTTGTTTGGTTATCTGTGACTGCCTCTGGGCCTACCACCCATGTGCCCCATTCATAGTAGCATTGTACATAACTAGTGGTGCTATTGATGCTGGTGGTTCTCCTCCCTAACTATGTCTTCTGCTTAGGCTATCCCTGTACAAGGCCAGATCCACACTGATGCTTTGCCCCTTTTTGCCAAGGGACCACATTGGGAGACACTGTCTTGGTGTGTACTATAACTGCAACACGGTGTGATATTTTGTAGTGGTATCTAAAGACCTTAAAGGGACACCTGGCAACATTTTCGTGTTAATTAATCATCTTCGTAAGTCGGTATATGGTTAAATGACTCATTACAGGGCGAATGAAGACTCTCTCTCGTTCGCCCCTACTGCCTGTAGGAAGAATATCCCGCTTGCAAGTTCAGTGTATCGTACCCGCCGACCTTCAGTCTCACAAAGTCTCAGACATCGCGAGAAGCAGGATCAATTTATATCCTGCATCCACAGCACAGAGGTAGGCTAACGAAACGCTATCGATTGTTGCAAACGTGTGTATAATGGCAGAGCCGGCGAAGAAGCAGCGAAGACCCTTGATGGAAGATGCAAAGACAAGGAAAAGAGCTTCAGACCGAGCGAGGGCCCGCACACGTATCGACACGTACAGACGCTAGGGGGTTTCATAGAGAAAAAGCATCAGGCTTGCCTGGTTTCCCTTTAAGTGTGTAGTGCTTGCTGCAACAGAACATGTGTGATATTTTGTAGTGGTATCTGAAGATCTTGAGTGTGTAGTGCTTGCTGTGTTGCATGCTTTGTCTGATGTTTGGTTGCTGTCTCCTGTTTTTCTGTCTGAGCAGGGGTTTTGCATGGGCTGATCCGACCTTCCTAGACTGAGGAAAATCCACCAGTTTATAGCAGTATTTTCAGATCTATATCCTTATAACTTTTCTACAACTTTTGTACTAAATTGTAATAAATTTGAAATACTTTTACATATCTGCCTCTTGTCAACTGTCCCTTTGCGGGGAACATATACAGTAGAACTAGCCACACTACATTCAGGGAAAGATATGTGGGTCCTCCTGCCCATCAGGGGGTGGCGTAGTCAGACTGTAAAGAAGGTATACCGCTTGTCAGGTACCACACTAGGCCTACGCTACGACAATGTTGAAGAGAAAGTCATCATTCTCAAAATGAGTTAGCTAATTATAAGATAAGTATTAGTCAAGTCACGAGTGGCCAGCTGTTGCGAGAGAAAATTAAGACCCTAGGCCTACGTTTGCTCCGGAAAACATTAATTGTGCTGTGTATTTGTGCATTAATTGTGCTTGTGCTGATTGTCATGACAGAAGTTAGTATTGAAAGTAATTGTGGTGAATTTCAGTAATTTCAAACTTCAGGAACACTCAGGAATCAGGTTTATTCTGTTACAAGCAGAGAGGGTAAAAAATGGTCTATGGTCTGTGTAGGCCATGGCCTCTGTTGGATCAACCTCTCCCTCTCTTCCTCAGTTCTCCATCCTTCTTCTTACAATGCAAGTTAGTCACTTTTGTATGGGTTAAACAAAGAAAGAATTGGCGCCAAAACAATCCCACATGGTTGGTTCTCCAGATGGCATCAGACACACCTACTCACACCTACTTCACACCTACCCATTCTTATCTGAAGAGCATGAGGAGAGATATCTTATATATCAGAAACATCACTTATAGAATGTTCCAAACATTCTCACAATCAAATCATTACAATCCTTGTACTGAGACTATTACAATGATACCAAACATGAATATATTTACATTCCATGACACATGGATACATTATAGCAAGGTAACATCCTTTACCGGATCTGATAGACCTTGGAACCATTAGCATTTCATTGGGGGAGGGGAGGGTGCCTTTGTTTAATGCCAAGAGAACTAAAAGTAGTTTTGAAACCCTAAAATAATTGCTATCAATTCCCCCTTTTCAAGTCTGAATGACTTGAATTTTAACATAAGATTCCATAAACATGAGCATTCTTGAACAATTTAAAAAAAATGTTTTATATATAAAGTCCATAATCAGTCCATAATCAATGTAAATGTGTGTATGAGCAAGGAAAGCAGCGTTCAGCATACATCCCTTCTTGCGTTTCTCTTCCGTTGAAGAAGGGTCCTCTTATGAAACTTGAATGTGTCTACATTGTTTCAGTGTAAGTGTATGCGAGTGCAAAGGGTGTGCATGGCAGGCCACGTTCGGCGTGCACCCTTGTGTCTGTCCAAATATGTCCACATGTATTGCGGGCAGTGAACAATGTGCCATGAGCAGGGTAGGAATTTCACGGCTGCCACGGCCGTCGTGGCCCCTTGGGTTGGCCGTGAGGCCCCTTTGAAAATCAGAGGTTTACAGGCCACGGTGGCCTTGGTGCCCCCTTCTTTCAATATTCTGCTTTGCGTCCTACTAATAGCGATTTTTATTTAGCCTGTGGCCTGTCAAAATTATCTTAGCATTCACAGTGCAAATTAATTTAGTCTTTTACGCAGTGGAGAAAGTGACAGCGCAAGAAAGCAGGGGCGGTTCTAGGGGCGGGGCCACAGGGGCCCGGGCCCCATCTGAAATCTCATTGGCCCCTGTACCGTCAATCATCAATAAGTGTCAAACTTGTTGAGAACGACGATCAGAGATGCAATTCCATTCCCAAACAACTGGTGGCAGTAATGCACCTATTAAGCTTGAAAGCTAAAGCACACAGTGAACTGTAAAGGAAAGAATACATTTGGCTAACCAGAAATGTCTCTGCCAGAGCCATAGAGAGATGGCTCTGGTCTCTGCTAATGTGAAGAAACGATACATTTGGCTAACTGAAGTATAACGTGAAGAACTGATACATTTGGCTAACGAAAGTATCAGCTAGAATTCTAACGTGAAGAACCGATGGCAGCGTTTCATCCTCCAAAGAAGTTTCTTGGTGAGTCACAAATCTCTATGTTGGTTATCATCATTATGTGAAAGGGACGTTTATTTAATATGTTAAGTTTGTCAATTAAATTACGAAGCAGCAGCAAGCTTGCAGTGAACTGTTAACTGACTTAGTTGAGGTTTGATTGTTATTCATTGTTAGCATGCTGATAGATTTTATGTATGGAAAGGTAATGTATGAAGTGTTTGAAACGGTGTTATATGAAATGCAGAGAAATGGACATCCTGTTTGTTTGGGATCCGAAATTAATAATATTACATGCGCTAGTGCGCCTTACCAAATGTAAATAGCCTAGGCCTAACGTTCAATTTTTTGATTGCTTGAGGAAAAAGTTTGGTAGCTGCTAACTGAACATGAGAATACATGCCTAATAGCTAACGCTACGTTTTTGTAGTTAATGTGAGCTATCATTGCAAAGTTATTAACCACTATTCTGAGTTTATTTGATTCATGGGCTTCGCATGAATTCTGTCTCAAAGTGTTAGGACAAGGAGAGTTTCATTGAGATAAAGTGGTTCAATTTTCTACTCTATTCACTCAAGCTTTATATGATTTAAAAAAAATAATAACTGGTTTTACAGTTGCCAGACGACATGTTGAATACAAGCATGGATTTTGTGACACGCATTTGTGTTTCACCTACAGACTGGGATGGCGCAGGAGCTGGTGACTTCAACCCACAGTCTTCAGAACCACCAGTCACCAAGCATAGCTGCTCCTAATGGTATGATGCTATTTCCTATTGCCACTACAGTGAGCATTTTCTGTCATTCATTTTAGAAACGCCAGGTTGACAGTGGGTTATGAAAGTGAATAACAATTAAGTTACTCAAACTTGTTTCATTTTCTTCTCTCCAGACATTTCCCATTCTAGAGCAGATGATTCTGTGCAACCTCTCCTAAACTGGTATTCCGCAAGATGCAGCACGGAAATAGGAAGAGGCCACTCAATGACTTCGGATACAAAGACTTCAAATGGTAGGAATATTCCATCTTTAGTGTTTTGCTACCCCTTCTGTAATTTTTTCGCTTTCAAATGACCCATCGTCAGTCTTCAAATCAGAATCAGGCTTTTCTAACTGGAAGCAAGACGGTGGCTTCAAAGACCATTCCAAATCAGACCATTGTAAAAATAGTTGTTGAAAAAAATTGTGTAAATATGATGTAGTTGTTGCTCACATGCTGTGTGTGTGTGTGTACTGTGTACTGTGTGTGTGTGTGTGTACTGTGTACTGTGTGTGTGTGCGTGTGTTTGTTTGTTTTAATGTACGCAAACTGGCAGTGAAAGTGGTTTCTCTTATCAACAAAAGGGGAAAGAGTTAAACTTAAGTAAAACTTGTTTAATTGAACGAAAAATGTGTGTATGATGATGTATAATTTCTGTCTAAAATATCAATGTATTTCCACTGAAGTGTCTATTATATTTTAGTTTTATATTGTGTTTTCAATGCACATTATAAATAAATGGGAAAATTGTTAAGAATTGTATTGGCTTTTTTGTTTTTTAGCATTTAGCATTTAAGTATTTGGACAAGGTAAGACTGGTGAAAATGTATGCACCTTACTGCTGTGGTGTAGTCTAGTTAGCTGTAGTGGGTATACTGTGATGGTGATGCTTTTTAAGTGGGTATACCAGAGACTTTCTAATGAGGATACACAGCACTCAAAAAATCCTCCATAGAAATGCATGGGGCTAGTTTGTAACGCCAATATGGCCGTTGTCTACACATATCCCGCCCCTTCCTCGGCAAAACGTCGACATGTGAATACATTGAGCCAATCATGTGGTGTGATGTGAATACATTGAGCCAATCATATGGTGTGTTGTGAAGACATCGTGCCAATCATGTGTTGTGAACTCGCCACTGGAGCAAGATTGGTGTCGTGAAGCCTTGCGCACGCACATTTCTGCCGAATAGGATGCCCGATGAGTGCTCAAAAAGCGTTGCAATATGGCCGTCGAGTGGAGGGACTTGCCTAAAAGGACTTTGGGTATACTGCCTATAGTCCTGCATATCACGTAGACTACGTGCCTCTGCCTTACTGAACAAGGTATTTTCTGTGTATGGATGTTGACCGGTTCTTGGCCCCTCAGTGTATGATGTGGCCCCTTTGTGGCCCCTTTCTCAGAAAAATCCTAGAACCGCCACTGCAAGAAAGTGCGTCCAAATTCACCCATTCTCAGTTAAACTACTCGCGAAGTAGCCTATTTATCACACAGACATCACAAGTATCACATGAAAGAGCTTTTTCTCAGCTTTTAAACGATGTTAACCGATAATTGCTGTGTTGAACGGTTCGCGAGAAAAGTAAATAATATAATTAAATTTAATCATACATTCTACTGAAGGTTTTGTGTCCCATGATCTCCCTACCCATTCATCTCGGTGGAATACTTTACGAACCCTTCTTTTAACACATGACAAACCATATATCAGAACTAGATGTACCGCAGAGCGGTACAAAATATGACCGCCGCCCAGTCCAGCACATTTTTTCCACAAAAATAAATCATCTTGCCTGTTCATAATTCTGAGAAATTCGGCACGGCGTGTCTGTTTTAAGCGTTCTTTAGGCCTACTGGCTAATCAGTGACTGCAAGTGTTGGGTATGTATGAAACCAGAATGTTGTAGCTTTTGGTGTGGCATTTGAGACACTTTGATACACTCTAAGTGTTGACTATGTTACAGGTAGCATGGCTTCGTCAAGTCTGCTTGTTTAGTGCGGTCACGCTGCTGTCTTGTCCATAGTATTAGTTTTCACTTATTTTTGTGTTTACGTCATCACAGCTCCTCCGCATCGCGGTAGCTGACCTGTTTGTGTTGCTCTTTGCTTGATTGGGATTTCCCAGGCTGGTTGGTTTGTTTGTTTGTTTGTTTGTTTTTGTTTGCTGGTCTGTTTTGCTTTGCTTTTTTGTGTGTGTAACCGTGTTTTCTGTGTTTGTAGTGTGTCTGCATGCCTAGCTTGTATCGCAGCGAGGATTATTTCCCTGGCTCCATAGCTTTACATCTTTAATTGGTATAACCTACATGCTGGTGTTGGTGGTTGCTGTGCTCCTTTTTGATCAGTTTATGTGTTGGCAGGCCTGTGGGTTATCTTCGGCGGGGGGTAGCTAGTCACCTGGTGGCGGGCTTGTGAACTTCACTTTGGAGTGTACTATGGGATATCGGTGGTGGCTTGCTGTGACAATGGTGTAACACTTTTCTGCAGTGAGAGTGCACGTGTGGACACCTTCCTTGATAGTCTGCTTCCCCCCATCCAGCTAAGCCCCTGTTTTATTTTGGTGTGTGCAACATTCCCAGCTGATGTGTTAGAATTGCTTATGCTATTTAACTCATGTCATGCATCCTACACGACAGTAAAAAGATACAATAAGAACACTAAAATAAAGTATATTTTTATGTTTCTAACCCCTGCCAGTTATTTTCAGTCTCAGCAGCAGATCACACCACACTCTCCCCTCCCCCTCCCCAGCAGTGCTTTCAATAAACATTTGATTTGATTGAAATTCACGTGTCTGCCTTTTTGTATTTGAACCTGTGCATATTGATGACTAAACTGGGTTCAGGATACCTGGGGTATAGTTCTGGGGTCCCTGGGCATTAGGTCCAGGGTGGCGTAGTCGACACAAACAGTCTCCACTATTGATCCGGTCACAAGAGGACAGCTGACTAAGAGTTTGTGAAAGTAGCCTTAATGATCACAAAATGCTAAGCATGCATGTTACGGCCGGCTCGTTTACTGACCGCAACATAAAGGGAAACGGACAACAAAGTTCCAATTTATAATTTATTAAGATTAAGCAACAATAGTAATACCAAACATGATGTGTCTAGGGGGGAGATGAGTGTTGGCGTGCGTGTATGTATGAATGCAATGTCAGCATCAGTATGTAAGATGACTAAATGGTAGACAAAAGAAGACAGAAAGATTAGAGAGAGAGGAGAGAAAGTCAAAATGGTGCCTGCAAGAGAGAAGAAAAGTGCCTCAAGGGGAGGAGAGGAGAACTCCTTATATAACCACACCCTGATGCAGGTGTACACAATCTCTAATTGACCTAATCAGGCCCTACCTGCCCGTGCACTGACAAGGAGAGGCCTGAAGGGGCACAGGGGGTCGTAACACCTCTCTCCCTAAAAAGAGGTTTGCCATAGGAAAACCTCAGCTACCAGTATGGAAACAAAAAAACTACAGAAGACCTCCTGTGGTCCATTCTTAATCCCGACCCTCTAAACTCACCATCCTGGGCCCTTAGACAGCGAGAGAAGAGAGACAGAAAACACAGTGGCTAAGACTAAAGAAAACATAATTACAAACCCAATGCAATTTATAAACCCCACCCAACATGGAAGATAAACCTTGAAATCAAAAGTAGAACAATCTGAATCATGAACATTAAGTCATTGCAGGGTGAGCGATCACACATACTTTCAAGCATTTTACTCAGAATGACCAAATGGTCATGCATGCGACGTCTCGACACACAAGACCTGTCCTGTCCCCAAGTAGGTTCAATAGATGGACACAAACACAAACCAATTCCCTCACTCAGATCACTACATTCCCACAAATTGAAAATGCAAAGGTGATTACTGGGTGGTACCGACCCACTATCACCACAATGCTGGGCCAAGGAGGAAAAAGGCACATTAGGGAAGAGTGATGGGAATGGCTTCACTAAAGGATCAAACTCCGACACAATACAGCTAAAGTCACTGGTGCCCTCAGTGCAAGTGACACTAACTGGAATTTCCGTAATTTCAAAAAAAGGTTTCTGTTACACTAGTCGCACAAGCAACCTTTTCAACACACCCCACAAAATCAGATACACTCACTGTGACACTATTCACCTGGCCCGCAGGTGAATCCAACAAATCATCTACTTGAGTCACAGCAGCAGTAATGATGTTATCCAAATGCCCAAAATCAGAGTTCTCACAAGGGGTCAACTTTTCTGCGATAGAGTCTACACAACCGAGAGCATCCCCTTGGGGTTTCTGCACACTCTCAATCTCTGGTTGCAACTCAGTCACTGCTGGTGGCGACACCATGGCAGTACTTCCCCACATATTACATCCAGCTAAATCATTTCCCATTAGTAGGGACACACCTGGCACTGGAAGAGATGGGCACACACCAATAACCACACTACCAGTGACTATCTTGGAGGTCAGTTGAATGTGGTGAAGCGGCAGTTTAGCAAAACTCTCAAACCCTTTTATCAAAACATGTCCCGTCACCGTCTGATCAGATAGGGGTAGAACATCCTCCAACAACAGAGACTGAGCAGCCCCTGTGTCCCTGAGGATGCGGACAGACACCCCATCTTTCTGACCCAGCAGCGACACAACTCCCTCTGAAATAAAAGGTTCATACACAGAATGACTGCTATCAACAATACTATGAGATGGCCCAATAGCAAGAGGTGTTACCACGCCAAGAGACTTGGGCCTTCTTCCTTTCTTTTGAAGGACCAAACAGTCTGCGACTTTGTGGCCAGGTTTCCTACAGTAAAAACACACAACCTCACTCTTAGCAGGGGATTGACAGCGACTACCTGGAGGAGATGACCTTGAGGAGCTCGAATATTGAGACCCACGCCTCAATCTGCCCCCAGGCATAGTCTTTAACCTACCCTGGTTGTTACGCCATTGCGGATTGCAAGTCTGCCTATGGGTAAGGGTGTATTCATCGGCTAGAACCGCAGCATCCTCCAATTTCTGGACATGCCGTTCATTTAGGTACACTGCCACAGATTCAGGGAGGCAACTTTTAAAATCTTCTAATAGAAGCAGTTGTTTAAGATCTTCCCTAGTTTCTGCCTTTTGAGCAGCACACCATCGATCAAACATACCCTCTTTCTCCCTGGCAAACTCTACAAAGGTCTGCTGGTCCAGCTTCGTACAGCTCCTGAAGCGTTGCCGATACGCTTCAGGGACCAGCTCATAAGCCCGCAAGATTGTGGCTTTGACCACGTCATATTGGCTACCCTGTTCGAGGCTAAGTGCTGTATACACCTCTTGGGCCTTCCCAGTTAAAACACACTGCAACAGCAGCGGCCACACTTCTTTGGGCCACTTCAGTGTAATGGCTACCCTCTCAAAATGTGCAAAATACTTGTCCACGTGCTTCTCAGAAAAGGGTGGCACTAGCCGGATGTTTCGGCCTACATCAAAACCAGGCTGTATTGGAACTAAGGGAGTGGGCGCAGGGACAGAAGGAGAGCTAGGTGAAGAACCATCCCCTTGAGCAGCCAATTCAATTTCAAGCTTTTTAAGAGTGAACGCGTGTTCTTCACGTTCGCGAGCAAGTTCGTGTTCACGAATCTCACGCTCACGCTGGTGTTCCCGCTCACGTTCCTCTAGCTCTATCCGTTTCAACTCTACTTGTTGCTCAAGCCGGCGGAGTTCAATTTCCTTTTCCATCTCCTTTTCCCTTAATCTAGCATCATGCTCAGCCCTCAGCTTCTCTAGGTCGAACAGCAAAGGTTTATCTGGTGAAGCTGTACCTTCCCCAAGTACACCTTTCTGAGTCAGTTGGTTCTTAACAGCAATAAATAATGTCTCCTTTAGCTTCTTTTCATGAGCAGTTATAATCAATTCATAATGTTCTGCCACTTGCCAAAGTTGCTCTTTAGTGAGATTTTCTAGCAATTCTGCAGATGGGCCAGCGATAAATTCCTCTGATGAAGTCATGATTTAGAGATAGATAGAAATGTCACTAATTCACAACACAAGATAACCTCCACTCTCAACAAACACTAAAGTGTGAAAACACCATTAAATATAGCACAAGGTAGCTAGTCTTATTTTTTAAGATAGCAGACAAAAAAAACGAGGCACAAATATATCCCAATACTCTCTCTACATAACAAAGCACAATCACAAAATTGAGATTACACACAAGCAAATCATTAACAGCAAATTGGACAAGAATGAACACACAATCTGATTCGAATCACGTAGTCCCACACAAAACGCTGTTCAATGATTACTTAAAAGGCATGCAATCTTACTACCAAAGCGGCACTACAAATTATGACGAATGACTCACTACGCGAGCTCTACGTCATCAGTCATTCATACATTTCCTGAAAATTCATTCAAGCACGACGTCTCTCCATCTCAAACAAACATGTAACTAGCTAAGAATGCGAACTTCTTCAGTGATCTTTTTAGAACAAATCACCTAGCATTGTGTAGGCTACTCTTAACGAGCTAGTTAATACAAACATTAAACACTGATGCAAAACAACGAACGCCAACAATTACGTTAAATGCACTTACCCAAACTCACAAGAACAGTCCAAAATAACGTCACAGTAATCCAGGTGAAAATCGCCACATCAGTCACAAATATCTTGCTGTAACATCCTTGATTACAGTCCTCTGGTGACCTGAATATCACGCCAAACAACTAACTCCACCTGGCTAGTCTTCAGGGGCCTGCCAGCCTCGGGGCGACTGAATAACGCATGAACCTCGTCACAAAATTATCAAAAGATTGCGCGAGAAGCGTGCCCCCAACAGGAATGCAAGATTCCCGACTAGGATTACCCCCAAAATAAAAATTATATTTACAAAAACCCAAAATAAACAAAAAGTGCACCGGTGGAAGGGCACAGCCCAGCTGGAGCACTCTTCCTAGCCAGAGTCTGTTAATTAACCAATTAACCCAAAGAGCTTCTCACCTGGATCTCCGCGAGTCTATGGTCCTGTTTTTACTTGTTTGTTTGTTTTCCGGACGAGTACCCAATTTATGTTACGGCCGGCTCGTTTACTGACCGCAACATATAGGGAAACGGACAACAAAGTTCCAATTTATAATTTATTAAGATTAAGCAACAATAGTAATACCAAACATGATGTGTCTAGGGGGGAGATGAGTGTTGGCGTGCGTGTATGTATGAATGCAATGTCAGCATCAGTATGTAAGATGACTAAATGGTAGACAAAAGAAGACAGAAAGATTAGAGAGAGAGGAGAGAAAGAGTAAAGTGCCAGTGCAGAGAGAAAGTCAAAATGGTGCCTGCAAGAGAGAAGAAAAGTGCCTCAAGGGGAGGAGAGGAGAACTCCTTATATAACCACACCCTGATGCAGGTGTACACAATCCCTAATTGACCTAATCAGGCCCTACCTGCCTGTGCACTGACAAGGAGAGGCCTGAAGGGGCACAGGGGGTCGTAACAATGCATCTAGGCTATTTGAGTTTCTTAAAGCTGAGCTGTGCTTAAATTGTTCAATACATGATTTCATAACAGGCCAAATATAAAATAAATGTTATATATAGCCTAGATATCTGTAAATATTAGATGATCAGATGATTTACAGTTCTATGTAATATGTCATGTTTCGTGTTTTTGTAATGTTTCATACAGTGATGCAGGTCTACTGCAGTGAATAGGCTAAATACAACTTTGATCATTTTTATAGCCTACTACTGTAGTTAACTTTGGTCTTGGTGCCCTGACATGTGGCCTTTGTGCCCCCCACCAAATATGCCCAACTGAAGGCCAAGGGGCCTTGCCCCCAGAATGGTGAAATTCCAAGCCTGGCCATGAGTGTCTTTGATGATGCGGGAGTGCGAGGCTGCTTTCGGCACCCCCTTTCGTTGCTTCCAGTCAGTCCAGTTTTGTTGCTTCCAGAGTCATGGCAGTTGGTTCTGCCACAGGTTCCGTTGGACCTGTGGTTCCTGAGCATCGTCCAGTCTCGTCTCGTCCAATGACTGGCCACTGCTGCTGCTCTGGGCTGTACCTAAGCCCAGGGCGGAGTTGTCTGGTCCATGAAAGGATCTTCTGAGATGTTTGCTTAGTGGTCTGTGGTCGAAGACAAAGGCATGTCACACCTCCCTTTGTCCCTTCTGGCATGAAAGAGATCTGGAGATACTGGAGAGTGGTTTCACAACAACTTGGAGAGACATTAGCATGAGTGTAAACAGAGTCAAGCAGTGTCTTGTGAATGCAGTTTCACAAGTCAACAAAAGTATGCTAATGTTTTCAGTTTCTCAATTGGAGACAGTCACACCTATGGGTCTTCTAACATAGCAGCACCTAGTCAATCTTTTTTAATACTTCCGGGCTATTTACCTCCAAACAGAGACTAAACATTTGCATCGGATCAACAGCAAATAAAACATATTAATGAATAGGTTTGCATCTATTGGCAAAAGGCCAATATAAAGAAAATAAATAAACTTTTGGTTAAGTTTAGATGTTTAAAAGAAAAATCCACAGACTCACGTGGGTAGGGTATCCCTGTCTTTTAAAGAGATGTTGCATTAGAAGTGAGGGTCAGTAAAACAAAACATTAAGCATTTTAAAAAAATGACAATTTGAACAATAAAACCAGTAAACTTAAGAGAAGAAAGTATTTCAAGTCAATACCATCTATCTCCCCCTTTTTATAGTTTCTTAACTATAACAATTTCTGATCCCAATATGAATGAAGAAAAAGAAAATACAAAACTAAAAACAAATAAAAGCTCATTTCAAACATAAAAGACTCAAGTTGTGGGTATGAATCCACTCAATTGAACATTTGCCCACATCAAACAAGGCGTAAACATGTAGCAAACATTTCCCATTGGCATACAAGCAAAAATAAATTCTGTCTTAAAGATAAAATAAATAAAAGAAAGAAAAATGGTTGAAATTAACAATGGTCTCCCATTAACACTCCTCATAGATTCATATCTCCCCAGTGAAGTTCCTTTGTGTCCATGGGGGAGAGGCTGGGGGGTTGGGTACAGATAACAAATGTTTGAAAACTTTTGACCCAAGAGAGACAAACAGAGCGTAATTTCAACATTCAACATTTCAGATAATCCTGTTTCATAGTTGGGTGAAACTTAAAGGCAAGAAAATTAAATAAAAATTGAAGATTTAAAAGAATGAAAAACAAAATAAATGTTGTTTCTGAAGAAAAATTAGGAATCAGTAGATCAGACTTAAAATAAATTGTATCTCATCAAGTAGGCCTAAAACATCTTAAACAGCAATCCATTTCAGCTGGGAAATAAAAGTTACAGGAAAAAAAAACTACTTGATACTATGCAACATAAAATAACGGTATTGAAGTCCTTGATCCTGATACGATTATAAACTTTGCAACAATTCCTCACCTATACATTTCAAAACAAAAGGACTTGAAACAAAATGATGAAATAAAACATCTGTTTTCGTTTGTCCTCCCATGTCCTGACAGGACCACAGGAAACAAAAAATGGAAACAAACACATATTAAATAAAGAAATAAAAGATAAAAAAAAAAAATCACACACACAGGGCCGGCCCACACGCGCATTCATTCATACTGTTAGTAGGCCTACACACAAGGACACATACAGCTCTCCATGGAGCCGGAGGACAACTTAAGCGGGCTGCAGGAAGATTTTCGTGGAATCGCTGGCATCAGTCTTTTAAAACGTACCTTCAAGCTACAGAACTAGCCGACGTGAGTGCAGTTCGGAAAACAGCATTGCTTAAGCACTGTTTAGGAGTCGAGGGACAACGTGTGCTGGAAACGTTAACCGGCGACGGGACAGCTACAGACTATGCAGAAACAGTGAAACTTTTAAAAGATCAGTTTGCTGCCCCACGGAGTGCTTTATTGAGACGGTTTATGTTTAGGCAACGACATCAACTCCCTGGTGAGTCCGTTCATCAGTACGTCTCCAACCTGAAAGGTTTAGCCAGCCATTGTAAATTCGGCACGTTGACTGATGAGATTATTCGTGATCAATTGATTGAGCATACTACAATGTCTAAAATTAGGTAGACATTGCTACTTGAATCAGATGATTTGACACTGGCTAGGGCTGTTGCCATTGCATTTCAAATTGAAAGTGCAGCTGAATGTGCAGCTAAATTAACACGGACAGAATCATCATTAAGCCAAGCAGTGCACATAAGTACACAGGCACATGATGAGCAGCAGCAGCAGCAACAACAGCAGCAACAGCGGCAGCCATCTAGTGCTGGAGTGGATGTAGGCCTACCAGACACATCCCCAGACACAGTCATGCAACAAGGGCTGCGTCAGCGTCAAAGGCAGCTTTCCTGCGGTAACTGTGGATCAAGCACACACACACCACCAGAGCCCAGAACTGTCCAGCTAATGACCAAACATGTCGTAACTGTGGAAGGAAAAATCACTTCGCAAAAATGTGCCGCTCTGCCCCCTCCAGGTCGGATGGACACACTCCCCGTGGGTCACCCACCATAATTCGCCATGTAACATCAGGGCCCATGCAGTTCAAGTCATGTACAGTGAATATAAACGAAGTGTGTATTCCCCTGCTGCTAGACACAGGTGCAAGTGTCTCCCTACTGAATGTCAGTACATACCATAAGTTCTTCCATTCCCGTCCACTGTCCACACCCACTGCTGTCCTACACAGGTATGGTAACTCAAAAAATGACCTGTTGGGGTCCATTACAGTGACTGTTAGGTATGGCACCAGGGCCTTGCCCTCCTTTGTTTTCAATGTGGCGTGGGACGAATTTAATGGGGCTGGATCTGTTCATGGCATTGGGATTTTCACTCATTGACACAGGGGGTGCTGCCATCATGACTGTCACTGCCGGACCGCATCAGAAATGGTCATCACTGTTTGAAGGCCTGGGCTGTCTGTCTGCCTTTGCTCTTCAACCATTGACTCCTCGGTGACTCCGGTCGTCCAGCCACTGAGGAATGGAGTGTCCGTGGAGCCGCAGCGGCTGCTGGAGAGCCGGTTGATGCTTCACCATGGATTTCAAATCTGGTTGTGGTCAGAAAGAAAACAGGGGCTCTGCGTGTCTGTGTGGACCTCCGCGCAGTGAACAGTCCCAGACAGATATCCGTTGCCCACGTCTGAGGAGCTCACAGCACAATTTCACGGCTCCACTGTCTTTTCAAAACTGGACCTCAGAGAGGGCTATCTCCAGGTGCCCCTCCACCCTGAAAGCAGAAACCTGACGGCCTTCGTTACACACCTTGGTGTGTTCCGCTACAAGAGGATGCCTTTCAGCCTTAGCTCCGCCCCCTCCTGCTTTCAAAAGGTCATGACCTCAGTGCTGGCAGGTATACCAGGTGTGGTTATTTACCTCAATGATGTCGTGGTACATGGTGCTACTACTGCTATCCATGAAAGTTGCCTGCAAAGTGTGTTCGAAGCCCTGGCCAAGCACGGTCTAACCCTCAATGGCAGCAAATGTGTTTTTGCTGTGCCGGCCATCGAATATGTAGGCTTCCGACTTTCCACTGAGGGCATCTCTCCCCTTCAATCTAATGTGGAGGCCATCCTCTCCGTTCCCGAACCGACCTCGGCTGCCCAGCTCGCTTCATTCCTTGGCATGACGGGATACTACATGAAGTTCATGCCTCAGTATTCAGCCGTAACAGCCCCACTGCGCCAGCTGCTTCGGAGAGATGAGCCGTGGGTCTGGTCTCCAGAATGCACCAAGGCAGTCCGAACGCTTAAATCTCAACTTACCTCACCTCCAGTGTTGGCACATTTTGACATATCCAGTTACACCCTAGTCACCCACCGCCAGAAGCGGATGAAACAGTGGTTTGACAAGAAAAAGAGGGTCAGGGTGACAGATATCACGGTGACAGACTGGGTGAGACTCGAAACATTGCTGTTGCTATGCAACATTGACTCGGGGAGTTGCGGCGTCCGAAGCAAGCGTTAGCTTAGTGCTTCTTACTGATATATTTCTACTTTAACGGCACCGCCGACCACACAGGGTGAACAAGATGACCTCATTTTGGTCCACTCCACAGCAAGTGACCCGCCGACTGGGACCAGCCACATACCTCCTTGATGATGGCACCCGTTGGCACGCCAGCTGCCTTCGGAAGGTGCCAGCACCTCCTTTAACGTCATCGCAGAGCAGTGAGGACATGATGCCACCCAGAGCGGAGCAGGAGGACTTCATACCTCAGTCAGCCGCACAGCTTGAAGATACTCCCTCGTCAGCACACCCAGTGCCCCCATCACCATCGGCACTGCCTCTGTCCCCGTCCCCAGCCTCCACACCCCTGTTCACCACACCCTCAGCTGTGTGTTCTCCACGGCCCGATTACCTGAAGGACTTTGTGTCTACCTTTCATATTTGAACCCCCCCAGAGAGGGGAAAATGTTATGTCCGTTCAGGACGCACTTACATGTATCTGTGTTCGCTTGGTAACGCCTTGCTGCATGTTGAGTATGCAGCTGTTTTTGTCTGAAATTGTCAGTTTCGGTTTGTTGAAAGTAAAGTGAGTTGCGTGCATAAACCTCTCGTCCAGTGTCCTTTTTATACACAACAATGACGAGACGAGATTTTTTTTTTCACGAAAAACAGATAATGATAAGCAGACTAGGGATCATAGGCAGAGTCGTATTGAGTCGATAGCTTTATTTTGCATGACCTTGATCAGAACAGTAACATTTTCAGAATGTATTAACAACCTATCAAACATGACGATTTCATGCAGGGTTAGTGCCACCTCCGTAGACAGGCTCTGGTGCCACAAACTCCATTTCGGTGAAGACAAACTATGAAACATTGCCGTTGCTATGCAACATTGACTCGGGGAGTTGCGGCGTCCGAAGCATGCGTTAGCTTAGTGCTTCTTACTGATATATTTCTACTTTAACGGCACCGAAAATCAAAAAATCCAGTGGAAACTAGATGGCAGCAGTGTGTAAGCCAATCGGCCCACCATTTTTTTCTACTTCGCCACCTACAGATGTTTGACAGGTATGATATTTCGAAACGCCATGTTATTTCCCATAGACATTCGACGCCCGGAAGTTGGGTGGATCCGGATGTTTCGGAGGCGGGACTTATTCCGGAGAGGTCTATACTTAAAATCGTTCATGTTATTTTTTTGTTAAATCACAAATCATTTTTACAGTTACAAATCCTGATACACACACAATACATATGAGACACTTTCATCCCTAAGGTGGTGCAAAAGTCTGTGCACTTGCAGAAAAGATTTGTAACTGTAGAACAACTTTTTGTGTGTAGAATATTGATTTGTAATTGTAGAATATTTTTGTAATGGTAAAATATTTTTAACTGTAGGATGATTTGTAGCTATAAAACCGATCCGTACCCGTAGAATAGATTTGTAAGTGTAGGGCATATTTGTAATTTTGACAATTACTTGTACGGATCATTTTTACAGTAACAAATAATTTCTACAGTTTCAAAACGTGATACACACGTACAAAACATTTGAGTCTAATATTCTTCTATACAGGTCTTAAGCTCACAAAATTTCTTCCCACAGCCGACAAACTATTCCAGGTCCCTTTTTTAGGTGCAGCCTGACTGAAGCGCTTGTCTTGCAACTGTATGGACTTACCACTGCACCAGCGTAGACCAGTCGTTTCCCAGACCAGATACAACCATAGATATTATAAAGCTAAATACCGCATTGAGCTCCATAACGTATGTAAATAGCGGTGTCATATTGCTTTTAGGCAACAGTCACATGGAGGCCAATGGAGAAACATGTGACTCTGACTGGAAATCAGACAGGTGTCTGATTGCCAGCAAGTGTTGCCCACAGAAACATGCTATGTGACCAGAAAAATAAAAAAGTTACTTTAAGCATTGAAGCTTGACATGGGATACAAACCACGAATCTGGCATAATTTTTAAGCTCATTTGTAAGTACATTGGCTAATACATTGCACTACACAACTGATCAATTAGCTCCTTTAGGCCTACACCATGATATATCATAACTTCAGCTTACAACTTAACATGGGTGAAAAATATACAACAATGTAAACAGGTGATAACACAATTTAACATTTAAAATGCAGTGAAGGCAAGCCTTACAAACTTTCTCAAGAGGACTTAAAAACAAGGCGCAGCTCTAATCTTTTTAAGCCTTACAAACAAAAATTAGGCTCATGGTTGCCTTATAGTAAATCAGTCAATGCCTACTGCAAAATAAATGTATATCTTTAATGTCGTTTGACAAAATAAGCTGCGTCACGATCACAATCATGCTTTAGCATTAGAAGTTCTTCAGTAGCACTGTTAGTTAATTCCTTGTGACATGGAGGCTTAAGAAATCTTTATCTAAGCTTTCAGGCCCACAAGCAATGCTGATATGTATGTGTATTATGTGTGAGTTTCTGCCCCCAAATGGAATCATGTCAGTTTGTTGCTCGCCAACATACAATTGCACATACTGCCAATACTGGGTTGGAGTCAGGATATCTTCACTGTTATGTACGCCATATAAAAAAAACCCCTACATTATTCTCAATGACAAACATTTAGTCTACCTCTATTCATTGTCCACCCTTTCACTGATGTAATCATTCATCTGAATCTTAGATTGATCCAAATACATGGTATTCCAATCGCACTCAATGTAACTCGTCACAAATGGCATATTATCGCTCACGTCGCTCAACTCTGAGGACCCAGATTATCCTCAGACAAAAGCCCAAGATTCTTGCACAGAACGCATAGATTAGTACAGAGGTTTACTTCTCAAAAGTATTTATTAAAAGGTACGATTCCAGATAATGACAGTGTATGGAAATGACAGATGTTTACAGCTTAGGAGAGCGTCTCTTTGGCAGTGGAGCCAGGACATCCAGCACATCTAGACAGAGAAAGAAAAATGTCACATAACAGAAACTAATTATGCTGGGAGCCTGAACACCTCAGCTACCTGTTGTGTAACCATTTACCTGTATTCCTAGCAGGGAATAGTGGCCCATAAGAAACAATCATATTGTCTTGGTCGTCTGCAGATCTGCGGCCTTTGTGCTGATTGACATGGTCACAGTTCTGGGAGGAAAAAAAGGGTTGCATGGGGGAGGGAATCTAATGAAACACTATAGACTTTTAATAATGAGGGACTGAGTAGTTGTGTCCAACATGACACACAAACATTAGTTGTTGCTTGTCTACTACCCTCATTCACTATAGTGTCATTCTGCACTGAAGTTCACGTCAGAATTTTTCATAGTATAAAGATCTTCAGACTTAAGGAGATGGTGCCTTGAGGCTCACCGGGATGCAGCTGTGGCCTAGCTCCAGAAGGCAGAGGTGAATGCTGCAGTGGAGGTACACCTGAGAGGGGGGCACACCAAAGGTGAACATCCTGAAGGAGAAACGGCTGCTTGTGGACACCCCATTTCTCAGCACCTTCACCGTGCCATCTTCCGGGTTGGGACACCTGCAAGAGGTGAGCATGAGGGATTATAAAAGATGGCTTGCAGAGACAGGAACATGAACAGCAAAACTCTGCTGTTTTAGGGCAGTGACGTATAATACTTAGGGAAGTAGTCTGTGTCAGTACAGTTTATGAGGCTGAATTCAGACTAATGGTGTGCATTTTGAACATGTTAGTGGCAATTGTTATTTCATGTCAACAAACTGATTAGTGATGAGGTCCCAGTTGATGGAGAAGGTGGAATCGTTGATGGGTGTGGCCCAACAGGAGTCCAACACACTGGAGAACTGGCGGCTGTCCACTCCTTCCACGTCCACGGCTATGTAGATAGTCTCCTCAGGTTGCCCAGTCACATAGCCACTGAATTGCTGTGTGAAGTCTGCATCCTTATATGGAGTTATCTGAACTTGGTATGTCCCGTGTACTGCAGGCAGCTTCTGGTGTGTAACACTGCAGGCATGTTAGGTGCATTAGAGAGCACTTTTTCACTGCTAATATAAATATGGATTAAACAAACCTATACATTTTTGCAATGCTTTACGGTTACTAAAAGAAAACTATGCATCCATTGGCTTTTGAAAGTTTTAATAAATTAAGCTTCATCTTGGAACATTTAGCTCTATAAATGACAGTGGACTCATTCATAAAATGTTACGTGGCAAATCACCTTTTTAAGACATGGATAGCCACATCCATGGAAGCATTTTGATTTATAGGATATTCACAGACAAAATGAAGACTCAGTTGTCTCTGTCTGCTAATAATATGACCTTCTTCAGAGTCGGATGTCCCCTGAATAGAATTCTTGTAGATGAAATGGGTTTTATTGGCCTGGAAAAAAGTTATTCATAATCAGCATAACCGGAACAGGGATACTTTTTGGGGTTACTGTTCTGTCACTGTTGCTTTTACTTTAGACACAGCAAAGGACAACACTCCACATCTATGAGAAAAGGTTCACCAACATTAAGGCATGTTTGTTTATTTAGCTAAATGACCCCCTCCACGGTTCACGTCACAAGAAAAATATGTGTGCATATCGGTTAGAAATCTATCCATCCCATTGAAGTGTGTGTGTGGTGTTGAAACATCAGGGAAGAAAAATGCCTACTTGTACCACTTTCAGATATATATATATATATATATATATATATATATATGGCTTGTCAAACAGATAGCCATATATGCCAGGCAGGCAATTGCCATTAGCCAAGACTAATGTATTACAGTATGGTTTGCGGTCCTGGGAAGACTATGACAGTGCATACCCTGACAGCTCAACAGGCCGCCGGTCTCACACCCCTAACCTTAAGAACGCTTCTAACCGCTGAGTTGGAAGCCTGGGCTTTTAGCTCAGTGGTTAGAGTGTTCGACTTCCATGCCAGTGTGTTGAGGTGGCAGGTTCAAGGCCTGTGAGCGGCGGACCAACTGACCTGTTACATTAGAGGCACTATTTTTCTGACCACATGCTGTGCGCGCACCCAACCTAGGCTTTGGATGTTCACAAACATTGAAGGGCTCTATGTACATCTGCCAATCTATTTACTAAAGGTTTAGGGGTTTTGGTAGATGTAGAGGTTGATCAAACCGTTTTTGCTACTCACCCTTAGAACAGTTCCGCATTTCTGGTCGTCATTGTTGAAATGGAACTTCACCCGTCCATCTAGAACTGTGCCTGTGCAGCCCGGATCGTTGAGGTGTAGAACTTGAGCAGGAAAGCCAGCCTCAAAGAGGCGGCAGCGGGATAGTGAAATCCAGCAGGCGCTATTGTGGCATGTGGCAACTAATCCTGAGAGAGGGACAGATGTTGTACATGTATTGAATCATGCTAACATCCATAAAACTAATCAGCACAGATCTGATTAGGGCTTACCAAATGACTCTGGTATAGGTTGGTGAAGGCTCTTCTTGCACAAGCAGCCATAGATTCCATATACTTCCCCACATACCTCATCTTCAGTGCAGTGGATTTTATCACAAGGTTTAGTCCAGACTACAGAGATAAGAGGGAGAGTGTGAATGAGCAAGAGACAGTACAACACATTCATGTCACTAAACATTGTACGTGACTCACTTCACAATACATAGTCATACTAGAGTGATATTCCAGAGTTTCTTGATAATCTCTCAGAGATAACACGCGTCATTATAAAACTTCACAGGATAAAACAGTTGGGGGGGGGGGGGGGGGGGGGGTACCTGTTTTGGTTTGCACAGAAGATGTAGGATGAGTGTGATGGTGTGTGGATATGGTGTTCCCACCTACAAAATAATTGTTGACTTTAAAGCAACACCAAAGAGTTTTTTGTACCTTAAAATAATGTTTCCAAAATCGTTTCAGTGGTTCATCAACTCGTAACAGGTTGAACGGCACTTTCTGCATTCGCTTTGCGGCCCTCTATCGGCTATAACAGCACTATGTAAGTTTGCCGGATCGGGTAGCGGTTCTGTAGTTCGATGGAATGAGACATGAGAAACTACAAATTTGACTTGCATCTGATGTCGCAATACATCGTACTTTCATAAAATCATGCAACATATTCTACCTTGTCTGTGGACATTGTTATTTGCAAAGCTGGTGCTGGATAAACAAATAGTGCATGCGACATAGGAAAAGTTCTTTGGTGTTGCTTTAAAGGAAATATGATCTTCAAAAGTACCAGTAAACCAGTTAGTGAACAAAAGATTGTGAGAACAAAAATGTTTGATGGTTTATAAATCAGCTAAGACACTGAAGATGACAAAAGACCAGTTATCATAACTGCACAGTAAGCATAATACAGCCATTGGGCAAACAGATAGAATGTGGATCAGAGAGCTCAATTTTTGTAATACCAAAATGGTACATTTAGAATTGTATTATTGTCTTAACTGAAATAATCTGTTTTACTTTGTAAAGTGGTACAGAGTTGCACCACTGACTGAAAAAGACAGATAGTCAAAGGTAGGCTATTTCAACAGTCATAAAGCGTTCATTGTGCCAACTTGCCATAAAGACCAACTCACCAAGACTAAGAATATAGCCTACAATCAACAACATGCCATCCATAGTCATTGTGCTTCTTTGGGGTTTATGGGCAACCTGCATCCAAAATCCCTACTCTTGCCTGACTCCTGTTCCTGCCTGGCCACTTTTTAACAGAGTGTGAGCCTATAAAATCACTCTAATGTAATGACTAATCATGATCACCTGTGCTGCTCAAATGGAGTGCCATCAGGCATTTAATTGATGGCTGGCAGTAGGCTAATTATAGGCTATACCAGAGCGGTAGAAAAAGAGAGTTGCGACACTCTTTGAAGTCGCCGCCACGCGGTCACGTACACTTCAACAGTTCCAAACAGCTCTTTGCGTGTCGTGTTACCAGCAGCGACTGCGTTATTGAACGGGAAACATTACAACAAACCAAAAACGAGTGTTATTAGGCTACGTGTTAGCATGCTTACATTATAGTGTCAATTATATATTGCGAGTATAATTAGTTTGCAACATCAATCTAAAATATGTTCTTTGGTAGTTCTAACATTGAACGTTTGTTTCCTTGCTGGACATGAGCCGTTATTGGATTCCTACATTTGCCTGCATCACGCTACATATACTTTACTTACATTGTCAAAACGTAGGCTATGCATTTACCACACAACTTTGATCATTGTAAGACTAGCAATAAACGTCTATCAAATATATAAATATATGAATGGCATTCAGTAGCCTAACAGCTTAAATTTTAAAAGTTTGATCAATGCATTAAATCTGTTCAGTTATTTTAGAGAAATAGCATAAAGGTGGCCACCACACAGCCTTGGCAACATTTTAAGACTAAGCCATAAACATGTCAAACACATAGGCTAAATAAGAATCAATAACAACTTAAATGTGAAAATTTTGATTAATACTGCAAGACACCCACTGTTTCAATAACACACTTGTAACTCAATAAGCAATCAACTATTTCAATAAAATACTTATAACTCATATTTCAGCTGGCTGGTGAGACTAGAGCATGAAAAGGATGACTGATGTTAGGTTTTTAATATAATTTTTATTAAGTTTTCAATGTGTGTTTAAAACAAGAACAGGAACAAATGCAAAAAAGACTGGGAGGAAGGTATGGTGACACTGCAACATAAAAAGGAGGTCTGACACTCATTTAGGTTTCCAAAAAATAAAAAGATTTCAGTTTCCAAAGTTTGAACAACAATTGTGTGTGAACTACACAAAAGACACAATGTGGAAGGGATGGGTAGCCCTCTGTGTACTCTGTACACCTATAAGAGGGACATGGTAAGGAGGATGCAACATTTGGCTGGAGTCGGGAGTGTTATGGGAGGTGTGGAAGATGCTGGATTAACACAACTCAATTTGTGTAAGGGCCCCATCGTGTGGACCTCAAACATAAAAAATGATACCCATACACAGCCAACCATTTGCAAGGCTGGTTGGGGGTGCCACAAGTCCACACAACTATAACAATAACATAAAGAATGATTTTGTTGGGGATTACTTGCAGAGTGATCTACAGTATGCCCTATTAACCTGACTACACTTTTCAGTTATCCAAAAAAAGACATTTGTCCTACTTACAAAGATCACTGACCTAATGAAAGGCAATGCCCTCTTGTCACGTCAGTCTCTTCCATGCAAAAGCTATGTATTTGACAAATTATTTGGCAGATAAAGCAATCAAAATTATTACACCAAGAACACCAACACGAAACGTAAAATTACTGAAAACTAAATGAACTGAAACCGATCAGTTGGAGCAAAAACTCAGGCTACTATACAGACGCTATACCTACTGTCCCACGACCACGCTCGTGCCACACTCGCCTACTGCTTGTGCCACTGTCCCGTTTGGACCAGTGATAGTGGCACAGGACTGGGCTGGCAAGGGACACAAGAGCCACGCACCAGTAACACCAATAACTTATAATAGTCTAGGTTTTGCTCCTACTGCTTCCCCTGAAATTCATAACTGAAATCCCCTCGTTCACGAGTCGTGGACACTAGCCTACTTCATGTCATGTTCAGCCCACGGTTCAGTTCATAACGCCATAAAACTCGCCATCTAGCAAGCTAATCTATATCAGGTTTAAAGACAATAATCACATTAATTTCCTCCATTTTTCACCTGAAGAGCGTTAATCACAAACCCATTGATAACCAGCACATCTGAATATAGTTACCATGGTGAGTGCTTCACCGAGGTGAAGTTAGTTTGATATTTGATATTCGGATATTCGACAGATATTCAAAAAAAAATTAATGCGGCCGGTTTCACCCTGTGTTTGCAGACAACGTACAAACAGATGACCTGTCTACTTGCTCCCAGCCGACCTACTTAGGGACCGTCTATAAAGTACCTTCTGAATTACCTTCATAGTCTTTCTTTGTCAATAGCTTTGACATCATGTGACCTAGTGACTCCAAACCAATGCAGAATAGTTATCCTATATGGGACTCATCAGACACACCTTTTTTTATAGTCACTGTATGCACACTGTATTTTATATGAATATTTTAAAGAAAATACATTATTTCCCATAAGGAATGGTCTCCTTTTTCTCAATACCTCCCAAGTCATGTGACCTAGGGACTCCAACCCAATGCAGAATAGTTATCCTATATGGGACTCATCAGACACACCTCTTTTTATAGTGACTGTATGCACGCTGGATTTTATATGATTTTTTTTAAAGAAAATACATTATTTAATATAAGAAACAGACTCCTTTTTTCAATACCTCCCAAGCCATATGACCTAGTGACTCCAAACCAATGCAGAATAGTTATCATATGGGACTCATCAGACACACCTCTTCCTATAACCATTGAATGCACACTCTATTTTATATTAATATTTTAAAGAAAATACAATGTTTCCTATAAGAAATGGTCTCCTTTTTCAATACCCCGTAGGGACACCAATCCAATGCAGAATATTCTTTATGGGACTAATCAGACACACCTCAAATTAATATAATTTTTGCACATACTATTTTATAGTACCCATTTATTTCCTATGGAAACTGTTTTTTTTCTCAATACCTTCCATATAATAGTAGATGCCAAATATTTTTTCATATTGAGGTGTGTCTGATAAGTACCCCATAGCAGAACAGTTCTGCATTGATCTGTGTTGTCTATGACCCCTTATATGGCAGCTATTGAGCAAAAAGCTGTTTTCCATAGGAAATAAATGTGATTCTTTAAAAAAAATATTATTTCACATTGACGTGTGTCTGATTAGTATCACATAGCAGAACAGTTCTATGTTAACCTTAACTCACCTGGAGGAGGGGAATGGGAATTATGTGAGGATGCTGTTCATTGACTTTAGTTCAGCATTCAACACGATAGTACCTCTCACCTTGGTCACAAAGATGAAGGCCTTAGGACTGAACACCACCCTGTGTCACTGGATATTTGACTTTCTCACCAACCGTTCACAAGTGGTTAGAGGGGGGGTCTGACATCTGACACATTAACCATCAGCACTGGTGCTCCCCAAGGCTGTGTTTTGAGTCCACTGCTGTACAACATCTACACACATGACTGTAAAGCCAACAGTAGTCATACCTCCATCATCAAGTTTGCAGATGACACAGTGATCTTGGGCCTGATTAGTAACAACAATGAACAGCTCTACTTGGATCAGGTTGATGAGGTGGCACAGTGGTGTCAATCTAACAGCTTGACACTGAATGTCAATAAAACCAAGGAAATGGTAGTGGATTACAGAAGGCAGCAGCAGAACTATACAGTTACACCCCACTAATGATCAGCGGGCAACCTGTAGAGAGAGTCACACGTTTTAAATACCTTGGTGTCCACATTACTGAAGACTTAACATGGACTGTTAACACTCAATATGTTCTGAAGAAGTCCAGACAACGACTCTACTTCCTTCGTCAGCTAAGGAAATTCAAAGTTTCTACATCCATCATGAAGGCCTTCTACACTTCAGCGGTTGAGAGTGTTCTAACTGGTAGCATCATCACCTGGTATGGGAACTCCACAGTTAGAGATTGTAGTACTCTGCAGAGTAGTGCGCTCAGCTGAACGTACTATAAGAACTCAACTTTACAACTCTCTAACTGCTCTACAAGTTATCTACTCCAGAAAAGTACTCCTAAGATCCCAAAAGATTCTGAAGGACTCTTCTCATCCTAACAATGGATTATTCCTACCGCTGAAATCAAGAAGACGCCTATGTAGTCACAAAGCCAGAACTGAGAGACTCAGGAGAAGTTTTTATCTCCAGGCTATCCGAACTCTGAACTCACACTATACTGACTTTGCACACATTCACTCCTCAGCACTCTCAAACATTTCCCAACCCTGAACTCACACTATACTGACTTTGCACTCATTCACTCCTCAGCACTCGTCACCCCCCCCCCCACCCCCACACACACACTTACACAGGGCCGGAGTGGGGCCACTTTTCAGCCCGGGAGTTTCAGGCCCAAGACCGGCCCAATTTTTCCATAGCGGTGGAAATTGGATAAATGAATGTAGTTTTTATTAGTATGGTTCAACAAATGTGTAAAGGTTATATAATAATTCACTTCAACTGAGAAGTTAACAAAAATATTCCACTATTCCACAAGTTAACAAAAACAGAAAGAAAGAAAGAAAGAAAGAAAGCCTTTGAAATGTAGCCTATCCGCTTCCACAAAGAGGCATATTGAACTAATGTTTAGGCCACATGCTTTTTTGCATTTTGCTTTTTTGGGTAGGCTACATTGTTTGGTGATTTAGCCTAGGCTACTCCTTTACTACACCCTCTTCTGAGCAAACAAGGCATATAGGTTTATCATGTAGCATAATTGCTCTTTCTTACATTAAATAACTTTAATTTATCCTCTCTACTTGTCCCTGTAGTCATGGCCTCATCACTAATTTAGGGCTCATCATTGACTGGTTGATCTGCTGTTCAGAGGCTACAATTTTTACCGCAAAGGCCTACACAGATCAAGCTTCAGTTTTGTTATTTGCATACTGCAAAGTCTATGAATCGGATACAAAAGGCTATATTTTAAGTAATTTAATATGTTGCTTACGAATAGCTTGTTGCGAGTTGCTTTTTCTACCATCCATCCTTCCTGACGCTTATGGCTACTGTAAGGCCGGCCCGGCTGAGAAAACTTTTTGGAAAAGACGGGCTATATGGACCCAACCAACTCTTTTTGGGAGGGGAGAACTCTCCTCCACATGGTAGGCTACAACCCATGCAGAGGCAACGGTGTCATGCACAGAATGCGGAACGAACGTGACAAATGTCAACATTTTTTTTTCCCGTGAGGGAAATTTGGTCTCTGCATTTATCCCAATCCGTGAATTAGTGAAACACACTCAGCACACAGTGAACACACAGTGAGGTGAAGCACACACTAATCCCGACGCAGTGAGCTGCCTGCAACAACAGCGGCGCTCGGGGAGCAGTGAGGGGTTAGGTGCCTTGCTCAAGGGCACTTTAGCCGTGCCTTCTTTAATATAAAATAGTATGTGCAAAAATCATATTAATTTGAGGTGTGTTTGATTAGTCCCATATAGGATAACTATTCTGCATTGGTTTGGAATCATAGGATAATTATTCTATATTGGTTTGGAGTCCCTAGGTCACACGGCTTGCGAGGTATTGAAAAAAGGAGACCATTCATGATGGCAAATAATGTATTTTCTTTCAAATATTCATATAAAATACAGTGTGCATACAGTGACTATAAGAAGAGGTGTGTCTTATTAGTTCCACATAGGATAACTATTCTGCATTGGTTTGGAGTCCCTGTCACATGGCTTGGGAGGTATTGAAAAAAGGAGACCGTTTCTTATAGGAAATGATGTATTTTCTTTAAAATATTAGTATAAAATACAGTGTGCATACAGTGACTATAAAAAGAGGTGTGTCTGATGAGTCCCATGCAGGGTAACTATTCTGCATTGGTTTGGAGTCACTAGGTCATATGGCTTGGGCAGTATTGGAAAAAAAGGAGACAGTTTCTTATGGGAAACAATGTATTTTCATCAAAATATTCAGATAAAATATAGTGTGCATGCAGTGGCAATAAAAAGAGGTGTGTCTGATGAGTCACATATAGGATAACTATTCTGCATTGGTTTGGAGTCACTAGGTCACATGATGTCAGAGCTATTGACAAAAAAGACTATGAAGATAATTCAGATGGTACTTTATAAACGGTCCCTAAGTAGGTCGGCTGGGAGCAAGTAGATAGGTCATCTGTTTGTACGTTGTCTGCAAACACGGGGTGAAACCGGCCGCATTAAAAAAAAAAAGAATATCTGTCGAATATCCGAATATCAAATATCAAACTAACTTCACCTCGGTCAATAGGCTAACCAAATGTGCTTTGTCTGAAATTCATTATTGACGTAGGAACATTATCTTTAAGCTAGACTCTCTCCACATCAAGGTTTGCATGCTAACTTTTGGCTTTAAAATTTCGGTCAACATTTAAGCAATAAATGTTGACTAGTGCAGTTGGTATAGGAAATGCATATGCCAATTGAAAAAACGTCGTACCTTCGTCTATTTACCACTGACAATATCAGGCAGAAAGCAATGGAAGTGAATGGGGCTAAAGCCGTGAATGTCAAAGTTAGGAACTTTTGAGCTCTGCATAACGCCGAAGTAGCCTGGAAAAAGCACCGCCATTGTTTCCTATGGAAGTCTATGGGAGTGTCGCCACTCTGTTTTTCGACCGCTCTGGGCTATACGTTTACACCGTCAGTTAAATGCAGAGCCGGACAGTAACGGAGTACATTTACTTGAGTATAGTACTTGAGTACAATTTTGAGGGATCTGTACTTTACTCGAGGATCATTTTTAGGGAGTACTCATGACTTTACTCAAGTACATTTTTGAGGAAAATATTGTACTCTTTACTCCACTATATTTCTATCCATAACCGTGAGTACCCGTTCCTTCTTCTAAAAAAGAGGGAAAAAAGAAAAATCTCGGAAACCCTCAATTTGTTGTTTCCCTCTCAAACGGGATTGGATAGTGCAGGCGCCACTGATTGGGACAGCCTATCAGCAATCACCTTCAGCTTTCCGCCCAAGTCAACTCCATGGTCAGATTTAGATAAGAGACGAAACAATGGATGAAGACGCACCAGGTCCATCCCGGGAATGTGCCAACCTGTGGCCCCACCTCGCCAGACTATTTCAATCTTCAACAAGTTAAAGATAGTTTTCGCTTCAAGTGTTTCAATTACAAAATAGTATTTTGTATTTTAAATACGTATTTTAAATGCATGTATTAGAAATAGGCCTACTGCCCATCCCTGGCAACATGGTAAAAAGATGAAAATGACTTGATTTTACTTTTAATTCCTTTTACATTCTCCAAGGTATTAACATTAACATTTTTCATAACTCCATGTAGGACGTTTCTGTAGGCTACATAAATGTAAGCACTGTGGCAGTAGTAATGCAATATTTAGAAAATGTAGGCTACTCTTGTACTCTTGATACTCAAGTACTTTTAAAAAGTACTTCAGTACTTTTACTTAAGTAGACATCTGACTGTTGTACTTTTACTTGTAGGCTACTTGAGTAAAATTTAGCAAAGGGTATCTGTACTGTACTCAATTAATGAAGCTGTAGCCTACTCTGTCCGCCTCTGGTTAAATGTAACCCAATTACGATTTTTTGGTAGCCTAGAAATCGATGCACCCTAGCGGCAGCAACTCTCCGTTGGCTTGCATAGTTGTAACTGTTCGGCGTGAAGTCCCTACTTGAAAACAAACAAGGTGGATGTTGCTGTTGACGAACAGCGTGACACGAGTTAAGGTTTTTTTAAGTTGGCAAAAGTTTGAACTAGCCAACTAGCTCCTCTGGTGGTCTCATGAGTTGTAGCGAATTGTAATCCTATTGCGTGCAGAGGGAAATTGAAAGACAACCGAATATCCCGCCCCTCGGACTGAGCAATGCAAACGGTGAGTCCCCAGACCTAGGCCTATATCTTGATGTAGGTCTGGCTCGTCAGGCTAATTTTTTGGTCATAGGCCTATGTGGCAAAATTCCGATGTGGATTCCATTTTTTCCAAATAGGTTTCAGACCTCATTCATATGTGGATATAATAAATCAGATAGGCCTTTGAATCGGAATGGCCTAAGTGCCAATGCTGCAGCCTAAACGGGCAGATAGAATATCCCATTTTCAAGCGTTTTAAGAATAAGTGATACGCATAAATAAAATGCATTAGTCACAGTCACCAAAACCTATTGATTCTAATTATAATGATAATTATTTGGGGACACTTTGTGTATGCGTCACTTAATATTCATTTCTATACCAAACAAAATGCTGGATTCCTAAAGAAAGAAGATTTGCGACGAGAATTCTCAGTCTAACCGTTGAGGTGCCGTGAGAAGGCCAGGCCAGCACTAACCCAAGCGTGGTAAACAAAATCAGATATTTCAGGCAGTAAGTAATTACTTCAGTAAATTTAAGAGTCATTGCATGAGGAAAACAGGCAGAGGTCGGAAGATGGGGGTTGGCCAAATCGGCTCATACTTGTCTGACTGGTGATGGGTGTGGAACTATGAAAAGCCTTCGGGCCTATGACTAAAACCCTCCAGCTATTTTCCGTTACTGAGTTCTGGGGCCCCCCTTGGTATGGAGTGAGGATTGTCTCAAAATTATTTAAATATATATAAAAGGATATATATACATATACATACATTTATAAATATCCAAATACAAAATACAAATATAAAAATGTGACATACAAATAAATAAACACATTTATATAAATAAACGTGTCTTTGTAAATATATTTTCGAGATTTGAAAATAAATATGCTTGACTTTGTATGTGGAATCTGCATTCATGAATCTCCTTTTTGCTTTTATGTCGATGACGTAATTTTGAGACATTCCTACTGCACACCAAGATCCACAAATAAATACCACTAGATTTGAATGCGTAGACACCCTCCACTGAACAACCAGCAGATGGCAGTACAACATGTCTGTTATCAACAGATAGCAACTGAATCTTTCCGATTCCGACGCTGTTTTCCCTAGTTCAGTTCAGTCAAGTGGTCTATGACTAGCAAGATTAACGACATGGAAGACACTGGATTAAATGGATAGGTAAGTAATAACAACTAGCCAGAACGATTATCGGTTTCGATGTGTAGTGCCGTTTTTTAATTTCATAGACTATAAATAAGTCCATTTAGTCAGCGTACAGCTGCTAACGTTAACAGCTAGCCAAACAGCTGGTGCCTGTTCAGCTTTGTTGGTGCCTGCACAAAACACATTAAGTTAAGATTTCCCTTAAAGGAACACGCCACCCAAAATCACTAGTAATATATGTTCTTACCTTAACTTTTACGAGTTGAGTCATACCTCTCCCGCGTCGGTATGTGCACTCAAACGCTCTGGCGCGTGGCGCGAATGTGTTTGCATGTTGCTATGCTAGCGGGCTCTGCCATAACCTGTAGAGGGAGTAAGATGGCATTAATCAAACATCCACTTTTTCCCTACTTAAATACAGTTGCACAAGTAGTTGATAAAAATGTGTAAGGTCACACAACATGAAACGTGACGATTTTCCAAGCGAATAAACTGGAGAACTACAATGTCTGGCGCAATAGCACTTGGGAGTACTTCGGCCTAGGTAGTAATATTAATTAACACCTAATTGTAGATCCTATGCACCACAGAGTTTAGAATCCATGCTTGATCGACCCCTCAGCCTCCCCCTCCCCTCTGAGCGAGAGAGAGGCACACACACTAGAGATGGGCTATTATTTCAACCATAACTGCATACAGGGTTGGGTCAGATTACTTTGAAATGTAATCCATTACTGACTACAAATTACATGGCAATTTTTGTAATCAGTAACGTAATCAGTTAGATTACCAAAAACATGTAACGTAATCTGATTACTTTAGGATTACTTTTAGATTACTTCAATAAATATGTCCCTTAAGTAAAAGACACCAACACTGAATTGATGAAAGAATTTTCATTCTATTTTTCTCTTTATTATTATGACCGCCGCGCAGCGAAGGTTTAGTCAGAATTTTCTTTTTTTTTTTTTCTTTTTCGCATGCCCAAATTTCCGTCAATGAGTCCCGGGACACTGAAAGACTGGGGTACACGAAACTTGGTGGGCATGTAACCCCACATGGATAGCAGGGAATCATCGTTTTTCGTTTTGATCTGTACCCCCCCCCGCTGGACTGGACCCCCCGAAAGGAGGGTAGGGCAGACACAGTTTTCTGTGAATATCTCGAAAACCGTAGGGTTTAGGTATGTTAAGGTAAAGCATTACACAGAGGGAACCTAATAATAATAAAAAAGTAAACCTAATTTTTTAAAAAAGGGCACTAATCATTTCAGAGGTTTTCGATGGATTGACCGTAGGTCGGAAAAGTGGAAAAAAGATTAGCTTCAAGGCTATAACTTTGTTTTGTTTTAGCATGACTGTTTTTGAAGATGATCATGTAGGCTATGGTAGCTTCAACATTAACTCGACTTGGTGAGGATGATATTAATAATAATACATAAATAAATGTTTAACTTTGATGACTTTGAAGGCGAAGGAAGTGTAAGAAGAATTTCTGTGTATCTATTCAGTTCGATGGCTAACGTCATGAAGTTAAGTGTGAGTCTGCGCAGTACTGGGGGGACCAACTGAAAAATCGTTCTATTTGACTCAGTGCCCTCCCATTGAAAACGACGGAGTCTGTTCGTCCATTTCTTTTACTGTCTATGGCTTCAGGCAGAAACGCACCACTCCTCTCTCTCTCCCTCTCCTTTGTGTGCGCATTAAGCTATGCACACGCGATTTGAAGCAAAGATTCTAGAATCTTTGATTTGAAGTCCGGTCTGGCTTGCGTGCTCTTGTTCGCTCTAGGTTCCGGGAGATTTTATGTAATTTGCGGGCGTCAGGAAGCCGCTATCAACATGTGGGAGACTCCCAAAAGTTCGGGAGACTTGGGATGTCTATAGCTAGACAGCACTTTGTCGCCAGCACAGAATGTACAATGTACCTTAATGTTGTCATGTTTAGCTGACACAAACTCAAAGTAATGACTGATGAAATGTGCATCTCTCTCTCTCTCCCTCCATTGTTGTTTTCGTTTGTGTCGCTGCACGTGAATTGTCCTCATGCTGAAAACGTGAGCATAGCCTACATGACATTAATCCCCAAGACAAGAAGAAAGCAAAGAATATATCTTTTTATTAAGGAAAATGACAAAAATAGTAACGCACAGTAACTTAGATAAGTAACTTTAATCTGATTACTGGTTTGTAAATAGTAGCGCGTTAGATTACTCGTTACTGAAAAAAGTGGTAAAAATAGACTAACGCGTTACTAAGTAACGCGTTACTGGCATCACTGGACCTAACATAGTCAAAACTGCACGAAATTGGAAGTGTAGGATCATTATGACACCCTCTGTATGCACGCCAAGTTTCGTGGAATTCCGTTCATGGGGGGCCACACAATAAATTAATTTATGTTACTATACACCAACTGGCCTGTAGGTGGCCGGAGACAGTTTTCTGTGAATATCTCGAGAACCGTAGGGCCTAGGAGGTCCACCTTTTTTATGTATGTTGGTCTTAAGGGGGCATGTCAACCCATCCCATTACCACTTATTTCATGTATAACGCCACCTAGTTAAAAATTAAAAAGTAAAAAAATGTGGTGTTTTCATCGCAATATCTCCGGCTGACAAGGTCAAAACTGCACGAAATTAAAAGTGTAGGATCATTATGACACCCTCCGAATGCATGCCAAGTTTTGTGTACTTTCGTTCATGGGGGGCCTTACAATAAAATAATTTATGTGTACATTTAGTGACATACACCAACAAGGATTCCCGGGACACTGAAAGACCGGGGTACACAAAACTTGGTGGGCATGTACCCCCACATGGATAGCATGGAACAGTCATTTTTTTTGTTTTGATCTGTAGCCCCCCCGCTGGACTTGACCCCCCGAAAGGAGGGTAGGGCAGACACAGTTCTCTGTGAATATCTTGAGAACTGTAGGGCCTAGGATGACCATTTTTTTCCATATGTTTGCCTCCAGGGGTCATGTTAACCCATTTCATGTGCACACATGTGCACAAACAGATACACACATACATTCACAGTAATCATACGTATGACACATACTCACACAGTAGACATATGTACGCTTGCATGCACAGGCACATACGCAGGCACACACACAAGCACGCACACACACACCCACACACACACACACACTCACACACACACACACCCACACACATAACATAAACATAACACAAACAATCAAGAATTTCTCAGAATTATGAACAGGCAAGATGGAGGTGGGGTTGTATAAAATTAATTTTACATGTGAAATCTATGAACTAATCATGTTTTGGTACTTGTTGTCTAGCAGATACCAGTGAGAATTGAGTGTGGATAATGCAATTTAGTGAGACAGTTAGAATCATATAGGCCTTTCAGCGTGATTTCTTTTTGTGGAAAAAAGGTGCTGGACTGGGCGGCGGTCATATTTTGTACTGCTCTGCGGTACATCTAGTTTAATTACATCTAAGAAATCTCTTTTCTCTGAGTAAAGCATTCCTGTGTGAATTAACTGATCTTTTCCTCCAAAAATCTTAATGTTTTAGTGTTACCATTTGTAGTGTGGTAATAGTGTTACCATTTACTTTGAGATCACCAGGTCCCATTGTCTGAAAAACACCCAAAACTAATACATTTCTATAGCAATTCTCCACTTTGGGGGTGGTGTTTTGGTGGTTGAAATTTTCACCCCATCCCAAAATTGATCACTTAGTCATCATGGATGTGATCATGGATCACTATTCTCCAAACATGCACAACTCCGCTTAACCTTTATAAGGGCACACCTGGACAATGAATTTAGCTTTCGCTGGATTTTTTTGACCCAGGGACATGGCCTGAGATTGAATGACACCATATCCATTTCAATTGTGGGGGTGAGAAAAATATTCCTTTGGGATGTTTTTCAACCAGGGGGACCTGGTGACTTTCTCAAAGTAAACAGTAACACTAAAACAACCGGCTACATTAAGATTAGGAGGATAAGATCAGGCAGTGTGCCGAGAGACCTGCCCCAATAGTAAATAAGTTAGTAAGTAAGTATAGATACTCTTTTGATCCCGTGAGGGAAAATCCAGTTACATAGTCTGTCTGTTCTTAGTCTTGGATTTTGTGAAATAAATGTCTAAATATCACCTGCTTGCTGCAGCTTCGGTCTGCACGTCCTTTTAAAACAACATCTTTTTCTCTCTCTCGAGCATTTAATCTGCTGCCGTCTTGTCTCTCCACGTCGTCCAAAATGCTTGATTACATTGCATTCTCCAATTTTTAGCTACATTTTCATGTACCACATCAGCATTTTTGTTCAGTGAATCTTTTGTAAATTGCTTTACAATTACCGTCGGGCCTATAGGCCTATTGCCAGGCTTGCCTCAGCTTCGGTCACGTCCTTTTACAATTTTATCATTGTAATAAAAAACGCAATTTGGCACATAATTTTAACATGCTGCTGGCCTACTAATTAATGCCTATTGTACTTTATTTTTTGCAAAAAGAAAGAAATCCTTGATAAAATAACAAGTCATTCACATTTTACTTTACGCACTGACATGTCAGGGTGACACTATGACAAGCCTGTTTTTCAGACAGACAGCGCAATTCATCTTATACCAGCAGGCCGATCGGACAAACTAGCGCCTCGATATTAAAGAAACGCCGACTCCATTCATTCTGAAAGTCCACCGCACAACAGTGCAACGTGCATGTTCACATTTTTAGTAACAACTGCCAAACTTGCTTGCTTGCCTTCTAAGTTTTCCAACTTTTTTTCTTACCTTCTTTTTTCCGCTGTGGATGTTATTGAGCTTATAGAAGTCATATCACTCTCTCTTTTAAATGCCTATTCCCTGAAGGCTACAATTACTATGTGTTTGATATAGAAACAAAATAACCCAGGCTAGGGCTGGGCGATATATCGGTATTACGACTACGACCGATATATTTTTGAAAACAATATGTAGTTGAGACAATATCGTAATACCGGTATTATGTCAAATAATGGGCCATTTTATCAACGCCACTTGCTCTTCTGTGTTCAGACCATTCAGATAGCCGCAGCTCTGCTCAACTGCGCCCCTTGCGTGTGCACGTTCTCCCTCGCAGCACTACAAACTTTCAAACATGACTGACACTGAGTCAGATTTTGTTTACCTTGATCAGAGGTTGGTGCTGATGCCTATTCCGTCGGCACATCAACGGCTAGACCGAGAATTCTCGTTGTGAAATCAAAAATCCACTGGAGCTCCAAGCGGTTTTGTACACGCACATTTAAGTTACAACACTGTTTAGCAGCTATAGCTCTTCGACTCACGGTAAAATGTCATTTTTGGTACACCTAGCTAATTTAAATACACTGATGAATGCTTGCGTTTAGTGACAGTAGCAGATCTAAAGTCCTCAGGGAGACAACCTAAACGCTGATTTTATTAAGAGGATATGCACGCGACTCGCGAGCAGTTAGGGCATCATTTTTTATGATTCCTGAAACCCCATTCAATCGTGCATAGGGATTTTTCTTACGAACCGGAACATGCAAAAATGAACGCATACAAAACGACGGTAGCGTCTATCACACTCTTGATGAGTGACTCAGTTACGTTGTTTAAGTAGCCTAATTTTTTAAAACTTTTTTTGTTGTTGATAGCAACATGTCTAGGCCATCATAGTCTACATTTGCTTGTCATCTAGGCCCTATCAAACCCTTACAGGTAAAAAAAACTGCATTGTGTGACAAAACTGCAGGTTTTTTCAATATTGTTGTGCCCAAAATAGCCTATTGCAAATTGCAGTACAATGTAGGCCTGCGTTGTCAGTCAGGGTCAACTTTTGGTCTTTTGTTATTTGCGCAGCTTTATCAGAGCAACTGTAGCCTATGCCTATTGTAGGCCTATGTTATTGTTTACACTTTTTTGCACAGCTCTGTTAGAGCAGTCTGAAATTAATATAATTAAAACTGGCTGTGTTGTCATAATTGTTGTGTCGAGTGAATATATGAAGCACTTCGCTCTTTCTGTTTGAAATATCAATATCGTATCGATATCGTATATCGCCAATCAGCCCCAAAATATCGGGATATCAGTTTTGGTCCATATCGCCCAGCCCTAACCCAGGCAGTCTCATCTAGGATATAGCACAGGTTGAAGTCAACGTCAAGTTGGTTCTATTGACGGAGGTGAATGTGTGTGTGTGTGTGTGTAAACATCTTGTAGATGACTCAGAAATGACATCGGAAGACGAAGGAGTGAATAGAGGCAAGAGGCAAGCTGAAGGCTGCTGACAAGGGCCCGACGCTATTGTAAAGCAATTTACAAAAGATTCACGGAACAAAAATGCTGATGTGGTACATGAAAATGTAGCTAAAAATGTGGAGAATGCAATGCAATCAAGCATTTTGGACGATATATTGGCACACAGAATAGGAAACAGGCCGATGTGCGTTTTATTTGGAGACTGTTTTGCGAGACAGAGACTGAGTTTGCTGCTGATATTCTGGGGATAGGCTACAACATAGCCAATGTAGGACTTTAGCCTTTTAATATATTTGCTGCATTGGATCAGTCTTGAAAGAACAGGCAAGAGCTTTCTAGCCTCACGTCAGCAGCGCTGCATCCCATATTAAAACAACCAGCGGATGACGGGCGGGTGCGGTTTTGAAAATTGGTCAAAAAACTTTGCTGATGGATGATTAAGTTTTGCTATGCAGTTATGGTTGAAATAATAGCCCATCAGCGCATCTCTAGTGTGTGTGCCTCTCTCTCGCTCAGAGGGGAGGGGGAGGCTGAGGGGTCGATCAAGCATGGATTCTAAACTCTGTGGTGGATAGGATGTACAATTAGGTGTTAATTAATATTAGGCTACTACCTAGGTCGAAGTACTCCCAAGTGCTATTGCGCCAGACATTGTAGTTCTCCTGTTTATTCGCTTGGAAAATCGTCACGTTTCATGCTGTGTGACCTTACACATTTTTTTATCAACTACTTGTGCAACTGTATTTAAGTAGGGAAAACGTGGATGTGTTTGATTAATGCCATCTTACTCCCTCTACGGCTACGGCAGAGCCCGCTAGCATTGCAACATGCTAACACATTCGCACTGCGCGCCAGAGCGTTTGAGTGCACATACCGACGCGGGAGAGGTATGACTCAACTCGTGAAAGTTAAGGTAAGAACATATATTACTACTGATTTTGGGTGGCGTGTTCCTTTAAAATCCGATTTAGGGCCCCCTTAAAATAAAATGTAGTTTTCCCTAAAGTTATTGTGCCTTGCAACTCAAGTGACAGGCTGTGTTCGTGTTCGCTGTTTTACAGATGTTGCAGATCTTACGTTACAGATGTTAACATAGCTTCTAGGTTAACGTAACGTGAGAGCCAGCTCAGCTGAGATCGCTATCTGTAATCTGACAGACTGCCATTAATGTCAATATTGCTAAATGGACTTATTTATACAGTCTATGAAATTAAAAACGGCACTACACATCGAAACCGATAATAAATCGTTCTGGCTAGTTGTTATTATTTACCCATCCATTTAATCCAGTGTCTTCCATGTTGTTAATCCTGCTAGTCATAGACCACTTGACTGAACTGAACTAGGGAAAACAGCGTCGGAAAGATTCAGTTGCTATCAGTTGATAACAGACACGTTGTACAACACTGCCATCTGCTGGTTGTTCAGTGGAGGGTGTCTTCGCATTCAAACCTAGTGGTATTTATTTGTGGATCTTGGTGTGCAGTAGGAATGTCTCAAAATTACGTAATCGACATGAAAGCAAAAAGGAGATTCACAAATGCAGATTCCACATACAAAGTCAAGCATATTTATTTTCAAATCTCAAAAATATATTTACAAAGACACGTTTATTTATATAAATTTGTTTATTTATTTATACGTCACATTTTTATATTTGTATTTTGTATTTGGATATTTATAAATGTATGTATATGTATATATATCCTTTTATATATATTTAAATCATTTTGAGACAATCCTCACTCCATACCTTGGAGACCCTTGAAAATCAGGCAATTTATGGCTGAAAATTACTGAAATTGCAATGGCTACCCTGATAATTCTGATAAAGATATGAACATAACTTTTATATTTCCATAGAGCCTGGGTTCCCTAGTTTTAGAGACCAAAAGTTGAAGATGAAGCATTGAAATTAAGAGGGTATAGGGGGTTATCAGAACCACTGAAAGAATTTTCATCTCTAAATTTTGGTCATTTTTATGAGGCATTATCTCACATGCGCAGTGGCTTTGGTGGATGGTTTTACTGTTGCGGGAGAGAGGAACATACTGATTCTGGCATTTTTTTGGCATCATACTCTGAAAAAAAATTTTTTAAACAGCAATATCTGGAAAACTCTCACCTGTAGCCTTCAAATGTTCTACAGTCAATATCTAATAGCATCCAGACATGGAATGTCAGGGGTGTAGCTCAAGTATAACCTAGAATGGTAGGTACTTAAACTTCTTCCAAAATGTGTCTTGGCAAAATAAAATGGCACATTTGAAGAGTTGTTGAGCCCAGTTTTTTCAGTTAGAAGATAGATTTTACAGTAAGCATCTTTGGTACCAGGTTAAACACTGTACAAAATGTGGTCTCTCTTAGATGATTAGTTTCACAGATATATCTTCGGCCAACTTCAGAGCCATATTCCAAAAAAAACTGACAACAGGCATCAGGTCCAAACTGACTTTTTTTGAATGATCAAAGTCTTGTTAAAATCATATAAAAAAATTGGAAGGGTCTTCTGACATTTTGTCACAGTGAATTTTAAAACACGTTTTCACAGCAGGACACAGCAGCTATATGACAATGTGCCAAAGTCCGGACCCACAGACTCACAGACTTTGGTGCTGTCCAAATCCCATTCATACATGTACAGTACCTATCTGAGCCCATGTGATCTCACACACTCACTCAGCACCTGAGATCAATTAAGTCTGTGAGTCTTTAGTCCTTAGTTCTCAGGGCTCACTTTGGGATTGGCCCAAAGTGTTTCTGATAAATTGTGCAAGATCATGGGCTCACATATGAATGGAAATGGGATTGCTCAAGCGGTAGCGCTGTGCTAATAAATCCATTATTGTCAATGGCTTGCACGCGCAAGAACTGGCCTGCCGCTGCGCTGAGCAATTTTTCCGCTCTTGTGCGTGCCGTGGTCAGACTTGATCCATGTTGAACTTTGACCGCGGCGCGCTGTAAATCATAGTTGTTGTTTTTTGCGCTGAGCCTAGCGGCAACAAAATCCTAGCAACCTAGCAGTGAGCGCAGCGCATACCGTGTACAATGTGAAGCCCCCTTACGGCTCCTACACACAGTTGCGTTCCGTCAACGCATGCCAGTGGGTGTTCCCGACGGTAGCTATGCAAATGACTTACTTACTTGTGTAAACCTTCCGGGAAGTGATCAACGAGACCTGGCGAGACTGCCACCTAGTGATAGACCCAAGCAAATGGCCTGGTTTTGACCTGACGTGCATGCGTCACTGATTCGACCCAAAGCGGCAACGCGAGTTATGATAAAATGTCCAGATAAAATGTCCAGATTGTGCGTTTTCATGAGTTTCACGATCGTCATATATTTCATTTCCATTCATCACAGAGTTCCCAAAATCATATATAAGGTGTGCTAGAGTGTCTAGTTTCGTAATAAAAAAAAAAAAAGCCAAAAACGTAATATTACGTTTTTGGCACTCAACGCATGGCACTCAGTGAGTTAAAACTCTCCTAAACGTGCACTGGCCCACTGGTTAGCACTCTGGACTTGTAACCGGAGGGTTGCCGGTTCGAGCCCCGACCAGTGGGCCGCGGCTAAAGTGCCCTTGAGCAAGGCACCTAACCCCTCACTGCTCCCCGAGCGCCGCCGTTGTAGCAGGCAGCTCACTGCGCCGGGATTAGTGTGTGCTTCACCTCACTGTGTGTTCACTGTATGCTGTTTGTGTTTCACTAATTCACCGATTGGGTTAAATGCAGAGACCAAATTTCCCTCACGGGATCAAAAAAGTATATATACTATACTTAATATATATCTCGTCGGTTATTGGTTGAAACACTTTATTTTGTTGCCTTTGAGTGGGTTGCCAACCCTTGTTGGTAGCAATTGTTTTTTTGTAGGCCTACAGATCTCGAAGCCTAGGCTGCCTACAGAGACGCGGTTATTTGACGGCCTGCTAAATGGGGCAGACAGCTAGCGGATCGTTAGATTAGATGAATGTGAACATTTATATTTGGGCCTTTTTTGGGCCTGAAATCGCTGATACAACCTTAAGGAGGGCTTAACTGAAACGTAGCCTTAGTTTAGTTAAGCCCTCCTTACACTGACAGACTTTGGAAAGATTTGCAAAGATTTGGAAAAGATTTTTGAAAGACTACAGTCTCAGACCCTCTCACATCTAAAGACAAGTAGTAGAGTTGTAAGTCACATACTATGATTTTGCAATGACTAGGGATCTTGCAGGGTCACTATTTACAAGACTGCAACTAGATTCCTTTAAATTATTACCCATTGTGCAATAGATAAACAGGAACTGAAATGATAGCCTAGACTAAACTCAAAGTCATATTTTCGTGTTTCTACAGCATTGTTTCATGCGTGACATCCCTAACCGATATAGAGTTGTTCTGTCACGTGGAAGAGCCGACTAAATATATATAAGAAATTACAAATATTCTAAGAATAACAAATAATCAGAGGCTACAGCTGTCGCTTACTTTGCCCCTTCCTGTTTGTTGTTAGAGAGGTCACTATTGGTTTTTATAGTTCACGTCACTATTTGCATAAGCCACGACTAGAAAGACTTGCGATAATAATGTCGTAACGGCAAAACTAGAAAAAGACTGACTTCAAACCGCTATGGCAAGCGATTTTAACATTTACCCGCTAGACTGGATATGTATTGCAGATATCTGTAATTCAGTTTTGCCTAGTCAAAACGAACATTTTAGATATCCGAAATTGAATTCTTCCTATCCATAATTGTCATTTCATATATCCACAAAGACATTCTTCCTAGGACAAATGACGCCACATTTGCCATTCATTTCTAAGGGGTTTATCATTACGGATATCTACAATTCAGTTGCAGATATCCACTATGTGAATTACGGATATCTGCAATTGAATTGTAGATATCTGTAATTCCAGTTAGAGATATCTACAATTTGATTCTGACTAGTCATAACTATGGCAAGCGATTTTATCATTTACCCGCTAAGTTTGACTATCTGGAATTAACATTGTAGATATCAACAACGTCTTTCTGACTAGTCGCAATTACATTTTGGATAGTTGGAATTGTCATTCAAGATATCTGTAACGTAATTGTGACTAGTCGAAACGTCAGATAGAGATATCTGTAATTTAGTTTTGACTAGGCAAAACTGAATTACAGATATCTGTCATCACGTCATTGAAAACAACATTCAACTCGTCACACATCTTAAATGGCAATTGCAGATATCTTTAATTCAGTTTTGACTAGGCAGAATGAAAGGTGAAGATATCTCAAACGTCATTATGACTAGTGCAAATTATTGTGCAAGATGTTGCTCTTTAGTTCCGTAGCAGAGCCCATCTACTTATTAGACATTCTCTTTCCCCTCCCCAACATAATCAAAGAAAAAGTGGGCTTATTTCCTTATTTCTATGAATGGAAGAAGAATAAGCAGGCTGTAATGTCTTGTTGACATCTAAAATAACTAAAACTCAGGGACACCGTGCAGGTTTATTAGACTCTCACGTTATCAACTTATGGCAAGCGATTTTAACATTTTCCCGCTAGACTGGATATGTATTGCAGATATCTGTAATTCAGTTTTGCCTAGTCAAAACGAACATTTTAGATATCCGCAACTGAATTCTTCCTATCCATAATCGTCATTTCAGATATCCACAAAGACATTCTTCCTAGGACAAATGACGCCACATTTGCCATTCATTTCTATGGGGTTTATCATTACGGATATCTACAATTCAGTTGCAGATATCCACTATGTGAATTACGGATATCTGCAATTGAATTGTAGATATCTGTAATTCCAGTTAGAGATATCTACAATTTGATTCTGACTAGTCATAACTCCAGTTGAAGATATCTTTAATTCACTTCAATTCAAGATATCTACATGTTCCTTTTCAGATATCTTGAATTAAGTTTTGACTAGGCGAAAAGACATTGTAGATATCTGTAAATGGAATTTTGACTAGTCAAAATGACGTTGTAGATATCTCAAACTGGAGTTAGGGATAGTCATAATTTGATTGTAGATATCTATTATCAAGTTATAGATATCTTGAATGAGTTTTGATTAGAGATATCTGAAATTGGAGATATCTATAACTTTCATTCTGCCTAGTCAAAATGTAATTATAGATATCTTGAATTAGAGTTTTGACTAGGCGAAATGACGTTAGAGATATCTGTATTGCTATGCAAATTAGGCCCGCATCCCACTTTAGGCGGGAGAAGAGTGTGTTGTTGTTCAAATCATCAAATCACATAGCACCTGTTAACTGTTAACTTTGTAATTAGCACCATGTCAGAGCAGCCAGAGGGCGAAGGAGTTTTTAATCGTCTTTTTAATGCTGCAGCCTATGCAAGACAGAAGCTGGCAGCAAGAATTGATGATTCAATGTTGCTTTGATTTTTTCGATTACAGCCAACACCATTATGAATGGAATTTCCTGTAGCTGGTGCTGGTGAATTTAGTAGCCTAGGCCTACTAATTAATGTAGGCTACGACATTACAGCCTGCTTATTCTTCTTCCATTCATAGAAATAAGGAAATAAGCCCACTTTTTCTTCGATTATGTTGGGGAGGGGAAATTAGCTGACAATGTCTAAGTAGATGGGCTAGCCTAGAAATCTAGACGGGCTCTGCTACGGAACTAAAGAGCAACGTCTTGCACAATAATTTGCACTAGTCATAATGACGTTTGCGATATCTTCACCTTTCATTCTGCCTAGTCAAAACTGAATTAAAGATATCTGCAATTGCCATTTAAGATGTGTGACGAGTTGAATGTTGTTTTCAATGACGTGAGGACAGATATCTGTAATTCAGTTTTGCCTAGTCAAAACTAAATTACAGATATCTCTATCTGACGTTTCGACTAGTCACAATTACGTTACAGATATCTTGAATGACAATTCCAACTATCCAAAATGTAATTGCGACTAGTCAGAAAGACGTTGTTGATATCTACAATGTTAATTCCAGATAGTCAAACTTAGCGGGTAAATGATAAAATCGCTTGCCATATAGGGATAGTCATAATTTGATTGTAGATATCTATTATCAAGTTATAGATATCTTGAATGAGTTTTGATTAGAGATATCTGAAATTGGAGATATCTATAACTTTCATTCTGCCTAGTCAAAATGTAATTATAGATATCTTGAATTAGAGTTTTGACTAGGCGAAATGACGTTAGAGATATCTGTATTGCTATGCAAATTAGGCCCGCATCCCACTTTAGGCGGGAGAAGAGCGTGTTGTTGTTCAAATCATCAAATCACATAGCACCTGTTAACTGTTAACTTTGTAATTAGCACCATGTCAGAGCAGCCAGAGGGCGAAGGAGTTTTTAATCGTCTTTTTAATGCTGCAGCCTATGCAAGACAGGAGCTGGCAGCAAGAATTGATGATTCAATGTTGCTTTGATTTTTTCGATTACAGCCAACAACACCATTATGAATGGAATTTCCTGTAGCTGGTGCTGGTGAATTTAGTAGCCTAGGCCTACTAATTAATGAAGGCTACGACATTACAGCCTGCTTATTCTTCTTCCATTCATAGAAATAAGGAAATAAGCCCACTTTTTCTTCGATTATGTTGGGGAGGGGAAATTAGCTGACAATGTCTAAGTAGATGGACTAGCCTAGAAATCTAGACGGGCTCTGCTACGGAACTAAAGAGCAACGTCTTGCACAATAATTTGCACTAGTCATAATGACGTTTGAGATATCTTCACCTTTCATTCTGCCTAGTCAAAACTGAATTAAAGATATCTGCAATTGCCATTTAAGATGTGTGACGAGTTGAATGTTGTTTTCAATGACGTGAGGACAGATATCTGTAATTCAGTTTTGCCTAGTCAAAACTAAATTACAGATATCTCTATCTGACGTTTCGACTAGTCACAATTACGTTACAGATATCTTGAATGACAATTCCACCTATCCAAAATGTAATTGCGACTAGTCAGAAAGACGTTGTTGATATCTACAATGTTAATTCCAGATAGTCAAATTTAGCGGGTAAATGATAAAATCGCTTGCCATATCAACTGGCTTGATCTCTGTTTCGTAGCCTACATAAATTAGTAGGCCTAGGCTACTAAATGCACCAGCACCATCTACAGGAAATTCCATTCATAATGGTGTTGGCTGTAATCGAAAAAATCAAAGCAACATTGAATCAATTCTTGCTGCCAGCTCCTGTCTTGCATAGGCTGCAGCATTAAAAAGACGATTAAAAACTCCTTCGCCCTCTGGCTGCTCTGACATGGTGCTAATTAGTGCTAATTACAAAGTTAACAGTTAACAGGTGCTATGTGATTTGATGATTTGAACAACAACACGCTCTTCTCCGGCCTAAAGTGGGATGCGGGCCTAATTTGAATAGCAATACAGATATCTCTAACGTAATTTCGCCTAGTCAAAACTCTGTCTTTGTGGATATCTGAAATGACAATTATGGATAGGAAGAATTCAATTGCGGATATCTAAAATGTTCGTTTTGACTAGTCAAAACTGAATTACAGATATCTGCAATACATATCCAGTCTAGCGGGTAAATGTTAAAATCGCTTGCCATAGACGAGTTGAATGTTGTTTTCAATGACGTGATGACAGATATCTGTAATTCAGTTTTGCCTAGTCAAAACTAAATTACAGATATCTCTATCTGACGTTTTGACTAGTCACAATTACAGATATCTTGAATGACAATTCCAACTATCCAAAATGTAATTGCGACTAGTCAGGAAGACGTTGTTGATATCTACAATGTTAATTCCAGATAGTCAAACTTAGCGGGTAAATGATAAAATCGCTTGCCATAAAGATTGGTACCTTACACTTAACGATCTAGTTGAAGGGAGCGCATTGCGATTCCAGTACAACTCCCATGATTTCTGTCCGACTTTGGAAATGTAATCGCCGACTGTGAAAACAGACCAAAATCGTACAATGTAAGGCCGCCATTAGTTAGCCTACTGCCAGCCATCAATTAGATTGCTGATGGTGCGCCAGTTGAGCAGCACAGGTGATCATGATTAGTCATTAGAGTGGTTTTATATGTTCACACTCTGTTACAAAACAGAGACTGTTAGGGACAGGATTCAGTCAGGAGTAGGGATTTTGAATACAGGCTGCCCATAAAGCCCAAAGAAGCAGAAGGACTGTGAATGCCATGCTGTTGATTGTAGGTTATCTTAGTCTTGGTGAGTTGGCCTTTAAAGCAAGTTGGAGTGTTTACATACCTTTCCTGACTATTTCAGTCAGTGGTGCAAATCTATTATGGTCACTCCTTCACAAAGTAAAACAGATTATTTCACTGAAGAACAAGAATAAAATTCTAAATGTTTCATTTTCTGTTTATTTTTGATAATGCTATGCTATGCTATTTCTGTTTATTTTTGATTATGCTATGATGATACAAATGTCCTCTTTATTTATTGATCTAACATCCTCTTATATTTTAATAGTGATGCCTGTCTTGTCTGTTTTCGACCCCTGTCACAATTATACTACTTTGGATGAACCCTGGAGGGCTACCAACTACACTGACAACCTCAATCATTGCGACAGTCGAGTCTCCTGGGACGGCTGGTACCGGTTGCTGTATCATGGACAGACTATACGGATGCCCGAGGAGTGCATAAATTCATCTGGATGCGGCACCGCTGGCAAACTGTGGATGAATGGAACCCACCCCCAACTACAGGATGGGATAGTTACAAGGAGGATATGTAAGGCTTTGACCAATGGCGACTGCTGTTATGACAGAGCCCCTCCGATTGAAGTCAAAGCTTGTCCAGGAAACTACTATGTCTATCAGTTTGTCCTGTCCAATGGCTGTAATTATGCTTACTGTGCAGGTATGATTACTGGTCCTTTTGTCATCTTCAGTCTTTTGGCTGATTTATAAACCACCAAACATTTTTGTCCTCCCAATCTTTAGTTCACTAACTGGTTTACTGGTACTTTTGAAGAGCAGATCATATTTGCTTTAAAGCCAACCATTATTTTGTAGATGTGAACACCATATCCACAAACGCTTCTACATCTGCAACTGTGCAAACCTCAATAGGTAACAACAAACCGTTTTATCTATTATCCACGTTTTTTATTGATGCATGTGTTCTCTGCAAGATTATCAAGAAACTCTGGAAAATCCCTCTGACAATGTAGTCTACTCATGAAGTGAGGCACGTACAATGTTTACAGTGACATGAATGTGTTGTACCGTCTCTTGCTAATTCACACTCTCCCTCTTATCTCTGTGTAGTCTCGACTAAACCTTGTGATCAAATCCACTGCACTGAAGATGAGGTATGTGGGGAAGTATATGGAATCAATGGCTGCTTGTGCAAGAGCCATCACCAACCTATCCCAGAGTCATTTGGTAAGCTCTAATCAGATATGTGCTGATTAGTTTTATGGATGTTAGCATGATACAATACATGTACAACATCTGTCCCTCTCTCAGGATTAGTTGCCACATGCCACAATAGTGCCTGCTGGATTTCACTATCCCGCTGCCTCCTCTTTGAGGCTGGCTTTCCTGCTCAAGTTCTACACCTCAACGATCCGGGCTGCACAGGCACAGTCCTAGATGGACGGGTGAAGTTCCATTTCAACAATGACGACCAGAAATGCGGAACTGTTCTAAGGGTGAGGAGCAAAAATGTTTTGATCAACCTCTACATCTTCCAAAACCATAACCTTCAGTAAATAGATTGACAGATGTACATAGAGCCCCTCAATGTTTGTGAACATCCAGAGCCTAGATTGGGTGCGTGCGCAGCATGTGGTCAGAAAAATAGTACTGCTAATAGACCGGCATGTTGAGCTGTCAAGGTATGCACTGTCATAGTCTTCCCAGGACATGCCTTAATGTTAGTGACCCTTTTGTCATAGATGTGGAGCGATGTCCTTTGCTGTGTCTAAAGTAAACGCAACAGTGACCGGACAGTAACCCCAAAAAGGATCCCTGTTCCGGTTATGCTGACTATGAAAATTATAACCTATTGTTTTTTTCAGGCCAATAAAACCCACGTCATCTACGAGAATTCTATTCAGGGGACAGCCGACTCTGCAGAAGGTCATATTATTAGCAGACGGAGACGACTGAGTCTGCAGTTTGCCTGTGAATATCCTATAAAACAAAATGCTTCCATTGATATGGCTATCCATGTCCTAAAAAGGTGATATGCCATATCATAACATTTCGTAAATGAGTCCACTGTCATTTATAGAGCTAAATGTTTCAATATGAAGCTTCATTTATTAACTACTTTGAGGCAAAGTCCTTTTGACAAGTTGACTATAATAGATTTTCATCAAAAGCCAATGGATGCATAGTTTTCTTTTAGTAAAGCATTGCAAAAATGTATTGGTTTGTTTGATCCATATTTTTAATTAGCAGTAAAAAAGTGCTCTCTAATGCACCTAACATGCCTGCAGTGTTACACACCAGAAGCTGCCTGCAGTACACGGGACATACCAAGTTCAGATAACTCCATATAAGGATGCAGACTTCACACAGCAATTCAGTGGCAATGTGACTGGGCAACCTGAGGAGACGATCTACATAGCCGTGGACGTGGAAGGAGTGGACAGCCGCCAGTTCTCCAGTGTGTTGGACTCCTGTTGGGCCACACCCATCAATGACTCAACCTCCTCTATCAACTGGGACCTCATCACTAATCAGTTTGTTAACATGAAATAACAATTGCCACAACATGTTGCGCAACATGTTTTGTCACTGCCCTAAAACAGCAGAGTTTTGCTCTTCATGTTCCTGTCTCTGCAAGACATCTTTTATAATCCCTCATGCTCACCTCTTGCAGGTGTCCCAACCCGGAAGATGGCACGGTGAAGGTGCTGAGAAATGGGGTGTCCACAAGCAGCCGTTTCTCCTTCAGGATGTTCACCTTTGGTGTGCCCCCCTCTCAGGTGTACCTCCACTGCAGCCTTCACCTCTGCCTTCTGGAGCTAGGCCACAGCTGCATCCCGGTGAGCCTCAACGCCCCATCTCCTTAAGTCTGTTGAAGATCTTTAGACTATGAAATATTCTGGTGTGAACTTCAGTGCAGAATTACATTACAGTAAATGAGAGTAGTACCTCCTCAGGCTCTCTAGTTTGTTCATATGTTAAACAAACAAATAACAATGAATGTTTGTGTGTCGTGTTGGACACAACCACTCAGTCCCTCATTATTAAAAGTCTATAGTGTTTCATTAGATTTGTTCTGCCCATATGCAACCCTTTTTTACCCTCCAGATCTGTGACCATGTCCATCAGCACAAAGGCCGCAGATCTGCAGACATGCAAGATAATATCACTGTTTCTTATGGGCCACTATTCCCTGCTAGGAATACAGGTAAATGGTTACGCAACATGTAGCAGAGGTGTTTAGGCTCCCAGCATAATTAGTTTCTGTTGTGACATTTTTCTTTCTCTCTGTGTAGATGTGCTGAACGTCCTAGCTCCACTGCCAAAGAGACGCTCTCCTAAGCTGTAAACATCTGTCATTTCCATACACTGTCATTATCTGGAATCGTACCTTTTCATAAATATTTTTGACAAGTAAACCTCTGTACTACTACTTTTGTCAGTATCTGCTAATCCATGTGTTCTGTGCAAGAATCTTGGGCCTTTGTCTGAGGATAATTGGGGTCCTCACTCCTCAGAGTTTGTAGACGTGTGAGATAAAATGCAATTTGGGGAAGATCATGCGGTAACGGCTCCTACACACAGTTGTGTTCGTTGCAGTGGAGACGCATCCCATTCACTTCACATGGGCTCACGTCATCCATTGCTGAACTGAATTGTGGGTCCGTTGCGTCGCGTTTCTCCTGTAGCTCGCGTTGAGAAGTTCAGCTGTTGCTGCACCGACAGATGGCTCCGGTCAATCAAGCCAATCGACAGACAGCACCAACCAATCAAATTACGGTTATACTTCAAGTCATTTGCATAGCTACCGTCGGGAACACCCACTGGCATGCGTTGACGGAACGCAACTGTGTGTAGAAGCCGTAAGGGAGTTGCACTCTTACTAGATTTTTATGGTGCCACTCAGTAATAATGAACCAAAATGTAAGAACAATATGTCAGTTTATGTGCCTACATATACTTAAATAGTAGCACAAAATGGTCTTGTGAAATTAAATCTTCATATGATTTTAAAGCCAGAAAGTGCTCGGTAACAGAGTTACAGAAAATTAACATCACTTTCTTACCATAAAAGTCAACATCATCAATCATGCGGTTCTCAAAATATTAATGAGTTATTTTAAAACATTGAGTTATATAAAACTCATAAAAGTGTTTCTACACTTGTTTCCTATAATATGACCAAAGATTTTGCGACTGTGACTAGTATTGACATACTTCTAAGACATATATGTTTCATAAGTCATGGTAACAGAGTTACAAATGTTCCTATTGTTAAAACAAGATTTGTGTAAATTGTTCCCAAAATGATCATGTATTCATTAATTATAGTATGTTTTATCATGAGGGGGAAAAAAACTCTCAGTAGCTGTACCGCATAGCGGTATGTGTGTGTGTGTGCGGTGTGTGTGTGTGTGTGTGTGTTGGTGGGGGGGTGGGGGGAAGGGGGGAGAATGGTGTGTGTTTGTGATATGTTTGTGTGTTTATGAATTGGGGGATATGGTATGTGTGTGTTTTGGGCTAATGGGGTGTGTTTGTGATGTGTTTGTGGTAGTTTATGAATTGGGGGGTATGGTATGTGTGTGTGTGTTGGTAATGGGGTGTGTTTGGGATATGTTTGTGTGGTAGTTTAGTAAGTATAATCAAAGTCCTTTTAGGCAAGTCTCTCCACTCTGCGGCCATATAGCAACGCTTTTTGGGGACTCATCGGGCATCCTATTCAGCAGAAATGCGCGTGCGCAAGGCTTCATGACACCAATCTTGCTCCAGATTGGGTGAGGGGTGGCTCCGGGTGGCACAGGCCACCCTTGAGATTCGATTGGCCACCCCAGGTGCCACCCCCAAATCTTAGTCTACGATTGGTTATTAACATGGTCTAAGGCAGGACCTTTCTTGATGCACTTGCAGCAGTTTGAAGTATCAGACGTCAGAAATGTAAGTGGCAAACACGCTTGCCTTTATTGGCCTACAGGCTACTGCTTGTGCTAACACGCAAAGATATCTATTTATTGCATCTGCCAGTGCCTATTTATCTAATCACACACTTAAGTCGCCGACATTTGCTAGGGCATTAAGTGTTAACTGTAGGCTAGGCCTATACTTTTGTAAACGTGTTTAATTGCAATAATGTCCTAATGTAATGTTAAGAAAACTTTTCATTTATAGTTCATCAAGCTTAGGCCTACTCACTAAACACTTGTCGCATCGAGGCTACAGGTAGCGATATTCTGATGACATGTATGACAATTCAACCAGACAAGCATTTGTTGTAAAATATTGAAATTATGGGATGTTTACGTAGCTTAAGCTAAACTGTTTCTTTCGTCCCCCATGCCTGTTTTATTCGTCCCGATCAGGAGGGATAAATGAAACATTGCGCACGTTCCACTTTTGCTTAAATAGTTCCTGAATGCAGGGCTGGACTGGCCATCTGGCATAATCTACTTTTTTTTTTTTTTTTTTTTGGCTGAGCCGGGCTTTATAAAGTTCATTTTCTATAGTAGCGCGTGACAACAAAATCATATGCCTGCGTTCTGTTCCCAGAGCTTTCTCTGTCTATGATCTGCAGCGTTTTTCAAATTATGAGCCTCCTTGACGAGTAGATTGCTGGTCTACGGAGCCATGAATTTAAATTACGCCCCACTTCACAATTTGCGGCACAATTGAATGATATTATAGAACCGCAGAACCGAAAGGTTTCCCCGATCAGGAAATACTCCTTAATTCACAACTTTTTGTAGGCCTAGCAGAGGTTGCCTAAATATCGTGCCTATGGCGATGTCCGCTTAAAAAAAAAAAAAAAAAAACATTTTCACTTGTCTCGCTGGATTGAACGCAGAATGCTGTTGCGCAAATAAATGAATGAGGGAGGGAGATTCCGTTAACAAAAACCTAAAGTTTTGCTAACATTTTCTCCATTATTATTGTAAAATATGTCTCCATGCAGGGCAGGGCTGGTTCTAACCTAGGCTAGGCTACTATATTTGGGTGGGCTGGTAGAAATTTTGGGTGGGCAACATAGAAAAGCTGTCATTGGATCAAAACTAACAAACACAAAACAAACTTAAAACAATCAGTACTACCTAGCTTGAGTTGCTGCAGCCAAAAGCCAGGGATAGGCATGTCTGGTATGCATTTAAAATACAAAATAGTATGTTGTCATTTGTATTTTATTTAGTTGAAAAAATGGCATATTTTGTATCAAAATACTTTATAGGTTTTTTAGTTTAAAAATACTGGCAAATACTTTTGGTAAAACCAATAACCTACTTTTGGTGATGTGATTATAAAAGTGCAAAACAATGAATGCAGCACTGGTGCTGACTTGTAATTTGCCCAGAGTTGTTGTGATCAGAATATTGAGATTCAGATTCAGATATTTTTTCACAATATCAGAAAAATTATCATTACAGTTACAATACAAGTTAACTCCTGTTTTCACTGTAGGAACATTTCAATGTAAAGCGATTTCAGAAACCCCTATTGTGGACCGTACCATTTTTAACCACCGTGACGCTAGAAGCAACTGAGCAAGTGTCAACATTGAATGACAAAACGCTAGGTAAATTCCTCCAGTAGGCTAAATTCGGTTTGCTGCTGACGTGCATGGGTAAATGTAAGTTGCTAACTGACGTCTAGCTTGTTGAAAATGTGTTATTTTACAACCTTCATGTATAAACGTGTTTGTTCTTTCATAGCTCATGTCACCTCTTCATACATTGAATTATTGGCTACTTACTTACCCACTGAGGCTAGTAAAGTGGACCTTGGTTAGTTACCAAGGTTAGTTAGCAAGGTAATTCTCTATTTAAATAAACCTTTACATTGTGGTGAGGTAAAATCGATTGTCATTTCCAAGGAGATGAACTCCATAGCCTAGGTGTCCATTCTCATTATATCTTGAATAAATTATTGTGCCCTTTTGAAATTAGTTTGGCACAGATCTTGTGTTTTTATATTACCGGTAGGCCTATGCACAAGAGGGTCTGATGTAGCTAAGCCTACATAATATCAGTGAAACCTGTGGAAACATAAAAAGACCCAAGCAGCCTAGGCTAAATAATGTGCTAGTATTTGAATTTGTTTTTAATTGGTTGGTATTGTTTTACATTCTATTATTTCCTATTTTTAGTTTGATAAATGTAGTTTCATCTGACAACCCTGATACTATCTTAAAGAAACTTTTTTCTATCTACAAACAATTACATTAAGAGTGTGTGCAGTTAGGTTTTATACACTGTTAAGGAAAGGGGTACCCAGCAGACAGTAGAGGCAAAGGATAAAAACCCTTAGCAGGCCGCAGGCAGACGACACTATGAGGGTAGAGGGCAGAGTTGAGCTCTTTTGGATATACAGTATAAAAACGATGAGATATTCTGTAGCCTACTGATTATCAGTTTGCTGCTACTGGAAGAAACTGGAATCCATGCATTTCCACTGAATTCTTTTTGGAATCTGATCCCTTATCATACCTGTTCATTCTTACTCGTCGCTGGACTTATCCTGACTAAATTCAAGATGGCTGCAAACGCTAAACTTCGTGAAGATACTGTCTGTATAAATCGTCTTGTAAGTAAACTACCAGTGCTTTTTCAAAGTTCTCAATGTCTCGTTTTAAATGTCAGGGCCTTAGGTAGTATACCAATGAAGTGTGGAGATACATTGAGCCTCGTAAATGGTGTAAAACAGTGATTTATTTGCACGGCTAGCCCGATGCCGAAGCACCACCATTGAACAAGCTGTTGGTAGCATCGGCTAACTAGCACCAGATTTTGGAGTGCAGGGGACAAGCCGAGATGGGCTATGAGACATACGTTCACACTCTGTATCATGTTTCAACACACTTTAGGTCAATATCACACCGGAATTCTCCTTTAAGGTACAAAAAAGTCTTTGGTGTTGCTTTAATGGAATTATAATGGAGTTTTGACTCTGAAGAAGATGCATGGGCGTCGAAACGTTAGTCGGTTTGCACTAATAAAAATCACTTTAAGCATTGTGTGCTCCGGTCCTGCTCCTTGGCTCTAGTTAAACCGTGGATCTCCCTTTTTGACTTCTGCGTCCTGTTCCGTGAGCACCAACCAGGCTGAAGCGCAAGTGACCCCCTTCTACTACTCTACCTTGTCTGTGGACATGTTATTTCCAAAGCCGGTGCTGGATAAACAAATAGCATGCGTGCAACAGAGTGCTTTGAGCGGCTTGTCATGTGTCACACATCAAATCCATTCTCCCCCCACCCTGGACCCCTTCCAGTTTGCATACTGAGCCAAACGGTCCACAGAGGATGCAATCTGCTGTGCCCTCCACCCACCTGGAAAAAAGAGACTCGTATGTGAGATTGCTGTTTATAGACTTCAGTTCTGCATTCAACACCATAATACCACAATAACTCATCTGCAAACTTGACAAACTGGGACTCAGTACCTACCTCTGCAACTGGCTACCGGACTTCCTCTGTCAGAGGCCTCAAGTAGTAACGTGTTGGCAACAATATCTCAAGCAGCATCACACTGAGCACGGGGCCCCCCCAAGTAGGGCTGGGCGATATATCGGTATTACGACTACGACCGATATATTTTTAAAAACAATATGTAGTTGAGACAATATCGTAATACCGGTATTATGTCAAATAATGGGCCATTTTATCAACGCCACTTGCTCTTCTGTGTTCAGACCATTCAGATAGCCGCAGCTCTGCTCAACTGCGCCCCTTGCGTGTGCACGTTCTCCCTCGCAGCACTACAAACTTTCAAACATGACTGACACTGAGTCAGATTTTGTTTACCTTGATCAGAGGTTGGTGCTGATGCCTATTCCGTCGGCACATCAACGGCTAGACCGAGAATTCTCGTTGTGAAATCAAAAATCCACTGGAGCTCCAAGCGGTTTTGTACACGCACATTTAAGTTACAACACTGTTTAGCAGCTACAGCTCTTCGACTCACGGTAAAATGTCATTTTTGGTACACCTAGCTAATTTAAATACACTGATGAATGCTTGCGTTTAGTGACAGTAGCAGATCTAAAGTCCTCAGGGAGACAACCTAAACGCTGATTTTATTAAGAGGATATGCACGCGACTCGCGAGCAGTTAGGGCATCATTTTTTATGATTCCTGAAACCCCATTCAATCGTGCATAGGGATTTTTCTTACGAACCGGAACATGCAAAAATGAACGCATACAAAACGACGGTAGCGTCTATCACACTCTTGATGAGTGACTCAGTTACGTTGTTTAAGTAGCCTAATTTTTTAAAACTTTTTTTGTTGTTGATAGCAACATGTCTAGGCCATCATAGTCTACATTTGCTTGTCATCTAGGCCCTATCAAACCCTTACAGGTAAAAAAAACTGCATTGTGTGACAAAACTGCAGGTTTTTTCAATATTGTTGTGCCCAAAATAGCCTATTGCAAATTGCAGTACAATGTAGGCCTGCGTTGTCAGTCAGGGTCAACTTTTGGTCTTTTGTTATTTGCGCAGCTTTATCAGAGCAACTGTAGCCTATGCCTATTGTAGGCCTATGTTATTGTTTACACTTTTTTGCACAGCTCTGTTAGAGCAGTCTGAAATTAATATAATTAAAACTGGCTGTGTTGTCATAATTGTTGTGTCGAGTGAATATATGAAGCACTTCGCTCTTTCTGTTTGAAATATCAATATCGTATCGATATCGTATATCGCCAATCAGCCCCAAAATATCGGGATATCAGTTTTGGTCCATATCGCCCAGCCCTACCCCCAAGGCTGCGTGCTCAGTCCGCTGCTCTTCACCCTGCTGACGCATGACTGCACTGCAACCTACAGCAACAACCACATAGTGAAATTTGCTGACGACACAACTCTGGTGGGTCTCATCACCAAGGGCGACGAGACTCAATACAGGTTGGAGGTCGACCTTCTGATTACGTGGTGCAGGGACAACAACCTCCTGCTGAACGTCAGCAAGACCAAGGAGATTGTTGTTGACTTCCGGAGAGGTCACACCCAACGCCACTGACCATCGACGGTGCTGTGGTGGAAAGAGTGAGCAGCACCAAATTCCTGGGGGTGCACATCAGTGAAGACCTCTCCTGGACCACCAACACTGCATCACTGGCGAAGAAAGCTCAGCGCAAGTGCTCCACCAGCCATCATGACCACATTCTACCGAGGCACCATTGAGAGCATCCTCTCCAGCTGTATCGCTGTGTGGGGCGGAAGCTGCACTAAATACAACAGGAAAGCCCTGCAGCGCATAGTGAACACAGCTGGAAGGATTATTGGTGCTTCACTCCTCTCCCTGAAGGACATTTACACCTCCCACCTCACCCGCAAGGCGACCACAATTGTGAGTGATGCAAGTCACCCCGCTCACAATCTGTTTGATCTACTGCCCTCTGGGAAGAGGTACAGAAGCCTGCGCTCCCGCACCACCAGACTCACCAACAGCTTCATACACCAGGCTGTTAGGATGCTGAACTCTCTCCCCCCTCTCCACCCTCAGCTACATAACATCCTGGACTTTGGACCCACAATGGCTGCCTTGCACTACTCCACTTGTACACTTGCACACTTTGCAACTTGTTGTTGTTGTCCTGTTGTCCTGAAAACACTTCTGAACACACTTCTGCTGCTCTTACATAACTTGCACCACTATGCCACTTGCATACTTAGGTCAAACAGAACTACCTCAGCCATTTATTGGCCTGACTTTTGCACTATTATATTGACTGTCTACTGTATTCACAATTGCACAATTTCAACCCAAATTTTGCTGCTCTTATTTCTTCATTGTATGTGCCTTCTTATTTTTACTTTTTATATTGTTTACTTGAATGTTATGTTTGTCTGTGGACCTAATTGGTAAAATGTCTTGTCTCCACCGTGGGATAGTGGGAAACGTAATTTCGATCTCTTTGTATGTCTTGACATGTGAAGAAATTGACAATAAAGCAGACTTTGACTTTGGTGTTGCTTTAACTTGATGGCCCATTTTAGCTGAAATCGCATTGGTAAAATGGGCCATGCATTAGTAATTATCACAATTTTGTAAAGTTTTTTTTTACAACATGACCATTTTTAAGAAGATACTTATTTGAAAGCTATTTTGTGAGTTAAAAGATGTAGTAGGCCTATGTGCACGTACAAATACACATGCTATAAAGGCATTTCATGGGCTAGCATAGGCTAGTCACACACACTCTCCTCAAAGTAAGTTGAGTGTATATTAGATTAATTAATTGGCCCATTTTACCTAACATGGGGCCCATTTTGCCTGATCTGTTTTGCAGGAGGCATGACATTTAAATGTTTCTAAAAATATATCTATTGATAAAATACACTGTTACCATAGAAGCATAGCCAACAAGTACATTTAGGGTTTTGAGGTTTTACATTTATTTGTATGGCTCTCTAAATTGTCAAAAAGTGGCCCAATTTACCGAGTTCACCCTACTTCCATCATTATACTGCTAGTGTGCACTGAGCACTTACTTCTGTAGTGCCCACTTTTCGATGGTTAGTAGTCCCAAAAGGAACACTTAGGCTAAAACAGTATTGGAAGTGACGCCTGTTGCCACCCGTTTGCATGTAGTGTCCATTGTTCCACACAACTTTCTGACCGTTATTAGGGGTCATCCGGCTACTTTCAGAGTTTTTTTTTTTTTGCTTTATCTGCACTATATACTTAAAGTTTTTGAAGTGTGCAAGAAGGCGGTTTGAAACGGTCTTTATTTTTTTTATTTTTTCAATCATGCACAATGACAGTTTTGTTTTTTGTTAAACAGTAATTTCATATATATTTGCATTATGCATATTTCAATTAATGGTTTACACTTAGTCAATTTGCTCACAACAGTTGTGAGCACACAAATGAGAATGAACTATTAAAATGAATGCAGTTAGTCATAATACTCATTGACTCAATAATCAGTAAATTCCCCCTGTAGGTAAAAAGGTATGATTTTAGATCAAAGATAATGACAGGGTATTGAAATGAAAGATGTTTACAGCTTAGAAGAGTGTCTCTTTGGCAGTGCAGCTAGGACGTTCAGCACATCTAGACAGAGAGAAAGAAAAATGTCACATTTAACAGATACTAATTATGGTGGGAGGCTGAACACCTCAGCTACATGTTGTGTAACCATTTACCTGTATTCCCATCAGGGAATAGTGGCCCACAACAAACAGTGATATTATCTTGATTGTCTGCAGATCTGCGGGCTTTGTGCTGATGGACACGGTCACAGTTCTGGGGGAAAAAACAAACAAATGAAACACTATAGCCTTTACATACTAAGGGACTGAGTAGTTGTGTCCCAACAGGACACACAAACATTCGTTGTTGTTTGTTTCTCTAATATATAAACAGACTTGAGAGCCTGATGAGGTACTACTCTCACTGACATCCAACGCCGTAAGACGTGGAGATGGGGCTCACCGGGATGCAGCTGTTGCCCTCCAGAGGGCAAAGGTGAAGGCTGCAGTGGAGGTACACCTGAGAGGGAGCCCCATCGAAGGTGAACATCCTGAAGGAGAAACGGCTGCTTGTGGACACCCCATTTCTCAGCACCTTCACCGTGCCATCTTCCAGGTTGGGACACCTGCAAGAGGAGAGCATGAGGGATTATAAAAGACGGCATGAGACAGGAACATGAACAGCAAAATTCTGCTGTTTTAGGGCAGTAAAGTATAATACTTAGGCAATTTGTCTGGTACAGTTCATGAGCCTGAATTCAGACTAATGGTGTGCATTTGAACATGTTCGTGGCAATTGTTATTTCATGTCAACAAACTGATTAGTGATGAGGTCCAAGTTGATGGAGAAGGTGGAATCGTTGATGGGTGTGGCCCAGCAGGAGTCCAACACACTGGAGAACTGGCGGCTGTCCACTCCTTCCACGTCCACGGCTATGTAGATCGTCTCCTCAGGTTGCCCAGTCACATTGCCACTGAATTGCTGTGTGAAGTCTGCATCCTTATATGGAGTTATCTGAACTTGGTATGTCCCGTGTACTGCAGGCAGCTTCAGGCGTATAGTGCTGCAGGTATGTTAGGTGTGTTAGAAAGCACTTTTCACTGCTAATATAAAAATGAATTAAACAAATCTATGCACGTTTTACAGTTACTAAAAGAAAACTCCATCCATTGGCTTTTGATGAAAATCTCTTATAAAGTCAACTTGTCAAAAGGACTTTACCTGAAAGTATTTTTAATAAACTAAACTTTGAATTATATGTCTCACATACAGGAAGTGGAACATTTGGCTCTATAAAATACAGTGGACTCATTTACGAAATGTCATGATGCAGAATTTCACCTTGTTAAGACATGGATAGCCGTATCCATGGAAGCATTTTGTTTTATAGGATATTCACAAACAAACTGCAGACTCAGTTGCCTCTGTCTGCTAATAATATGACCTTCTGCAGAGTCGGCTGTCCCCTGAATAGAATTCTCATAGATGAAGTGGGTTTTATTGGCCTGAAAAAACAACAAGTTATCATTATTTTCATAGTCAGCACAACCGGAACAGGAATCCTTTTTGGGGTTACTGTTCCGTCACTGTTGCTTTTACTTTAGATACTGCTAAGGATATCGTTCCACATCTATGAGAAAAGGATCAGTAACATTAAGGCATACATGCATGTCTGTTTTATTCTTTTATTTATATCTGTGAATCTATTTACTGAAGGTCTAGAGGTTTTGGTAGATGTGAGGTTGATCAAACTGTTTTTGCTACTCACCCTTAGAACAGTTCCGCATTTCTGGTCGTCATTGTTGAAATGGAACTTCACCCGTCCATCTAGAACTGTGCCTGTGCAGCCCGGATCGTTGAGGTGTAGAACTTGAGCAGGAAAGCCAGCCTCAAAGAGGAGGCAGCGGGACAGTGAAATCCAGCAGGAGCTATTGTGGCATGTGGCAACTAATCCTGAGAGAGGGACAGATGTTGTACATGTATTGTATCATGCTAACATCCATAAAACTAATCAGCACAGATCTGATTAGGGCTTACCAAATGACTCTGGGATAGGTTGGTGATGGCTCTTCTTGCACAAGCAGCCATAGATTCCATATACTTTCCCACATACCTCATCTTCAGTGCAGTGGATTTGATCACAAGGGTTAGTCCAGACTACAGAGATAAGAGGGAGAGTGTGAATGAGCAAGAGACGGTACAACACATTCATGTCACACAAATTCATCATGCATCATTATAAAACTTTACAGGAATTGTGGATAAAATAGTTTGATTGTCACCTGTTGAGGTGTGCACAGTTGCAGATGTAGGAGAAGTGTTTGTGGATATGGTGTTCACATCTACAAAATAATTGTTTGGCTTTAAAGCAAATATGATCTGCTCCTCATAAGTAAACCAGTTAGTAAACTAAAGATTGTGAGGACAAAAAATGTTTGGTGGTTGATAGTCAGCTAAAAGACTGAAGATGAAAAAAGACCAGTTATCATACTGTACCTGCACAGTAAGCATAATTACAGCCATTGGGCGCCACAAACTGGTAGACATAGTAGTTTCCTGGACAAGCTTTGACTTTAATTGGAGGGGCTCTGTCAAAACAGCAGTCAAAGCCTACAGCCTTACACATTTTCCTTGTAACTATCCCATCCTGTATTTGGGGGTGGGTTCCATTCATCCACAGTTGGCCAGAGGTGCCGCATCCAGATTGTAAGCACTCCTCGGGCATCCGTATATTCTGTCCATGATACAGCAACCGGTACCAGCCGTGCCAGGAGACTCGACTGTCGCAATGACTGAAGTCGTCAGTGTAGTTGGTAGCTCTCCAGGGTTCATCCAAGGTAGTATAGTTGTGACAGGGGTCAAAAACAGGAATGGTCAAGACAGGCGTCACTAAAATATAAGATAATGTTAGATGAATGTTAGATCAATAAATAGAGAGGACATTTGTATCGGCATATACCATTATGGAAAATATACAGAATATGGAGAATATGATATTCTTGTTATTGAGTCTTCACTTAAATAATCGGTTTTACTTTGTACAGGGTGGTGGTGGTGACCATAATATAATTGCACAACTGACTAAAAACCACAGATAGTCAGGAAAGGTCAGCAGTCGTAAAGCTTTCATTGAGCCAATCTGCCATAAAGGCCAACTCACCAAGATATATTGCCTACAAACAGCAGTCTTACTGGCCATCTTTTGACAGAGTGTGAGCATTTAAAATCACTCTAATGACTAATCATGATCACCTGTGCTGCTCAACTGGAGTGCCATCAGCAATCTAATTGATGGCTGGCGGTTAACTAGAACTAAATAAAACAACTATAGAAGTAAGTACATTTTCCGTTTGTTCATGTATGTCTGTTTGCAAAGAGTTTATATTGAATGGAATATGCAACTATGTTCTTGGCCCATGTGTCTGTAGTCAGAGCAGAAGGAAAAGGTATACTGGATTAAAAATGCTGGACAGAGTTATTCAGATTTCACCACACTAGTTGCCCAAGCATTTGTCTTTTCATGAAATCTGTTTCATTTGGATTCTTTTGTGGAACCGTTATTGAAAAAGACTTACTTGCATGCGTTAGCACCATCAGAGGCAGCACACACAATGTGATGTGATGACACATCATTCTCTGTTCTGTAAAAAAGTTCAATTGTTAGTGCACATTCAAAGACCAACCAAACACCACTATACAAGTCTGTACACAATATTCATATTATTTTAGTTGAAATTTGAAGGCATGTCGGTCATTCACTGGTAACTTATGTAAATGCTCCTAAGGAAGCTCCTAGCTTCCTTAAACAAGTGAGGCATTAAGAGGTAGATCTCCCAGGCACAGAAATCATGTTTTTATAATCAAATTCTTATTATGAACTTGCTTTATGTACCCATCAACTTCACAAGGTCTAATTAAAACATTAGACTATAGGATAATGAAACTTTCTATAGCCTAAGTATTTAAGTGATTACTGGAGAAAAGTGTATAGTAGCGTATACCTACCTTAAACCTTTTTCGAACAAGGCCTCTTCCTGGTCACATTCCTCACCAAGACTGTTTGACCATATAGGCCTATTTATATGGCCAAATTTGGGTGGATCATGTCCCTGTCAATCATTTGCTCATACTAGGCTACACTGTTTGTTTAACTTAAATGAAACAAATGTAAATGTTACTGTAAATGTGTTAAAAATTAACCACATCAAAGGGAAGTTTCCACACCTTTGAATTGAACACTGTGAGCCATTCTTTGTGAAAGCATTATATCCATAGCAACTTCCTGTGAAAAAACAAAAATAATAATAATAATAATTATATATATAATATATATACATATATAGGCTATATATATATATATAGGATATATATATATATATATATATGTGTGTGTGTATATATTTTTTTTCCAGGAAGTTGCTATGCATACTAATGCTTTCACATAGAGAGAGAGAGAGAGATCATAGCCTAAATGATTTGGCTTTGTTTGCTCCAAATTCCCCCCAAAATTTAGATTAAGAAATTAAAAGAAGCTGTGCTACATTCATCATTAGCTACCACCATAAAACTAAAGCAACAAACCTTCTAATGGACAACCTTCTACCTTTAAACCCTGCTTTTCTAATGGAACTGTGCAACATCTAGCTCTAAACGATATTATACGTTACATTTCTCTCAGACCTTGTGAGTGCTGTTGTATTTTAGAATATAGCCACAGAGAGGCGCTCTTTGTCTTAGTAGCCTACCCATGTCACATGCATGAACTTTGACACTGGTGGTAACCACGAAAGTTATTTTGAGGGAAGGTTGGGGAAGTGTTCTTTCAGATATCTGTCAGGAACGCCCGAAGAAAAAAAAAAAACCTAATATGCCGGTAGGGTTGAAATGAATTTTGAGATAAATATGCGAGGATTTCCATGTACTATTTCCTGTGATAACGTTAACGTTTGCGATGTGCTGCGTGTTCTAATGTCTACGCTTATCAGCTAACGGTGTTATGCATAGCTGCTAGTTGTTTAGAGATAAAACATGTAAAGTTATGCAAGTCGTTTTCTTTGGTATTTGCAGAGAATGGTATTTGTGTAGCTCTGCCACGTCTTATAAGCGAGAGTTGTCGCCGAACTGTTTGCTAGCAAGCTAACCGCAGAAATTAGCAGAATGTTATTTTCCAATATGGCATAATATTACAAAGCGGAGTTTCCACTCGGTTACACATTGCGAACACCGTTTCGTAACACGGGAAGTTGCTAGCTGACATTAGCGGAATGGTTACTCCCGTAGATAGTAAAATATACTCCTGAATGTAGCGCTTTTGCATGGCACCGCGATAAATGTGACGTTAATAACTTTGTTGTTGTTAGCAGGTGACGATTCCAGTGCACTTCAGCACAGGCTGACCACAATCAAATTTAGCAGTGATGGAGGATGCTTGGGACATTGCTTGCCTGCTCATCCAGCTGTGGCTCTCCGTAGTGTTTGGCCTGATCATGTTGCCAGCCATGTGTGGAGCCTCACTGGGCGTCACAGAGATCTACATTAATGTCTTGGTGAAGACTCTGGAGGTAACTGTTTTAGCTCAGCATTCCTGCTGCCAAAAGACCCATAAAAATAATAATGTGACTCATAATATGCCACCTTACTCAATTTCTCATCTGTCTAGACTCTAGAGAAGTAAAGTCATAGTTGTTATCTTCTTAATTCACATTGCTGCCCATTATTTGCCTAGCTAATGGTTTAAATATTACCCCAATTATGGCCACATAGGATGGACTGTGGCGTGGAATAGAACACTTAATAGAACACTACTATTTTAGTCTCACTATTCAAGGCATGTCACTGGCTGGGCACATTAGATTTTGCATGGCAGTTATGAGCAGTGCAGGGTAAACCACTGTGTGAAAGGTCACCCCAAAATAAAGTTGTTATTATGGCAGTGGGCCACGCTAAGGATCCAGAGGGGACAGAGGGACCAGCCTCCACTCCAAGCCCAACTCTCCAATGGTAAGAAGTCTTAACTACCACTATACTACTAACATAAGCAGCTACTTGCAAACATGCAGAAATTCCACATTCATTTCCAAATGAAGTGCACATAGTAGGTATCAATCAGTCTGCAGGATTTGTTCATATTTTGATGTGAACATAGGTCATATTGTTGACCTTGTGCAATGTCCTGTATTTGACTTACACAGGATACAGTTGATGTAATTTGTCTCCCTTGTGGGGCATTCTCTGGTGGGTAAATAACCCAGTGTCCTAAAAAGCTTAGATTGTGTAACCACTGGCTGAGATACTGCCCTTTACTCCAACCCCCGTTGGCCCCATCACTCATTTATCCCACCTTGCAGCATTAGTGTTGAATAATCTTATGGATTAAAGGATCAGACTACAGCCATGGGAATATCCTTTATCTACCCACTGTCACTTGTGTCATATTCATTATGCTGGTGATTGTGTGTATTGATGAAAACGTTGTCACACATTCAGACCAGGTAAATAATAGCACAGACATCAGACCTGCACTTTGAACCCTTAGTTATTTATGAATTTACTGACTCTTGCCTACTCATGAATATAACATCAAATAACATGAGAAGTTAGGGAGTTTAAGTTTTCTCTGTTGGTGTGCTCCTGACTTATCAGGCATCATCCAGAAGGAGGATGGCTCCATGGAGAAGGAGATTGGGGAGCTGCGTCGCTCTTGGCCCAAAAATCTGGCCGGCGGCGAGTTCACCCTGTGCGACGCCTTTTACTTCTGCAGGAAGGGCATCGAGAGCATCGTGGAGGACGAGGTGACGCAGCGCTTCACCTCAGAGGAGATGGCCTCCTGGAACCTCCTGACCCGCACCAACAACAACTTCTGCTACATCAGCGCTCGCGTCACCATCATCTGGGGCCTCGGGGTGTTCATACGCTACTGCATCCTTGCACCACTCAGGTATAATGTGCGCCAGAGCTCTGTGTCTTTGCACTGAATAATAACACACAGGAATTGGTTGCAGAGAAGCTTAATTTGGTCCCAGAGGGTGGTAAAGGGTAGTGGTAACAGGAAATAAGGAAGATGTGTGTGTGATTAACTCCATGATGCTGTTTAATGGAAGTGACATTGAAGTGGACATGAATGACCGATATGTTATCAGTCATGTGTCCTGAGCAATGACACTGGAGAGACTGGACTGGACTGAGCAAGAGCTGGAGCATGGGCAATGATGATAGTCAATAATTAATAGTCACAAAGATGATTAGTGAAGAACCTCCAGCAGCAATCAAACAGGATGGGCTGAAACTCAAATCCTGAGTGGCATTGAAGTTTAGAGATTAACAATGAGTGTATTGATGCAAAACCAAACAAATAAAATGTCTTATGAGGAAGATGTTTTATTATGCCAAGGCATTTGATCATTTCATGGTTGCTTGTGTAACTTCTGAGAATCTTTCCTGATCCCCACCTATGTTTGCTCGCTTGTATACACAGATGTCTGTGCCTCTTGTAAAAGACACAGTTCTCGACATTGCGGCCGCGACATTTCCTCTTGACATAAGGTGCAGTCTATGGGCTGCACCCGGTGAAAACAAAACCTCAAGGTTGTATTTGTTCATTGAAAATGTCATAGAACTATTCTTATGAGTTAGATAGAACAGCAAAGGCTTTACAGTCTGAAGTTTGTGACCGCTGAATTGAGTGAGTGCCCCTACAAACTACCAGTTGGCTCATAGTTAAATCACCAGACTAAATGGCAGAATATTTGGTATCATTTTTTAACTCGCATCATCTGTCCATGCATTTGTTTTCACAGAGGTGTCCCAAACCAGAAGTGGCCGCAATGTGGAGAATAGGCCACCATTCAGCATTTATCTGCCCATGTGTTCTCTGAAATGAGAGCACAAAACATAGTGCTCTTGGTAGTAACAGATGTATTGTACCTTAAAGGTGCTCTAAGTGATGTTACGCGGTTTCTAAGCTAAAACATTTTTTGTCACATACAGCAAACATCTCATCACCATCCGCTAGCTACCTGTCCCTTGAATACACTGTAAAAAAACACAGTCTCTGCAGACAGCTCAGGCTCCAAATACAGCCTGGGGCAGCCTGGACCATGAAACATAACAAACTTTTCCAACCATTCACCGACGAGATGTCAGTTTAGGAGAGTCGCAATTGCACGGGAGGGAGGGGCGAGCTACGAGCTACCTCCCTGTTTTTTTTTTTTTACGCCAACAGTAGTGACGTTACCCAACAAATCGCTTAGAGCACTTTTATAGAAGCTTTCAGATATTGACTTCAATAATGAATAATGATGATATTCAATAATGAGTAATGATTAAGCCAACCGAGGTGTTACTGTTGCATCTTTCTCACAGAATAACCTTGGCTCTCATTGGACTAAGCTGGTTGGTGATTGGGACTACTCTGGTGGGACTGTTACCGAGTAGCAGGTAAACTTCTGTGTGTATTAAATGATCACGACTCAACACCACTAGACCTTCTTGTCATTGACTGTGTTTACATGCACTTCGGTATCTCGGATATGAGGCTTATCCTGACTCAGGATATGGAGTTTACATGAACACAGAGACACCTGGTTATTAATATCCCTGTGTATATGATAAATACTAGTAGCCCAGTAACTGATGGAGCTCTGAGTTGTGACTGACCTTTTAATACTCTTTTAAAATAATTTAAGTCAATTTATTATGATTGTCTGAGTTGTAAGTTAAGGGCCGTTCACACCAGGAACAATAACTATAACGATAATAGCAAAAACGTATCACTCTAGCTAATATCAATGACTATGTCCACACATAAACTATAACAATAACGATATAAAGGATATTGTTGGGGATAAAAAGCTGACAGCCAATCAAAATTCATCAAATTTTAGACATCACATTCATCAACACGAGGAGAGACTTTCCTTATCGTTGGTTAGTGTGGACACTTTTATTGTTACTTTTATAGTTAGTTATCTTTAGTTATCATTCCGGGTGTGAATGGCTCTTTACACTCCGGTCTATCTTAGGCTTGCACTACTTGGAAGTGACTTGCTTCTCTTTCAGGGGTAAGAACTGGCTCAGTGATCTTGTCCATCTGACGTGCTACAGAATCTGTGCTCGAGGCCTCTCCGCTACCATTCGCTATCACAACAAGTGAGGACTTCTCCTGTGGTACAGCCCTCATACCCACCCTCTTCTCTCTGTGTGTCTCCTCTACCGGTGCCCAGCTCACTAAAGACTTCACAGTTACAGCTGGGCTACACCGTGTTCTATTCGTGGAGCGTAGTGTTCAGAAGTGTTCTATTCGTGGAGCGTAGTGTTCAGAAGTGTTCTATTCGTGGAGCATAGTGTTCACGAGTGTTCTATTCGTGGATCGCATGCTATATCAAGTCAAGTCAATTTATTTATATAGCACATTTTATGCAACAGGGTTGACCCGAAGTGCTTTACAAATGATTACAATGTTATTTACAAATTTACAAATGATTACATATGAAAATAGCAAAATACCAAATAATAATACAATACAAAATACAAAATGCCTACATAAGAAATAAAATAAAAGAGTAGGCATTTAGCCTATAATCAATGGAATTGGCTGCACCAGAGGAACGTTCAAATTTGCAAACATAGGCGATTGTTTTCAAACCGTTTTCTGTTTGCCTTGAGTTTTCCGCAAACCTTTCCGAACACTTGCAAACAGTGAGGAGGTAGTTCTGGGAGTTGGATGGAGAGTTACCGTTGATGGAACATTTACAATCATTCAAATATATCTGTTCAGACAAACATGTTTGCCATAAACATTCACCTCTTTTCAGGGAATTTGAACGCGCCTCAGATGCGAGACTAATTTAAAATAGACCAGTCTTCTAAAATCTTTGAGTTGTGAGCCTGGTGCAGCCTGGCTAGTAGTTGAATGTTCAGTGACTGACCACAGTTTCTGGTCCTTTCGCAGAGAAAACCGTCCCAAGAAAGGAGGCATCTGTGTCGCCAACCACACCTCCCCGATTGACATTGTTATTTTGGCAAATGATGGATGCTATGCCATGGTGGGTGGTAACTGAAACATTAATGCTTACAGAGCAACCACTGTGCTTGGCTGAAGAACGAGGTCCATGTGTGTTTGTTTTTTCACCGCTTGAGCATTTCTTTTCGACGTACACAGGTGGGGCAAGTTCATGGCGGTCTGATGGGGGTCATCCAAAAGTCAATGCTCAGGTCCTGCCCTCACATTTGGTTTGAGAGATCTGAGATGAAAGATCGAACTGCTGTGGCCAACAGGTGAGGGATCATATGTTTAAAAACATCATTAGAACACACTTTCTTCTGTGGCTCACCTGTTAAGAAATTAGCTTATACTGTGAATATATTGTGTATGTACCAGTATTTGTTTGTATTTCTTACATTTGTATGTGGATAATGTGCTGTTGTTTACCTAGATCAATATACTCCTGTCATTATCTGACCTAAATCGCTGCTGTGCTTTTGTTCAGCATGGACGAACATGGTCACAATGATTAGCCACGTGAGTCACTATCACGCATGCTCAGTATTGTTCACATCATTCCACTTACAGGCTTAGAGCCCACGTCGCAGACAAAACCAAGCTGCCTATACTGATATTCCCAGAGGGTAAGTCCTTCCTTGCTTCTAGCCTGTGATGCGCAGAGGGACCCTGTGAATGGGTCTGTTCTCAGAGTGCCAGAACTCAGAAAGGACTCTTTCAGTACGGACTGTTTGTTGTTTTAGGAACCTGTATCAATAACACATCAGTCATGATGTTCAAGAAGGGAAGCTTTGAAATTGGTGGGACCATACACCCAGTGGCCATAAAGGTACTTTGAATAAATGCTGTGCCATTTACATTATCTATCTCTTGTGACAGTTTCTAGCTCCAGTTTGTATATTTTGCCATAGCATTTATATTGATTGAAGATGTTTTAGGATAGCTGTGGTTATGGCTATAAAAACATAAAATATAGATGTCAGTATTGCTTGTGGAGCTTGTTGGTGATCATTAACTGTTATGCTTGTCTCTGTTAGTATGACCCACAGTTTGGAGATGCCTTCTGGAACAGTGCCAAGTACAACATGGTGAGCTACCTCCTTCGAATGATGACCAGCTGGGCCATAGTGGTCAATGTGTGGTACCTTCCCCCGATGACCAGAGAGGTACGGTCCACTTCAGGGACATTCTTGTTGGCTTGTCTGGCCCATTTTTCCCCTTTTATAGGAATGAGATTATGGCCACATTGCTTGGCACTGCACAATTTCATACTGTGGTCAAGACGTGTGGTTTAGAAAGATTTGTTTGGGTTAGGGGCAGTGTTTGGAACTTTACTTTAAAAAAGTAATTAGTTATAGTTACTCACTACTTGTTCCAAAAAAGTAACTGAGTTAGTAACTGAATTACTCTATGATGAGAGTAACTCGTTACCAGGGAAAGTAACTATTTGCGTTACTGTTACAAAAAAAAAAGTTGCTATATGTCAAAGATTTTGGATTTTTTTGAGCAGTTTTGAGCAGCCAGTTGAAATGAGTAGAACAGACAGGTGTTTGTAGGCTACATAACTTTCAATATGTATTAGACAGACAGACAGACACTTACTTACTTACTTACTTAATTTATTGATCCCCAAGGGGAAATTCAAGATATTGCACATCGACAGACCTATGGTAGACTTCAGCCTGTAACATAGGTTTTTGTTGTGAGGCAGAAAGATCTAGCTTTTGCTGCTTGGAGGACTTTGCCTCCGAGTCCTTCTTTGCTAGTGGATGGCGAGCTATCATCTGTGGTGAAGGTATCGGTGTTTTTGGCCACTAGCTTTAGATGCGTGTGTGAGATGCTTCATTAAATTAGACTTGCTTACAACGGATGTCGACAAAGTCTTCGCTCCTGGACATAATGTACACATTACATGCACGTTCTTGCCTTGATGAATTTGAAGTAGTGCTTATATCTCCACCTTGAAAAGGCCAACTTTTTGGATTGCTCCTGACCTCTGCTGTTTCGTCGAATCTCTATTTTAGCGGTTGCGTGTGTGTGTGTGGCAAGTGTGCTGGCAAGTGTGCAAAAACACTGGCTCTGATTGGCTACCATGAAACATGACTCTGCCTTAGCCAATCATAATTGCTTACGTCGTTATTAACCCACCTCCTCACTAGCTGTGAGCCAGGGTGCGTTCGGATTACAGTTTATTCAATCAATGCATAGTAACGCACCGCATTTTACGTCCAGTAACGTTAACGGCGTTGTAACGACGGGAAAAGTAATTAGTTAGATTACCCCGTTAGTGAAAAAATAACGTCGTTACCTAACGCCGTTCTTTTAAACAGCGTTATTCCAAACACTGTTTAGGGGTGACACAAATGGCTGTACATCACCATTATACTTTTTTTTCTTCTTTTTTCTCAGAGCCAAACCAAATTTGTCTGATTAAGGGCCGTTCACACCAAGAACGATAACTAGGGGTGTGACTTTCGAAACCGACGTCTCGAATCAGTGTCGAGGCTTCGAAGCACAAGTGTTTCGAAACACTGCTTCGAAACGTGGTTCAAAACAGCCATGTCATGTGACCACTGCTTCGAAACATCGTTCAAAATCCCCATGTCATGTGACCAAAGTTAAGTGAACCTTCGGTGCATTTAACCGGTGTCGGCAGGCGTGCCCGCGCGTTCAATTAACTGTGTAGCTTTCTCTTAAGCAATAACCATGATGGTGTAGTGGTTAGTGAGGGTGTTTTTTGCACGGTAGCCCAGGCTGCTCAAATGTGGTTCGATCCCCGTTTGATTTGTAAAGTATTGTTTCAGATCGTATCTGTTTGTTTTCTTACTTCACCATTAACCACACAGTTTCAACTAAACTCTCAGAATGGTCAAAAATCGAGAGTTTTTATAAGAAGAAAGTGATTTAGAGAACACATAGTGGCAGCAATAAGATTCTTTTCATTGTGACTTCATGTGGTCTCCCATCCAGTTATTGACCAAGGGCATGCTGCTTAGCTTTTGACAAAGACTGAATACAGGTAACACAGCGAGCCACGAACTTTAAAGACTACATCTCCAATACGAAGCATTTGACAGATTTGTTTCACCCTAAACAGCTCTGAGGTGTCGGAATTGTTTCAAAGCTTCGGAACAGTTCGGCACAATTGCTTCGAACCATAGACTGTATATACAGTCTATGCTTCGAACGTTTCAGTGTTTCATAAAGCCTCGCTTTGCCCATCCCTAACGATAACTATAACTGTTAAAGGAGTTCGGCCTAATACCGAACTACTGAGGTGCCTGAGCCCGGGGAAGGCTTGGCTGACGTGCTAGATACTACGCTCACTTGATTGCCCTAAGCTAAACAAACGCATGTAGACAAATGTTGATGTTGAAATCCAGAAGTTGTCCATTTATTCCAAAAACAGCACATTGCCCATAGCAGTTTCCATCAGTGTAGCAATACAAGGGCAGCGCGCAAGCGTTCAAAAACCCTTCGTCCTTCCGGGTCAAACACTTGCCAACAACATTGTATTTGCTACCTTTATACCTGAGACATGCGCCACCCAGTGTAAGACAAAGGAATGTGAACCTGGATACAAAGCAGCATTTGGCTCTTACACATAACAATAACCATAATGATAAAAGCGTCCATACTGACCAACTATAAGCAAAGTCTCTCCTTGTGTTAATGAATGTGCTGGCTAAATTTTGATGGATTCTGATTGGCTGTTCTAAAAATCGCTCTGAAAGTGATCCCCACCAATATCATTCTTCATGTCGTTGTCGTTATATCACTTGGTGTGAACGGCCCTTTAGACTGGTACATTTTCCATTGTGCTACCAGTGAGTTGTTGCTGAGGCTTTCCAGTCTATATTTTGGCAGTGACGACAAAAGTGAAGTGCATGTGAGAAATGGTCACATAATGTTTGTCTGCATTAAAATCTAGGTGCAAGTCCCTGCATTGCAGGTGGTTTGTACTCTGATCGTCAGGGTCAAATATTTGCTCAATCATGTAATGCATACAATCACGTAAAGTTACAGGCTTCTCGGCTGCTGTTTGCTGTCCTTATACGTTCCCAAAGTTTTTATTTGCGTGACGAAGTGTGCAGTGCTACACTGGGGGCATGTTCATTAGCCCTCGTGTTCATGCCCCCAGATTGTACCGTACCGACAGCACTTGGTAACCTCGAGAAACAGAATTCTATGTGAAAAATTGCTGGAATTCTCCTTTAAAGGAGAATTCCGGTGTGATTTTGACCTAAAGTGTGTTGAAACGTGATGAATGTATGTCTCAAAGCTCATCTCGGCTTGTCCCCTGCACTCAGAAATCTGGCACTAGTTAGCCGATGCTACCAACAGTTTTTCCATGGGGGTGCCTCGGGCATCGGCCTAGCCATGCAAATAAATCACTGTTTTACACCATTTACAAGGCTCAAAGTAGCTCCATACTTCACTGGTAGACTTCCGAGGGCCTTGACATTTAAAACGAGACATCGAGAACTTTGAAAAAGCACTGGTAGTTTGTCATAGCTGTGTTTTATGTAACAGTTCTATTCACTGTATATATTCCTTTCTGGTAGGAAGGAGAGGATGCAGTTAATTTTGCCAACAGAGTCAAATCAGCAATTGCAGATCAGGGAGGCCTGGTTGACCTCTCATGGTAAGGATCCAGTACTGTTATCAGCATGTCTTGTGGGGTCTAGACAGAATATTATCATTTTGTGAAGGGAGTACACATCTGGGCACAACTTGTTGAAATGTTGATGGTGAATGAAGACCTCCTTTACTTGATAGTGGCATATTTTCATATAAGAAGTTTTCTTCTCCATCTTGAGTTTTAATGCTAGTGTTCCTCTGAATATTTCGTCATACGTGTCTGTCAAACCCCCACATGGTTGTCGCCAGACCTAAACTACCAATCAGAAGTTCTCGAAAGGGTTCTCGACTGTTGTAGAAATAAATGGCTGATCTTTAATGAAAATTTTGCTCAGGGATGGAGGCCTGAAGAGAGGGAAAGTTAAAGAAGCTTACAAAGAGGAACAGCAGAAGATGTACAGCAGCATGGTAGTGGGCTAGGAGGTATGTCTTCCAATTACCTCGCTAAACCATCATCACGCCATTCACTTACCAAGCTTCCACAGAGATGCTGATTCTTGGCAACACGTGTCTTCTCAATTCTACACTACATCCGAGCCATCGGACATGACTGATTTGTTCATTAGGTTGTCTCAGTTCTCAGTGGAAACCCTAATGGTGAACAAACTCTAATGATACGAGTCAGGAATCTTATAATAGTTGTTATTTTAAGAAGACTGCAACTTATGCAAAACTTTGCATATAAGTATACAATACTATGTCTATTTCCTTGAGAAATAACAGCAACTGGAATGTTGTCGAAGTTTTTAAAGTGTCAGAGAATCAGGTTCTTCCAACATGCTGTCCGTGCAGAGTCTGCTCTTAGCTGGATTGGTGAGGCAATCGGCATTGTGTTTTTATATCCATATACTGTACACCATGGACTGTAAAAAGCAAGTGTATGTTTCCATTTGTATAGGAAACTATTTCTGTTACAATGTATTTTAATTCAAAATTTAAACGTCTAAATTATTGTTTATAAGGCCTGTCATTGGTAAATTCCAGGTTGTATTCCATTGGAGTATGGACAAAATATTTCGAATGATCGAGTTGATTCTGTGAACCTTGACCCTCCCTGCCCTGTGATATGCTTAAGAATGTAAACGCTACAGTGCCTTGTCCTGTTCTCAGTCATGCAACATTTCTGTGTGCCTCAAAAGGTCTTGTAGATTATTTTAAAAATAAACGTCTTAAGTATTATGACACAGAACACCGCTGAATGCGTATTTGTGTGTCTTGGCTTTGTGTATTGTATCCTGAACACACTCTGATTGGCCACATGAGGGCAGTATTCACTAAGCAAAAATTATTCGATCTAGAATTACAGTTCAGCTTCATCCATGTAAATTCCTTCACAGCCCTTTTAAAGTGTTACTCATTAAATTCACACTCTACTAAGAGAAAAACAGATGGAGCACTTTGGTAAATTCATCAGGAAAATGTGAACAGATACTGATAGTATTTGAAAATTAGGTATTTGCCAAAAATCTCACTGCTAGTTGTGTACAATATAACAGTATAAATAAGAGGTATTAAATAAAATGTAATATTACAGATTACATTACATTATCAGAAATCAACCAATAACTTTGTGTTATCATACAAATGGCAGAAAAGACCAGGAAAGCATTGCCCTTAGGCACTCTGATGAAACGTACTGTACTTTTCCACATTTTTGAAAGTCAAGCGGGTGGGCTCTCTGTCATATTGTGATGGTGAATGGTGAAGGATCATTGACTGCTTGATTGCAATATGACGAGCTCATTTTACTTAGAGCTCGATTGAAGCGCCAGCAATTATATACTCATTACCTTGAACCTGTCCGAGCATAAAACTTTCTGTGGATATGTGTGTGTGTGAGAGTGTGTGTATGTTTGGGTGTATGTGAAGAAATAGAAAGATTTGAAAAGAGGGAAAGGGTGATGGGGGGGGGGGGGGTGTTGATCATGATCCCAAATAAAAACCTTGAACAGATAAGCGTGGGTAATGCATAGTAACTGTGACGGCACTTTAATAAAGAACGCAAGGAGTGTGAAATAGGGCTGAGCGTCTCTCCACCGCACGGATCTGGAGGCCACTTTAAAAAAGCCACGCAGCAGGCTCCTGGCCACCAGCGTCCCGGCCACCATGCCGTCAGCTCCCTGGCTCCCAGCTTCAATATCAATCCTGCAACTTAAATTGCTTGAACAGAAATGTTTGTTCTCCCCTAACAGGATTGTAAATTATTAATCGGATCTGAAGCCGATTCTATAACCCGATTGTTAAGGTGGGACTCTCGGAGAGCAATGCTTGAGCGTACCATTTACTGTGATGTATGTGTCTGCACATCTTTATATCCAATTTAATGTGATTCAGATAGATCTCAAAAAGACATCATAAAAAAGCATGCAACTGACCCAGGACCTGGGCTTCTGAATGTGGACTCCATGTGATTGCCCAGCATGTCTTTAGTATTTTGATTAGATTTCCTCCATCTGTGTGTTTTTTTTCCTACCCAGATGTGATCTATACAAATGTAATGCCGGTACACTCAGTAAATATGAATAAATCGCTAAATTGAATCATTTTTTTTTCCCCTTCCCGGAGAATGTAGTTCAAGTCGGACATCATTTTAAATCACCGCTGGCTTGAACTGAGCGGGCTCGTCCAATCAGGGCTCTAAATGACTGCGGCTCAGTCCTGGACCTGCCATTAGGTGGAAGGGAAGATTTTTTAAATACATCGGACTCCAATCCTCTCTGAGGCTAGGCCTGCCTGTCGTAATACATGTGGCCTTGAGGCTGCAACTCGTCTCGGCCAGAGCGGGATAGAAATCAATAGGAATTTCTGCAGAGTTCCGTGCACTCCATAGGATCAGCGTCTGGCCACAACTTCAGTATTTCATCTCCCTCTTAATAGTGTTGCATCGAATTCATCACCAGCGGTGCGTACCAGGCAGCCTCTGCATACGGGGGGGGTCGGTGGTGGCCGTCATCAGAGATGATGACAGGAAAGGTTCTGCAGACAGCTGCTGCCGTCTCGCCTCTGTACCCCCAGCAGCCATCAGTTGCTAAATCCCATTTCTGACACCATGTTCCTGGGTGGTGCCGGCCACTTGAGCTAACTTTGCATGAGAGTGATCACCTATGGAGAGACTTATAGGAAACCTTAGTCAACAATGTCCTTGGGAGTGGTTTCTTTTTTTTTTTTTTTTTTTTTGCTTGATAAGAGTTACCATCAGTTACTGTTCATCTCCCTGTTAGGAGCAAGGTTGCGAATTAATTTAATAAATGAGGTTATATTTCATCTTGTGTGTGAAAGGGTTCATATTGTAGCACAGTGTATAGTGATAATGCCATTATTACAATAACAATATAAGATATCTGATTCAGCAGTTTAATTTGATCTGTGTAATTATTGCCAAAATAGAATACAAGAAAGCATAAAGGAAATAAGTTCTAGCCTCAGGTTATCGGTTTGAGACAGCTCACTTGTTCTTATGGCATTTCTGTCTGTTCAGTGCTGTGGCAATTCCTATGACAAACACATTATGCACAATAATGCGATAATTACATCAGTTTCACTCAGTATTTTATCTTTTGAATCATGAGGTCAGATATCAACAAGACTGTTGTGTCCGATTTGATGCATGCACTTGAGTATTACAGTCACATGGGGAAATGGAGAATATTCTAGAAAAAAAAAGAGAAATCAATGTGTGGAAGTGCAGGGGCAGCTGGGATCCTGCTGTCTGCAACGTGTCACCTGTCTGGAAATGGATTATGGAGAGCGTCCACGGCACAAATGAAAGGGATGAAGGGGGTGTCTGCCGAGGGAGATAGATCATACAAAAGTCAGAAGTGTGTTTCTCAGAGGGTCGTTTTCCCCGAGACGCGTTACATGCACAGCCATAGCTGGAACCAAAGACTGAGCATCATGCTTTGACATGCCATGGTCTGGGCCTGGTAAAGAAAAGGCTTATTGAAAGTTCAACAGATATGGTGTATTAGTCTCAGTGGCATTGTGGACAAATACAAGGAGGAGCTGTGAACGGCACCCAAATGGAATGTGACATTTCATATCATGGAAATTGTTTGAATTGTTTCAGGCTGCTATGTTTTTGTTTTCTTATTTTTATTTTTTGTTCCACTATAACATTTGTGTATATTATTGTATAAAAGAAGACTTATTTAGTTTCCAGGTTTAAGATGTGGACACTTTATACAGTCTTTCAAGAGATTTATTTTGATGACAGTGGACTTCAAAAAATGTCTGAATTGACTAAATGTAAGCCCCGCCAACTTAGTTCTGAATGCTGTACATTGGAATGCTGAGCTTGTAGAGGCAGAGTGTTTGTAGGAGGTGTCTTTGCTGTGGTTGCGGTCACAGGTGGAGACCCTAGGTGGTGTTATACAAAGGACCAGGAGAGGGAAACATAGGACCAGCTCATTTAAAAACACTCAGCTCATTTACATACCCTAATGAAACTGACTATAATTGGTCCGCATTGATTTTTTCCCCTTCTTTTTTTTGATTGAGCCACAATGGAGTCTCAACTTCTTAGAGTGGAGGGCTGATTGATTTGTGGTGAGATTCAAGACCATTCAGTTTGAGGAAATAATTATGTTCTTATTTAGTTATCATCAGATGCCCCAGTGAATTGCTCTGATCTAATTGCATTAAAAGGAGCCTCTTCATTTTCTCTGGTATTTGTGGTATTAATTAGTGGAACAGTTGAAACAGCGCACAGTTACACTCTAATCACCATAGACTAGCACTTTCTTTTTGATGAGTTATTTCTTGGCCTTTATGTTCAAATGAGATGTGTTCCATTTCATGTTGCAATGAATAAAGTAGGAATTATACCAGAACGCACCATTCCGTTTTAAAGGGTAAATGTAAATTGGACAAACAAGTTTTGCTTCCTGTCTCTTGTTCCTTGTGTACTTTATTATTATTCCAAATAAAGATATCCGTGATGATAAATGACCATGTCAGGGAGCATTTGTTTGCGGCCTCAGAGGATATTTCTCCGACTTCGGAAACGACTGATTTCCACCTCGGATCCGACGTGCCGCCAGCAGCCGGTTCACTGTTCCTCGTGCCTTCACCCCTGGGCTGTGATTGGTTTTGTTTTCGGGTCAGCTCCTATCTATCCCTCCCAACTTTTTCCAATTTGTCAGGACTTGTTATATGAAGACAGAGGCTCACGCTCAGATGCCTACGCTGATGCAGGGTGCCTCTCTGGCAGAAACGTACATGAAGCCTGGAACAAAAAGCAACTTAACAGCAAAAAAAAAAAAAAAAAAGTCACAGGTTTGTGGCGTGGCACCTTTTTTCTTCACGGCTCTCTGAGCAATAGGTATTATCTGATCTTGAAAAGGGATCCCTTTTTCGAAATTCACTGCACAAGTTCATCAAATAAATAATGAAATAAATGTTTCGCTCCATTAATATGAAATTATCTCTGCCTCATGATTAATTGTGTTAAACTTATGAATGGATGTTTTTTTTTCTCCCTCTGTCTCCCGCTCGCTCACTCTTTGTACAAATCAAAGGGAGGAAATGATGGATGATGAAGAGGCGTGATGTATGAAGAAAGCATCTGAACTAAATTGAAAGTGTACTCATCCGTTCCCCTCGCACAACTAATGATAAATTGAGCATGTCACATTGAACAATACATGTTAGGCTTTAAAACATAATCTCCCCTTGAAGGGATGGAAGAATGGGCCTCGCCAGGTAGTTCAGTTCTGCAGGACTCAAAACCAATTTCAGATGGCTTTTCCATCGAAGAGAGAGAAAGCGAGAGAGAGGAGAGAGTGAGAGAGAGAGACAGAGAGGAGAGACTTTTACTTTCTCCTGGTAAATGGGGGTAAAAATCCCAAAGTTGGATGCTGTTGTTGTGGACAGACTGATAGCAGCGAGGCTCATCTTCTGGTGCAGGTGCAAATGACAAGGCACCATCTCTGCTGTTCACTCCTCATGGGGAAACAACTCGTAATGGGCTCCTGACTCTGATTTGCTCTCGTCTCACAGAGAGAGAGAGAGAGAGAGGGAGAGAAAGAGGGGGAGAGAGAGCAAGCGATGCCATCAAACTTCATGTCTGATTTTGTTATTTGATCAGAACGCTACTGTGTTCTCATCCATTACCCTGGTCCTGGGGTCACGTCTGAATGGAATGATTAAGGCTGACCCTATGGGAGTGTCCACTCCATGGAGATTACCCAGCAGCCCCTGCTCCCCTTTCCACAGACATCTGCAGCCGGGCTCCCAGAAAATATAATTTACTGATGAAGGCCTTTTCTGTCAGGCCGCAGGGAAGGACAGGGTGTGCTCAGGCACTTAAATCACACATTGCTGAAGATTGGACCAGCATGAGAGATGGAGGGTAAACAAGGGAACTTCTCCAATGATGCTATCTCATATCATTCAGTTTGTTTGCATGGTTTGATACCATAACCCTTCTGCGAGTGGGTTTAATACTAAAAATGTGGGCGCTGGCATCATATTTGATTTGATGTGGTTTGTGGGCTTCTTGTGGTGATCTCACGTTTTTCTGCCAGTGTGGAAAGATTGTAAGATATATTGAGAAGCATTGAGACGCCAAATAATAAGATCATAGATTTATTTACATACAGTCCTAGACAGCCTTTTAATCCTTATTAGTATTGGTGTGCCTTTAGAAAGATCATATTTTAGATTTTTTTTTTACTTTTTGAAAATACCGCGAAACATGTATATGCTGTTAAAGAAAGAAAGAAGCAATGTAACAGACCCCATTGCAAATGAATAAAAACCATCATAAGGGCCATCATCAGCACTCGCAACAAGTGCAACCTTACATGATTACGAGGGAACAGTGAAGCAAAAAAAAACATTACTTGAAAATGCTTGAAACGGGAGCAAATTGGAGTCCGACCCGCAGTCATTTCCCAATCCTACCTCATTTCTCTCTCCCACTCACTTCCTGTTCCTCTTCACTGTCATGTCTGAATGAATGGAAAAATACCTCAAAATATGATACAGGTGTACCAGGTGAATTGATGCTGTTTAAAAGACAAAGGCTGATCGCACTAAATATCGATTTGAATAGATTGCTTGTTTGTTTGTTTGTTTTGTTTAATGCACTTTCTGTGTTGTTAATAACAAGTGAAAACTATTCATGTCATAATTTTTTTTTAAGTACATTACAGCTCACATTTATTTTTTCACAAATGTGTGAAATCCATCTATACATGTTCACTTTTCAGATTAACAAATGTTAAATGTTAAATGTTTACAAACATGTCAAATGGAAAACCTTTCACTTTAACCTGTTGTGTATAGAGAATGCAAAATCTGGCAGAGATATTCAGTTTTGCTTAGTTGAAGAAGCACACTAATTGACAGGCAGCCAGTGTTTCAGATGATGAAATTCTTATTAAGATTGCATCTGGCTTGGCTCCAGACTGGCTATATAGTAAATAATGCCATCTGTGAGATCCACACAGTTGGGAAATGCAGAATTTAGAAGACGAGTTAATGTTGAGAAAATAAAAGCATCTGATTTTGTTTTTACATAAACAGTCATCTGTATTATGAGTTTATTTCATTCTGTGAATCTATACCAGAGGAATGAATATGCGCATCCGCATCAGGATGCCTTAAGAGTAGGATTACTTTAATTACTCAATTCATTAATTACTTTAGGATACCAAAGGTCGCATAAATATATCGGTTGTTCTATTTGATCAAATTAAAATATGTAGTTTGATAAGCCACCTCAAACATGCAGTGCTGAAATTGTAATGCAGATGGTGTATTCTTATCTGAGAATGATGTTATATAAGATCTGATATTGACCAAAAGATTACAACATGTGTGTGTATGTGTTTGACAGTCATGATATACATAATATTAGTCATGAAATATACATAAGACCTCCAGTGATAACTAATCCAATTGCGAAAAGTTTAACATTGTTATTTTAGAATGTTCTGCATAAGCTGTAATTGAGGAAACACTCTCTTTTTTTAATACCATCACAACAGTGAGCACTGTTATAATATACCAAAAAAAAATCCACCTCTCCCATTTCATTTTCTCTAAAGCATGAAAACGCACACACAAACACACACACACACACACACACACACACACATACACACATACACACACAGCCTCTGAAAATACCAGCCCAGTGGAGCAGCACAGAACAAGTTCCGAGAGAAATGAATACTTTTTCTAATTTCTCAGCCCGAGATGGGCCCCGGGACCCGAGACAATGTTGATGGATGATGTTTTAATGCCGCCGAATGTTATTTTTACTGAACAGGGAAAACTATAAATTTTTACTTCATTGCCAATGATCGCGCCCTATGCATAAAAGTGCGGCGGGTGCGCGTTTGCCCATGAATAATCGCCCCTCACAGCAGATGTTACTTTGCTGAAACCAATTCTTCAGATAAGATTTGCCGAAGATTAATTGTCTACAGCTGTTTCATGGCCCGGTGCAATCTTAATACATTTATGATAAGTTTAAAAGCTCGCTAGACGCCTCCAGGGCTCCCAAGTGAGACTGCAGCGGGAGACAGAGAGCGACGCTTTATTCCTGCATCTGGATTCATCTCCTCCATCATATTCATTATGCTCTTTATGCGAGCCTGCGAGAAGGGAGCCGCCCGCGCCGGATTATTATTGTGCGAGGTGCAACAGCATGGGAGCCTCTCCTCCCCCCACCCCCCACCCCTCGTCATGTACCGCGGCCTTTTCTTTCTTTCTTCCTCACCCTCACCCTGCTCTCCACTCACCCCTTTCTTTCTCTCTCATCAACCCGTATTTCCTCTCTCTGTTCGAGTAAGGGAATTATTTAAATTTGTGCAAATGAGTTGTTTCCACCCCCCCCCCCCATCCCCTTCTTCACTCTCACCCCATACCTCCCAGGCTCCCCAGGTGGAAATTGAAAGTGACCCGGCGTGACCTTCCTCTATTAATCGCGGCAAATTGCGGAAAATGCTGAATCGGAGCCGGGTCTGATGGTACAGGCACCCCCGTCAATGAGCGTTAATGAGGGCGATATGACCCAGCTGTCTTCCTCCGCCTGCACTCGTTAAGAACAATCAAAGTGTTACGACCCACACTAGAGGCCTTATAAAGAGCCATTTGAATATTTGGGGGAGGACTAATGGCAGTGACCAGGGCCTTGATCCTGTGCCAAGTGGTACACTGATCCAAGCAGTTATTTAATAGGGGGGGGGGGGGGCTCTTTCTGGGGCCCTGACATTGCCCAAGTGACCTGCTAATGTCGGAGGATGTTATTCATTGCTCTTTTCACCCAATGCTGGAGATTGCTCAGTTGAGTTGTTGTTTGATTTTTCTGACATAATAATACTGTTGTGTAATGTGTTGATTGTAGTTCAAAACAATGTTAACAATGCTCCAATATAAGCCATGTGTTTGATCACATTTGATATGAATAAATATGGCTATAACTTGAACAGACATTGTATAGTACATAAATATTTGTTCTCAAATTTGTTGATTTAGCCACCTCCAAATTGCTTCATTTCTAAACAGATGTTTCATCTGTTGTTATTTGGTCAGTTTTATTAGCCCAACATTTGTTATGTGCAGCTGTGCCGCGCACTCTGACTGCGTGCTGTTTGCTCTGTAACATATTTACTCTTGGAGTCTATTTACAGTTTTCCTTCTTGCATTCATAAATCGATATAGGCTCTCATTTGGATTTGATAGAAATGTACATACTTAATGTCCGCTACTTGTGGCACAGATGCAATAACCTGCTACCCTTCCAGTCCTCTTCACACAGCGTGTACCTGCTTCCCTAATGAAGGGAATATTTGAATATGTCTGAGTGGGAATCGCTGTGGTGCATCTGGCCTGAGCACCAATGTGCTTATTACTGCTCCTTAGCACATTAAACTGCAATAAAAATCACCTTACCATTAACTGACAGGTATGTCATAAATTACCCTGACTAACCTTGAGTATCGCCTCTCTTCAAAGCCACCTTGTGCATCGAAAATGACTTAATATGCTGTAATAAAACGAAACCTTCAGTCTATAAATGTGCATGATTTATAAGGGGAATGTTTAATGAATTTCAAGTTATGAATATGCATGCAACACCATGGAAATGATGTAGCTGCATAATGTTCATTTATTCTAATACAACAATTGCACTTAATTAAGAATTGGTCCCCTGTTCTTTCCCCTCCTTTGTGCTCATTAACTGAAAATAATTAAGTTAATGAACTTGATATTATGCTTCTACCTAACTGTTTTGCCTCCTGTTGGAATGCTTGCAAATGCCATGATGCAAAATGCCCCTCGGAGACGTGGGATTTCTGTAAATGTGGAGGTGGGGGAAAACACAGGGCAGGAAGATGAAGTATCTGCTCCGGATAGTATGAATATGTATCAAGGGTATTGTAATCATCACAATCAGCTCAACTCCCAAACGCTTATTAAATGCATCAGGGTCCTTAATTTCCGAGAATGCATTTGTACATTTATCCTTTTGTAACTTCTACCCCTGCAGGGGATTACCGTGGAGGAAAAGGGGGGGTAAGAGCGGCCCCAGTGCATGCTGGGACTTCCCTTTTCAAGCGTTTGACATCATCATTCCACTCCACCTCCCCAAGCACGCTCTCTCCCAGCACACCTTCGAGGCTTTGTGTATAAACAGATAGCTGTCACGTATGAAAAATAGGATGCCTCCCTAACAAATGCCTCATTCGCGGCAGATTATTTACTTTTAATGGGCGGGGGATGAGAAAAGCACTTAATATGTGGTCACAAAGGCCGTGATGTATGGGGTCACCCAAGCAGTGGTGACGTCCTCCCCGGTTTGCTCTTTTCAAATAAATCTATCAAACCTTGGGATTTGGTGTAAGGTGGAGCGTGCAGTGTGTGTGTGTGTGTGTGTGTGTGTGTGTGTGTCGGGCGGAAATCCCTGCTCGTCCAGAGGAAGATGTTTGGCACCACCACAGAGTAATAGATTGTTTATGCATTTATTTTTTTCCCTTCCTCTTCCTTTTGACCATCTCTCATGATGAATGAGTTTTTATGAAACTGTCTTGTCCTTACAGTAAACATGAGTACATGGGGAGGACAGAGGTGGGTGGGCTATCAATTCAAAGATGCATCAACGCAACGTTTAAGATGCCCAAGATGTTATTCCCTATACTAACGCCCTAAAAACGATGGAGAACACAGTGCAGCTCCTCACTGTCCACAGTGGGTTTGTGGTTTGAATAAAATGACGCAATAGAAACCTAAAATTGCCTAAAATCTTGGTCAGACCATTGAGAGCCAATGTACTTTGCCCCCAAAACCAAATGGTGGTGGGTGGTGAGTTTTAATCTTTAATAAAATAGTTTTGAACTGTTCCCTCAGACACTTGCAATGATTAGCATTAACATGCTGAATGATTTTGTTAATATCCTGCAGCTTGGCGATAACAGCAATATTAACAGAAACCCTCCATTACAACTGAGGAATGATTGCTGTCATTTGTCTTTTCTGAATATCAAAATGATAACATTATTCACACTCATTTTAAGATGGTTTTATTCACCGTTTAAATGCTGACTAATCACAATGGCTTTTGATGGGCTTTAATCAAAACTAAAAGTTCCATCATCAATCTTTCTGAAAGATTGTTCCCAGGACATTTGTAATTCAAATTACTTAACATATCCACAAGCTCTAATTGCCAGAGTATGAGCCACACAGGTGGAAATGTGTATTTTATAACCGTCTCATTTGATTAGCTCTGTCGAATCATTCTGTAATTAATACCATACTGTTATTAAAGTGACGTGCAATTTTTGGATTTTTGTCATTTCCAGGAGCTTATGCGTTTCAGTACGTCACGTTTGGGAAGAAGAAAATGGAAGAAATACAAGTTATTCTCTCCTGTTTATTTCATTGGCAATTGTGAAAAAGCACCTGTTCTTTCACGGAAGGTCTTGGACCCAGCAGTCCCAGTAAAACTGACTCTCATCAAGACAATGCCAACCAGTAAACTGGTGCTGTTCCATCACAGCTCTGAGAGCAGATGGAGGCCAAATCCTACTAAAGCTCTATCTCGTATGATGGGAGTGATGTTTTATGTCAACAGTCGTCCTCCACAGCAAAAGGTTTACTTTAATGTATACTGACTTTTAACACATTGTTTAACCTCTCCATATAGATCACAAGTACATTGATCATTAGATCAGTGTTTGTTGCTGGTTTACAAACTTTGTCAAAGGAGACGGTAAGTGTATTTTTTTTTTTTTTAAATGAGATGCCCACTGCTCTAATGCTTAAAAAACAGAAAATCACCTGTAGATTTTGGTTTTATAAAAATAAATCCTAGCAAGCATGCAAATAAGTGCTAACTGTGCAGCTGAAATCTACTGCATATTTTTCTTGCAAGGAACTGGAAGCTGGAATACACCTCTCCTCGATCCAACTTTGACCTGGGTCTACTCCAACATCTTCAATCGGGTCACCCTGAGGTGACCAGTCCAAAGTAGCAGCTGGCGGGCAGTGTGTTGTTGACACTGCTGTGTGGAAGGTGTAAGGCACCGAGAAGCTCGCCGTGGATGCCTCGAGGCCGCTGCCACTTGTTGATGGGTAAACTGAAGATAAATCACTAGATTATGTCGCCGGCCGTGCTCCAGAAAAATGAGAAAGGAGGCTGTGTTCAGCACACGTAGCCTCCCTCCCATCACCCTTTTAATAACCTGTAATATTGTAGCAGCAGGTTTTTGTCACCAGCAACCTGATTGATGGCTCCGGCACCATGGAACATTACAAGTGCAAAGTAAAGTGGCCAAACAGCTAAACATACAAATTATTAAAAAGGATTGGGGGGGGGGGGGGTCACCTGAAGACCTTGTAGGGGGGATAGGGAAGATAGCCTTTATTTAAGTCGCACCCATTTTCCAAGAGCAATTTATAGTCTATTGACTCGAGACGGTGTCTTTTCAGGCGTGCGGAAATTGTCCCACATTGTAGATGAGATGTTGACACCGGATCCTGGGGCCATCGCCGAGGCAAATATCGCATTAAAGGTCCCGGCGACCGCGTGAGATGCTATCGGTGAGGTTGAGGGTGCCCACGATTCATTTGTGCCCACCCCACAAAAACCCCACACTGCCCCCCCCCCCCTCCCTTGTAACATCTGATCTCTCCCTGACCACTCCACCCTGGCTCAATTCCACTGATTGGACTTGTTTCTTCCCCGGCGCATGGATGCGAGGCCCAGGCAGCTTTTCAAGTGCTCTTTCTCATTATCTCCCTGGGCCTGATGTTTTGACAGGGGAAGATCCTTCACCGTCGCTCAAGTCTATCAATGTCAGTCGAGGGCTTAGCAAGCCGACTCATATATTTGGATTAAACAGTCAAAGTCATTATACAGAATGTTATTGACCTTTTAAGATACAACTTTAATAGCTTTTTCCCCCTTCTCCTGTTCGCTCGAGGCTGTGTCTTAAATACGAATGGCAGCTTGTCTTATGAAGTCCCCCCGCAGGATTTCTGTGAATCAGAATCAAATGGTTGATATCCCCCTCCTCTCTCTTTCTCTCTCTCTCTCTCTCTCTCTCTCTCTCTCTCTCTCTTTTGCGCTCCTGGCGGATGACTCCAGCAGCTGTGTTGATGAGAAAGTGACTGGAACTAAATGGGGCTGCAATAACAGGCAAGGCACGGCGATTAGGATTACAAGAGCGGCGACTAATTTTACGCTTGCTTGCCGAGCTAGATAAATCCTGGTGCGGCCCAAATCAAAGAGATTTCTCTACGGTGGAGCGAAGCCAAATAGATTTGGACGGGAAGGGAAAATGAGTGGAAACAGAGAGCAAAACAATGCAACAGCTTTTTTTATGTTTCATGAAAAACATGTTTGTTATTTACCAATGAATGCAGAGAAAGGAGTTTGCAAAGTGTGTCTCCAGCCCCTTTATTTTTTAGCGCATAAAAATGTGATTAGTTGTGTAGTGACAACATATTAAAGTAATAACAGATGTTTAGAGATTCTTAAAAAATCTGCATGACTTACATTGTTATACTTGAAAATGAACAAGACAAAGCCCAACATTTTACTAGAAATATGCTTTTATTGCTGGATGACTGCATGTCTTTAAGCAACTAGCACACACTTTCCTCCCTCTGTCAGTGACATTTCAGTTATATTCAGCTCAAGTTGCCTCACGAGCAAGGAAATAACTAATAATAATCACTGATAACACGGGTAACAAATTAATTACCCCCATCACAAACTAATTTCATTATTTATTATTATGACCGAATAATAGCGAAGCGGTCATATAGGGATTGTCAAAGTTTTTTTTTTTTTTTTTTTTTTTCGTCATCTACTTCCTGAAATTTTGGTCAACGATACCCGGGGCACCGAAACACCGGGGCACATGACATTTGGTGGGTATGTAGCCCCACTAGACTTTTACGGAAAAATTTCGTTTGGTCCCCGGGGGCCACTCCCCCTCCGCGCTGGGCCCCCCGAAACCCAAAAAATGCAGTTTTTCCTAAATAACTACCTGAACCGTGGCACCGAGGATGAAGAAATTTTTATGGTATGTTGGTCTCAAGGGCCCACATCAACTTAGCCCATAATCACTCATTTGTGATTTGCACCCCCCCGGTAAAAAATGAAAATGCAATATCATTCTGCTTTAATCGCCCCTCTCTTCAGTAAAGACGTTCAGAACTGCACCAAATTTTATGTGTATGATTAACCTGACATTCTCTGGGGGTATGCCAAGTTTCGTAGAATTTCATCCATGGGGGGGTCTAAAAAATTAGGTTATGTGTACATTTAGTGACTCTACACTCATTGGCCTGTAGATGGTGGTGCACACATATACACATGCACACACACACACAGGCACCCACATACTATCGGTATTAGAACGGCTGATACATAATTACAAATTCAGTAGGATTAAAAGAAAGCCAAAATAAATATTCATCATCATCATCATGGCTGCATTTCCAGTATTGGCGATAAGTAGTCGTTTGTCCACTAGATGGCGCATCGTTGCAGTGAGACGTAATTTTGTTGGAAGTTAAAGTGGGTTAGAAAGACACTCCTACAAGGACAAGACTGTAGGCTACAGTAGTTTACCGCAGAGAACGTCTAAGGGTAGGATGATTTCTGCATGAAATGTAATTCCCATTTCCTCTTGAAGCCGAAATAAATCTGAGAATGTTTATCGGACATGCTTGTTTTTTACTGCAGGTAGGCTACGTTAATCCTATCAATAGCAGAACGTAGGTAAAATAATGTTACCGTTAGCATGGTTGAGTGATGGAGGCCAATTTGATTATTGATGTATTTGTAGAAAACCATAAATGCGTTTATAGGCTACCAAGCAAATCGATAACAGCACTAATTGTATCTTTCGACTGTCATCTCATTTGCTTATGACCATAACCTAGGCTAGCCACAACACGTTCGCTACGTGATGGTTTTTTAATGGAAAATATATAGGCCTAGGCTACCTGAAAGATAACCTGTCTATGATCCCGTGATGATCTACATCTCCATTTAAACCAGATGTTTTAGAGCGCACGTTGAGATGTATTCAGGGCAGGGCTGTACCTACACATATTTGTTGCACGTGCTACAAAAATCATTCTTTGCGATGGATGATTTAGTACCAACGTTACACCGGTCAGATACAGTTTTGCCTATGGCTATTCCGTGAGACTGAGGCGCCTTTTGTTTGTTCGAAGTGCGTGTTTAGGGTGTGAGAGGGGAGTCGATGTGCTTTGATTCCAGCTTGGTAGTTGTAGTCTATGCGATTAAAAAACACGTGTGTGTGAAGTATCCAAACAATGATTGCTTTCATTATGGCTGCTTTAGCCACAGACCTTGAGTTACTGTACAGTGGGTTGGGTTCCATTTAGAAGTGTCCACTTCATTCGCCCTTTCCGTGATTCACAGCTACGTGAAATGTATTACTACTGATATGCAAAACTATTAACTTTTCGCCAAGAGGTGGCAGCTTGATACTGTAAGGTGTAAGCCATTGGTTCCAACGGAGATTTTATTTGGGTCGCCAGCATAGCCTGGTGACAATTTGTGTTGTGTAATAGGCCTAGCATAGGGCCTACCTTATATAGCTTATAGTTTGTTAACAGTCACGGTTTTGTCATGCAATGTCTATGCATTTTTGCATTTAGAATAGCTCTAAAACCGGGGGGCGAACACGTCGCAGGGGGGGCGCCAGTGCGTGGATATCTCAATCGCAAAATTAAACAATATTTCTATCGGGCGCCTACCATGGACTAGGCTGGGTGAAAATCAAAAGATTGCGTCAAAAGATTGAGCTTAACCATGGACCTCATGGTTGCAAAATGCAAGGGCACATGAATCAGCATATTATTTGCACAAACAATAACGGAGAGTAGCTCTTCAACTTTGCCCGTTAAAATGTGTATGAACAGTCTCGCAACGCATTTCATGAAGGCCCTTTTGGACATGTCAGTTATTTGCACCACTGGGTAAAACGGCATTTTGTTTTAGACTACTGGTATTTAATTTGTGCATTGACAATAAAGCTGAATATAATTTGAACTAGATGACTAAACCTATGCATATGTAGAAGAAGAAACATTCACAAAAATCCATGACATGACCTCTCTTCTTGATAGCTGTTGAAAACTGCATGGAACTGACAGGGATTGTTTTAGTTTAATAATAAATAAATAAATACATTATGCTGCTACCTTCTGCTTTTCCCAAATACAATGTAGCCTACAGGTGTACCTTTCATCAGTCCAGTTGCAATGGATGGACTATGATGAACTGCCCTACTTGTGATTGTTTAGAGATTTTAAAGGTTTTATAACAATGTTACAGATTTTTTGGCCCAGAAACAAATCTATTCACCTTTGCAGCGCCAGTAGGCTACTTTGTGTGCGGAATGTGTGCAAACACACATTCCAAACAAGCATACACAAAAGTTTCAAGAGTGGGGGATGGAGTAGAAGATGGAGACAAATTCATTAATATGATTTATTTTCGCGGAATGGATGTGCAGGACTGAGCGGCGGTCATATTTTGTACCGCTACGCGGTACATCTAGTTAACTACTCATCTCACAATTTCTAAATAAACACGCACCAAAAAAAATCATTAGGAAAACAAAAGACAGAATGTGTGTGGAAACACATCTGTCCAAGATGGTGAAGGATTGTCCCTGTGCCACAACCCAGGAGAGTCCCAGGGGGCCTTCATCCAGTCGCCTGACCAGAGGAGCAGGCAGAGCAGAGGCAGTGTGTGTGTGTGTGTGTGTGTGTGTGTGTGTGTGTGTGTGTGTGTGTGTGTGTGTGTGTGTGTGTGTGTTTGCGTGCTGTGGACTCTCTCACCTGTCCCCTGTCAAAGCTGGCCAGTTATTCACCATCTCATCAACACTCAGCTTTTTTCAATTTCGGGCCCAGGGAAGTTAGAGCCTTTTGTACAAGCGGCTACAGTAATTGAATTTGCCGCAGAAATGGCAGGCTGGAAAATTTCATTTTCTTCCCCATCGTCCGTGCGTGTGTGAAACAGAGAGTGAAAGAGAGCGAGTGTGTGTGTGTATGTGTGTGCGTGTGTGAGCTATGGATGGTGCCTCCTTCACACACCCCTCTCCAAACTTATCTCCCCTCTCTCCCATCCTCCCATTACAGTCCTCCTCTTCATCACCAAACCCTCTCACACAACCTGGTTGTTTTCCCCTCTTCCTTCTCTCTCTCTCTCTCTCTCTCTCTCTCCTCAATCCCTCTCTGTCTTCCTTTCACGTTATGCTACAGACAAGCAAGAATCCTTCCCCCTCAACCCCCCCCCCCAGCCCCACCCCACCCCTCTCCTCCACCTCCACAACCCCCTCTATCCCTTTTCCTGGTCTCCCATCCAGATCCGTGTCCTTCGATAATCTCCTGCTCGCTATGGGAGGGGGGTTGCTTGTCACCGTGGCAATTTTCTCCTAAATGCCTTCCACAAATAATGGTTTTCAGAATGAGCATTAACAGGCTTGATTACACGAAATGGCCCTTTTAATTTACAGCGGGATTCTATTGATCACAGGAGTGCAGATTAAAGCGTTCAATGAAGCTGGTGATGAGGTATTAACCAGCTGGGGCCCCCCAGGGGCCCCAAAGCCCCGGGCAGACCGGCCGGCCCCGTGCAGCCTGTGTACAGTTATTCCCTCGTAATGAAGTGCCTCTATGCGGCAGCATGAAGCCCCGGCAGGAAAAATAGATTGAAGATGATGAGCTCTTCAAAGTCATTTCTCGCTCTCTCATTCCGTCTCATGCTCTGCCTCTCTCTCTCTCTCTCTCTCTTTCTCTGTCTGTCTTTCTCCCTCTCTCTCTCTCCTTCATTCTTGGTCTCCTCCTGCTGCCATTTTCACCCCCCCCCTCCTTGTGCCACTCCCTTCATCCCCTCTCTAAAAAATAAAACATAAAAAAGCACCCCGGATTTACTCAGCTGGACGAATGCAATTTTTATGACCTTATTGCTTTTTTACCATGGTAATAGTTTTGAATCAATTTATCAATCTGCAGGAACCATCAGGCATGTTGCCCTCCAAGATCAAGTCCAGGTCATTCCATCAATGCACTGAGGTGCACTGAGATGGAAAGAGAAGGGGGGGGGGGGTAGCAGGGGTGTGGGGCGGTGTAGTACCCCCTCCTTCATAACGGCAAGACACCCATCCTTAAAAGGGCTGGTCAAACCAGCTTAGCAAACATGCTTTTATCAGTTCAGCCCTCAGCTCTGGACCATGGAGCGCTCTCCTATGCTGCATGTCAAATCAGCACAGCATGGAGGAGCTACTGCTGCTGCTGCTTAATTTGTTAATTCCTTTGGGGTACATCTGGGTACAAGTGGATTTACTGGTTAGGGAAGATAATATCTAACACGTTATTGGTGTGTGTTGATGTCTCCTTATCAGTTGACAGTGGTTCAGTTGACTTTTTGGTATAGTAGTATGTTTAGATGAGCTACATTTGTGGCTTTTAAGAATTATTTTTGATGTATTCATTTTATGCAGTTTTTATAGCTTGCCTTTAGAGCACTTTTTTTCACAGGAAGAAATTAGTTATAATATCTTTGAAGATATGTTGTGACAAGGTTTTATTATTACGATTCAGAAGAATTGAATTGAGGACCCTAAAAAAGGAAATATAAATTCTGTCGCTTCTGTTTAGATTTTTAATGTGGCAAAAAGCATTTAATTTGTGTGCTTAGAAATCTAAAACTAAGTAGTGTATATTTGATGTCCTTTGTTTGGTCCAGCAAATGTCAAATTAATGTTCCATTTCTAGAGCCAAATGTGGTCTGACTTCCCTGATTCGATTGCTCTAAATTATCTTAGGCTGCTAGCTACAGTGCACCAAATAATGGTGATTCATGTGATATTGAATCAATAGCTATGAGTGCTGTGCAGCATTTAAAAAAGATCTTCCATATTGTGTTGTTATGGATACATATGACATGTGCATACATTAAGGCAACTTTACTTAATTGAAATAGCTTTTAAGATCAGGGACACACGCCATACAAATCTGTCTGAAGTTGATTTGAAAGGATGCAAGCAGGACAGACAGGACTTGAGCCTGGATGAATATATGCATGTCTCTATGTATAATTCTGCACATCACATTGTGTACCTGCAGGACCTGTTGAGGGTCCATTACTATATGTAAAATGTGTGTGTGTGTGTGTGTGTGTGTGTGTGTGTGTAGGAGGAATATCTAGCTTCTTCTTTGAGGGTGTGTCCTTCACCGTCTCCCCTGTCCTCCTCTTCCTCCTCCTCCTCCTCCTCTTCTCTGGCTCACCACAATGGAGCAATATGTCTGTGGGAGTCCTAGCGAATCAGACCGTAATGAGCCTCTTCCAGGCTGTTTGAATTTCTAATGAATAACACGGCGCACAAAAATAAACACATTGCTATTGATCATGTCATGAAGATTTAGGCTAATCTAATAACAGTGGGCAGGGGCTGGCCAGAGTCTGGAGAGACCTCTTTATCCACAGGCTGCTGGACGTCACTGTTCTGTTATTGCCGTGAAGATGGTCTGACTGTGTCTGGACATGCCAGACCCCTTTCATCATGAATTGCCTTTTTTATGTATGTGTGTACTGTATGTTGTAGCCTTTTGAAAAATCTACTTCAAATGATGGTATACTAAATTTGACCTTAAATGAAAGCCAGCAATGAGCTATTTGATTATTGAAAACTGAGTTACAAGTTTCTTCACATATTCCCCACAATAAAACAAATATTTAAATGAAACAAATCTTAAATGTATTTTGATAGTTACAAACATGAAACATTTTGACATATTTTGATGAAGTGTTTAATTTTATCTTAAAGTGATTATTGATTGTAAAATATATCATCAAACCGAGAACTTGAGAGATTATTGAGAGAGCAAACTCATCTTTGAGTTAGTTCATCTAGTTTACCAAGCCGATGTGGCCCGCACCACTCCCTCAGCGGAATCAATCTCTGCTCTTCCCACTCTGGCCTCTGCTCCTGCCGGAGGAGGACACAGGACCTGTCGGCCATTAAAGACCGGCTCTCTGGGAGCGCGCTCGTAAAACAGGCAGCACGATCACCCTGTCATCAGCCAAGGCCACCAGATTCACACCATCATCTGCAGACTCACAGAAAAGGAACGTCAGCAGCACAAAAACAGGTCACGCCGACATCGAACTTCCACTTTGAGTTCTTTTACTTTAATGTATTGAAATGTTATGCAATGTACTGAAATGAAACACAGGGTGTGATCAGGGCGGCATCCCATGATTGATTATTTGATGACACTCTGTGGTTCTGAACTAGTTCTTCTATGTTCGCTAGCTCTCTGGGCAGTGGCTCAGCCAAGTAATAGGTTCGCTGAGGCTAATGGGATGAATATTTAAGATGATCCTCACATGAAACTTTATCAAGGGCACTGAGCAAGAACACCCATTTGAATCACTTTAGACCTTTCACAGGGCACGTTTTTAGCATGAATATGAAATGTTTTCTGCCTCGTAGTCAAGAATGTTCAAAACCGGTGCAAAATGCTTATGGTCAAAAGTGCCCTGAGTTGAGGGATACTTGCATATTTCGCACGTCTTGAGACACTGAGGACAGCTATCTCTGCCTCCTGCCCAATTCCGGTCCCCCCCTTGTCTGTTCCCACTGTGTCACACATTGACGCCCTGACAGGAGGAGTGACACGGCCCTTTCACAGCTGGGTGGTATAGCATGGGCTTTTTCAGCCTTCTCTCCCTGTGGCCTGGCCTTTCAAACAGCCCGTCGCCTTTGTCCGCCCAGCCCACGGCCACACAGAGGTCACCAACCCCCCCACCCCCTCCCCGGCCACCGGGGTTGGGCTCTCGTCCAGAGACCTCGTCCTGCCCTCACCTACAACATTCCCAGAAAGAGGTCCCCGCCGCCCGGTGACCGTTATTAGACTAATACTACTATCTCGCTCCCTTGGAGGTCAGCCTTAAAAAGAGCATTAAGCAAATAGCTAATGCAATTTAGGGTATAATAATACAGGGATATAGTGAGACAATTCTATTAACAAGATATAAATCATGTTGAGTGTGAGGTAAGTGTTTTTTAATTGATTGATGGAAACGACGATCCATGGGTTTTCTGAAGACTAACAGCCATTTACCGTCTCCTGTGCGGCAAAAGAGGCAAAAAGAGAAAGATAAGGAAATTACACTGTGCAGCCGGGGATAAATTATTCAGAGAAGATAATCATTTTGTGCTGACATTACTAATGTGAAGAAGCATTTAATCTCCCTCCCCCGTTGCAAGCCTTGTTCTTAGGGGAACGCGGGTCCTGGGTGAAGGTTTTTATAAAGATTAAAGCTGCACCCTACACAGTTCTTTGTGATTAGTCTGTCCGACCACTCTTCCCCCTGCAGTTGCGGTGCTGTGGGATACCAAGAGCTCGGGGGCTGGGGGTGGGGTGGTGGTGGTGGTGGTAGGGTGGCGGCAGAGAGAGAGAGAGGTTACAAGATAAACCCAAACTTCAGCCTTGTGTCTTCCCTGTGGCATGATCACATGTGATTCATCATGATAAAGACAAGCATTATGAGATGATTGTGGCTGATAGATTCTGTTTACCTTGACAGGGTTATGTTGGACTTACTAATTTGCTTTTGAAGATTTAATTGTCCGACATTTGTCATCATTACACAAAAGAAATAGATTAGCTTGACACTAACACCGTCATATGAATAAAACATGGTCCATTACGGCATGATTGTATTGCTTCCAGGCTCATATAGTGGTGCACTTGAAACAAGCCCACAATTTGTGATGCTCGGCCAGTATTGCATCAACACTCAGAACAGGTACACACACATCTTCTGTGTTCATAATGCAGTCTCTTCTAACTTTAACCTTGTGTGTTCGAGCCTGCAGCTGCTCATCAATTTTGATTGTAGATCGTACTTGTTTTGGAAAACATGGGCAAATCATCTGAACTCATCCATTCTAAAAGAACACCAATAACCTTTCTTTGGCATACACAGATCTATCCCTGTCCAGGACAGAGTAAACATCCTGTTTTCTGTTGTCTAAAATCAACAGATGTCTCAGCCCCCAAAACGCTCGCTCTTCTGAGACACACACAAACATGCAGAGAAAATACTCACAAAATACACACACACACACACACACACACACACACACACACACACACACACACAGTCGGAGCCATGCTGGTGCACACTGGCAGTGTGCATACACATTGATCACGTCGCAGATCCATTGTGTCAGGATGATGCGCATTATTTACAAGTGTCTGTTCCTCTTCCACCCCTCCTACCCCTCATCCCTCCTCTATGCTATTTTTCACCCCGCCTCTCTCTCTCTCTCTCTCTCTCTCTTTGCACAGGCTGGATTACGGAGCGAGAGAGGAGCGGAGAGAGGAAAAGAGAGAGAGAAAACAAGAGCGAGGGGGCGAGAGCGACAAGAGCAGGCCCCTCCGATAACCATCGAGCGTGACAAATTATGAGTGTTACAAAATCAAATGACAAACCCAGGGGCAGTTGGGCTGGAAGTTAACAAGGCTCTGATCAGCGCCGCTCGCCGTTATCTGCTGTTCATGTTTATTGCAGTCAGTCCCCCTTATTGCCCCGGCCTTGACATTGATGGACAGCTTCTATTAGGGCCCCAATCCAAAGCAGCTGGCAGAGGCAGATATATTAAATAAAACAGTTATAGCTTTTCATTGGCTTGGCCCATAAAATATGGCCACTAAATAGCGGCTGCCATCAGATGCAGCTTTGGTACAAGGTTTTAATTTGAGAGACTGCTTTATAACGCCGGGGCCCAATTGACACGCCGCCTTTTGTTTCCCTCTGCTGTAATGATTGTGTACATCCCCTGGAATTGATGGTCTGTCTTCTCGCCGAGGCTTTGTTCCGCTTAAATGTGCACGGGCCTGTTTGTCAGGCATGCATGTGACGCCCGGACAAGGATATTATCATCCCGCCCCTCCTCTCCTCTTCTCACTGTCTCCTCATCCCCTCTCTCTCTCTCTCCCCTCCTCTTTCTCTCTTCCCCTTCCTCTTGTCTGACACTCTGTCCCGGGGTCTTATCAGTGCGCTGGGGCCTTGTAGCGGCTCCCTCTAAGCTTTCGCCTGGCGACGAGATAAGGGCCCGTCCGCGTGAGCGGTGTGCATGGCGACACAACAAAAGAGCGGGTTGGGGCGCGCCCTAAATGACATCTCTTTCTCCCGCGAGCGCTCAGGCAGCAGAGAATGTGGATGGATGGAGAAATAGATATTTGCTCTCCTGTTTGAATTATGATTGCAAAATTGGTCCCGAATGCTACACTAATAATGATGAATTTGTAACAGTGTGGGTCTGTATCGCTTGCTACCCGACACCACCCCACACACACACACACACACACACACACACACACACACATGCACTCACACACACTGTCCTCTGCCACCCTGCTGTCACCGTGACAACGGTGGGCCAGCTGCGCTCGGGCAGGGTGGGTGTCATGTCTCTCCTTTGTGTGCTGCATATTAAAAGCTTTATGGAGGCAATTAAATGTGTGCCTAATGGCGAGGAGTTGGCAGAATGAATGTACAATTGAATTAGCAGTTATGATGGGGCACATTACAAGATGAAGTAAATGCAATTACCTCAGGCGTTTTTCTCTCCCTCCCCGTCAGGTTTGGCTACACTACACGACTTAATTACCTCTTGTCACATATACTTTCTTGCTGATCTAATTTTCGCCCGAGGGCTCTGAGAGCGTGGCTAAAGGGGAGTGCCCCCCCCCCCCGCTACTTTCCCCTTCTCTTCTATTCTCTTCTCTTCTCCTCTCTTCTCTTTTCTTCACCTCTCTCCTCCTCTCTTCTCTTCCTGCTGCTGGACGCCCATGGAGTCTCTCAGTGTCTTTTTTGGAGTGGAGAGATGCATTGGAGCTGACTCATCCAGTAATAATGGCCCGGCCAAGTGGCCTCGGCTGAGAGATTCTCATGCTCCCCGCCGCGAGTCGACTCAATTCAATTACGCCACCGGGCCCGCTCCAGGGCGAAACGGCGAGGTCCGCCCGAAGACGTCGCGCACGATCCAATTTCGGACGGCGTTATTTATGCAGGGAGAAAGGCATGTCTTAATCATGGCCGAGCCAGTGTGGTCAAAGCATATCAGGGGATTAGCTGGGCTTTCATTTGATCCATTCCATGCTAAAATGTTGACTGATCAATATATTGGCCCTTTCAGAAAGCAGGGTGCTCATATCCAGACAACCGGGAGCGGAGACAAGATACCAAGACAGATGAACTGAGATGGGAGGAGATGTGTGGTTTTGTCCTCTCCCAGGACAGGCTATATTCTGTCTGGAGAGACATATTAAAATAATGCATCATCCCTGTGCAACTCTGTCATAAAAAAAGAAGACTCGCTTTTTCCAGGAAAGACTAAGAGTTAATGGGACATTTCTGGAATCTTCTTTCTTTGGCACCGTCTCCCGGGGCTGTGACGGTGAGCGGCATGTCACATGGAGGCAAAGTGAGTGCTGATGTGGAACTGTAAAGTCCTCATTCACGCTAATGCATTCGCTGATGCAACCACTGTCCACCGACATAAGGCCCCACATGGACTATTGAGGACAAGAGTCGCTCTCCATCTTTGGCAGACCTCTCCTGAGAAAAACTTCCCTCCTCTACTCCCACCTAAAAACTGATGATACAGATGATCCCCTGCCATCGCCATAGCAATAATAATCACACGCCCCTCCACCCCGCGCCATGATCATTATCATCATCATCGCGCCGGCCGTCATCCCGCGTCTGGCGCATCAGCCAATGACGGAGAAGAGGCCGGATCTGGTGTCCTTGCAGATGAAGTGGTCACTTGTTCAACTTTCGTCATTAACCTGAGTGCAGCGAGCCGTTTGCACTCTCCGGCGGCCCCGTGCTGCCACATTTATTGTCCGGGGACAGCCTAATGGATCCCAGTTAAGGTGTGTTAACAATTTTTCTATCGATTAATGAAGGGGAATCATAGCCACACTAACTTAGCCCACAAGATTTAGTGCCTTTTAAGGTAGTAGCGATGAATATAATGCTTTAGAAAGAGCTTCTCTACATTATATATATGACACCTGCTACATTAAGCTACATTAAGGTTTAATATGTCTTCATTACTGGCATGCTGCCCAACCCCTTCAAGGTTGAAATAGAGATCCACCTTTCATTATGCCACCCATCATTGCTCTGCAGAGAGATATCAAATAATAATGGAATTGTTGAAACAGTTCTGCCCGAGTTGTTAATGTTAATCGATGTATTAAACATTAAAGATTTCCATAACAGGACTTTGAACGCCTGCCACTGGGGGCTAAGGAGAGGGCCCGGAATTGCTGCCACAAGCACAACTTTTCAATCGGCTATAATTAGGCAAAGTAGCCATTGGCTGACCCCTGACCTTTCGGGCTGCGGACAGCTCCCTCTGTTAGAGGGGAGAGTGTTCCCCAAAATAGACACTGCCTCAGAGGAGTTCGGGATCAAATCACGTCTGTTAGGATTTGGAGAATGATATGTGGCACTTGTCCAAACTTTTGTATATTTTTGAAATATGATGTGTGAAATAGCAGATCCAGTTACTGTCTCTTGGTTACTGAGAGGCTGAGGGGGCAAGTATGTTTACTCTGCTCTGTAAACAAATGCACAGCTGTATGAAAAGCTCGGAAAACTATTTTTCTCATACTTGCCTTTTTGTCGAGGACCAGTTTTGTATCTCTGTGACCATGTAGAACACTAGAATTACAGACTCAGACTCAGAATTACGTCATTTTTAACATCTTTCCATGTAGAACGACGTTCTTTAAGTAAAGGCGATAAAGAACTTGAATCAATATGTATGTCAGTGGGATATCAGAAGAATAAATTAAAACTCAAGGCATTACAAGCATAATTGTGCATTTTAAATGTTATGGTTAATCCTAAATATTGAATGCCATGTATTAAATAAAGGTGTGTATGTTGGATTAGTATTTTTTCCATGTTGAGATATCAGTATCAAATGATGGAAGTATATTTCAGTCTAATCTTCTTTTTTGTTTCTATCATCAGGATCAATATCATTTATAATGACCGCTCAGAATTAATTTATGGAAAACTGATCAAAAACGTACATGAAAAAGTATACAGCGTAATATGCATTTGTCTGCCCTCTGCATGACACACCAGATACTCTGTGTTTCCACTTCCTGTGTTTTTCATGTAGGTCCTGCTATGTGCAAACAGATGCCCCTCTTCAAACAAACACTCGTTGAACGTGGACAGAGTGCAAGTAACACACAACACACTCCACTCAACTCCAGAGAGAGAGAGAGAGAGAGAGAGAGAGAGAGAGAGAGAGAGAGAGAGAGAGAGAGAGAGAGAGAGAGAGAGAGAGAGAGAGAGAGAGAGAGAACAGCATGTCCAGTGAGTGCACCAGCAAACGAGCCAAGCGAGCGAGTGAGGGTGGCCATGTTGAACGGGTGGGTGGGGATTCCTGGATGCCGCACACGACGAAGCCCAAATAAACGCGGCACAGTGGGCTCAGGTCAGACCTGCTCGCTCCAGGCTGCGCCACGGTGCCCGCTATATAGAAAGAAAACAGGCTGCCCCGCGGGGTGCCCGAGCAAAAAGCCAGCGGCCAGATATACAAGCCATGGACCGTGTTTCTTTTTCCTCAGCAGTGTCCAAAGGGTTAGTCATGTTTGGTTAACAGCTCTTTGATGAGAGTAAATGTCTCTCTGTATCGGACTCTTTCATTCGAGGGCAAACACAGACAAATCAACTGAGATTTTCTGCACTTGAGAGCTTGCCACTCCATTTATATCTGCAAAAGCTAAGAGCCGGGATGTAATTCTGTTCAAAGTTGAACCTAAAATCCTTTTTACGATTACTTATGAAATCGGCTGTTAACATAATCTCTTTGGCCTATATCGTGTGCACTTCCAACAAATATCTGGGATCAGTGCATGGAAGCATAAACTTCAAGGCTCTCCAAGGAGCATTAGTTCTGTGAGATCTCAGAATGTGTGGCAAAGGGTAACCAAATGAGACATGGTGACCAAAAATAATTTTTTGCTGAACATGAAAACAAGCAGCCACTGCACGCACACAAAGACGATTATTGATGGAAAAGCATTTCCTCATTTATTGTTCCAATGGCCCATTAACAGTCTGCAATGTTTTGGCAAGGCTGCCAATAGAGGCAGTACTGAGCAGATGGGCAGGTCTGAAAGATGGCTTCATTGCCACATAAATTCATGAATGCCCCCAAAAAACCAAAGGGAGAAACAACATAGAACAGTAGTTTATGGCAGGGCTGCGGTGAGGTATTGCCAAACGCAACAGTTTATGGCTGCACTCCCTTTGTCTAACGTGGACCCCTTCTGAAATACCACAAGTCTGCCTGCATTCACACAGCCAGAAATATTAAGTGCTCAGCTATGTGCTTGGTTTCAGAAAGAGGGCAAGACGTCTGTGATACCAGTCGCTGTGTATCGTTTACAAGGCTCATATGTGTAGTGAGACACATAAAAGTGTTTGGTGTTATTTTTCACAGGCAATACATTTACCTTGGGAATGTGTACCTGGGTAGAGGACAGGCATTTTATAATATTTCTGGTCCAGTGAAAAGTAAAATGTTTACACATGTTAGGCCTCTGGGATAAACATTGATGAATTAAGCATGAGACCTCCTTGCAGACAACTCGAAGGAGGAATTGGTCACATTTAATTGTCATAAATTCATAATAAACACATTTGTAAAGGGTCATAAAGTATTCATAATGCCTCACAATGATTGACATAAATATATATAACTATTATACATACTTATGTCAGTTAATAGATTACTTTATGAATGTGTTTATAATGCTTTTATAGATGCAAGTTTATGTAAGTACTATTAAGTGTTACCGAAGAGTCATTACCACTAAAGATGCACAACCAATACTTGTAAAAAAAAGTCTAAATGTTTGTGTTTCCATGCCATGTTATTACCCAAATGGTCGATGGAGTCACAGGGATTTATATGGCTAACAGATGTGGAAGCAGCTACGTTTGGAATCCACAGCACCTGTTTGGATAAACAGAGGCTTGTTCGAGCCCAAGCCAAGCCTATTTTCTTTCCATAGGCACCTTGCTGTATCTCAGCGGTAGCCCAGCCCCACCAGTCACCTTTCCCGTCGTCCGTCTCGCGGCTAGTTGCGGTGGGTCCGGCGAGCCCCCTCTATCTGGACACCTCCGAGGGTCACTTTGAAGGCGCTGCCAATGTATCGTTTGTTTTTGGTGTGCAGATCTCAGGGAGAAGTGCTCTGCAGTGCAAAGAGAAAAAAAGCTCAGAGTGAAAGCGGAGCAAGCAAGAAAATGAAAGAAGAAAGGGAGAGGAAAAAGAGGGGGGGGAAACAGTATTTATTTTTCGTGTTGCCATGGGATTTCGTGGAAAGCCACAAAGCCTTCTTTGGTTACTTTATTCTTAAAAAAAAGTGAACTGACAAGGGGGCTATAATTGCTTCAAGAAAAAAAAACTCTGATCTAAAAAATATTGTTCATAGTGCATACATTTGGGAGGTTTGCAAGTTGGTTAAGTTTAGAAAAGCTTTAGTGTTCTTGAGCGATATTTCACATTCTGTTTGGTTGCCCCACACACTGAGTAACATCACACTGTGTTTGAGGTCACATAGGTTCTTAACATCCGGTCAAACCCTCTTCATTCTAGTGTCAAATTCCCTCAAGGGATATTGTTTTACTGAAAACAACACAGTCGACAGCTTCACAACTGTATCTGTTCCCAGCAGGCTCTTACCTCCAAGCCTACCATTTCATTCTGTGCCCTCCTTTTACACAATTGACTTGTCATGTATTTTACAGCTAATTAGGCCTTTGTCAATTAGCCCCATGTTCACTGATAAGCGCATGCTGCTAAATTGATCGTAAAATGCTGCTTTTCAATCAAACACAATGACAAGCCCCTGCAGCAGCAACCGGCAGCAATTAATAAAAGCCGATTGTACACACTCAAGGTGCTGGAAGAAAAAAAAAAGAAGCATGTGTTTTTTTTTCTTTCAATATGGCAGTCTCCCTTTTGTGCGATGGTATCAGTGTCTCTTTTTTTCTGTGCCGCTAACCCCTGGCTAAATGGGGGAGTCAGAGGTGAGAGCGTAATTAAATGTGAGTGACGCTGTAAGCAAATTGCTAATATAAAGGCTTCCTCCCCTCCCCGTACCTTATCTGCTTGCTCACTCACACATTACTCCCATTATGGGGCTTTGCTGAGTATTGACTTGGGGCCTTTTAAGGGTCCTTAATCTGCGGGAGTCACGTTTTGCGTGATCGTATCACTCGAGTGTATACTCACAAGAAAAAAGGAAATTAAGAAATAACTCTTAGAGGTCTTCGGGGCAAACGACTTGGCTGATTATGTTTTGTTCCTGGAGAGTGAAATTGATTTGGCAGAATCTGTTGTGTATTTTTATTATGCTTATTGTTTTAGAATTGATAGCAAGCGTTCACATTTTTGCTGACCTCTTCGTTTTCATTGTATTCCAATATCTAATGGTGCAGTTCAATCAGTTTAGTATCTTCAATGTCTCTCAAGTTCAAGTAGTGGGGAATGGTTTTAACCACAGAGACGCAGAATCAACTATCTGGGGACCATGGCATAAAAAAATGCTTTGTCACCTTGGATAAGCAAACAACTAACATTTACTTTGTCCTTTTGGGATTTACATGACACATTACTGCAAATCGCTTACCACAGGCAACTGCAGAAATATCGGATGAAATGATATACACATAACCAATATACCCTCCCCATAACCCCATACCTAATCAACTGGTCCAGTAAATATTGATGTATTTGTTTCACCCTTGTGTTTTTTCCTCTTTTTAAATTATAAAACATAATGTCACTGTAATGTGGAGCATCACTGACACATCTTTGCTGTTGAGATAAACAACCTTTTGACCGGTACAGAGTCTAGACCATGTGTTAAAATATATAACCTTTTTTTCATGAGAAGATTGCTTGCCGAAAGTGCTCCCCTGGCGAAAGATCTCAGCGAAAATCATCATCCCGACTTGTTGATGTGCTGCCCTGTTCATGGTGCCTCTCTACACAATCTCGAGCTAGTCTCCAAGGCGGCATAACTTAACATGCAGCAGGCGTCTCCCAGGCGCAATTCACACTCACTACTTCAGAGCCGCTGTCCTGGTGTTCGCCAATCAGTCTCCGGCGCTGGGCCCTCCCCCGAGCTCATCTGCACGGGGGGCCCGGGGTGCGGCCGAGTGGCCCTCGGTGTCACCGTCCATTACTGCCCCCTCCTCGCAATCACTCGTGAGTACATAGGCACCTGTGATTACTCGTGACTCCGATAGTGTGTGTGTGTGTGTGTGTGCGTGTGTGTTTTTGAGTGTGATTAAGATCTGCTCTCCCTAATCAGCCTGGGAGGGGGGAGGGGGGGGGGTGTTGTTGCTTCCCCATGGGCAGCACATGATGTGACGACAACCGAACAGGAATGGTGAGTGTGGGATCTCTCCCGGGGAAGGTGAGGTCGGCGGAGACCGCGTTCCCCCTTTTTCCCCATGGCTATCAGGGTGGCTGTCGCGGTCAATTGCGCAGACGCTTGGCTGACGTGCGGCAGGGGACCAGGGGTGTGTGTATGTGGGGGGGTGATCTACCGTTGACGGACCAACCCCCCTCCCCCCCATCGTGGGCCTTTGTGTCCATCTCTGATCGGGCACATCAATGGGGTCTGGCGGGCTTAATTCAGTCACAATCAGAATGGTGATTTGTTAGTGTTGCGCCTCAAAGTGACTGACAAAAAGTATTTCGGGCGCAGAGTGAGGCCTAGTCTCGGATGACTGCAGTGAATTTGTCTCCTTCAAAAAGACACTGGGTCTCATTGGTAGGCCACAGAATGGAGAATGAAGTGGACTAAACGCCAGATCATGCTGATTCATTACCGTCTGTCTGTCTAAGTCTATTTTGTTGAGAACCTCAATGGTCTGAATAAAGGACCCATGTCTAGACTCAACATTCAGACCAGAGCAAGGCCTGAAAAGTGAAAACCCAATGCTTTACTGGTCAATTATATTAGTTGAAGAGTGACATATAGGCCCATAGAAAAATGCAACTTGTCCCCTAAGTAAGACCAGAGGAAAGGAGAAAAGCTGAGCTAGCAAAATTAGCCAGCTCCCTTTGGACAGCAATGGCATTACAGAAGATGTAATATTGTTAGCATTATATGAAGGAATGAAAGGTTTGCTTTAAAACAGAGCAATATGAGGCCATCCAAAAAATGAAAATTGTCCTGGCTGAAAGAAGCTGTATTTCTTTTAGGAATTCCAACCTAAGCAATGGCCAACTCTGTGCATGCATGTACAAGCTGTCTTTGTGTTATCATACACCATAAACTATCAAAGATACTGATGAAGTCCACATTTTACTGGCATGACTCTATGAATATCATTTAATGCATACAAGAATGCATTCACTATACATTTGATGAGGGGACACTCATTATTTTGATATGGTCATTATCTATCTCATCAGTTAAGACTCATCTGCCCCTCACCTTCTCATCTGTTGCATCCTTTAAAGATTAGCTGATGTTTCTATCCTGTTTTCAGGTGAGAATGGCAAATTAAGTCATCTTCTTTTTTCTCCTTTTCTGTCAGCGGATTTGACCTTCGTTCCCGCGGTGACAGCAAGTGGTGAAGGACGTCTTGACTGGCTGACACTGCACTTCCTGTCGCCCCCGTTGCCACGGCGCGAGAGCTCCGGTTGCCATGTTGGCAGTTGATGAAGAAAAGGAATCGATGGAGTGAAGAATGATGAAGAAATAAGAGTCGAAGACAGACAAACTGCAGGGATGATTGTGGCAGTTTTGCTGTGACAAAAACTCCAAATTAAAATGCAGAGGAGGGGTGAGAATCGCTGAAACAAAGTCAATAATTGAAATGACACCTCCGCGGAGACTGAAGGGATACAGTAGACAATACACTGCAGTATGCAGGGATTCCAACGACATGCAGAAAACATTTGTTATTTCCTATTATATGCTCAGTAGTTAGGCCTACCTGTTTTTTTATGTTGTATCAAAGACATGACATCACTCTCTCTATGAAGGAAAAATAAAACATTTGCATGTATAATTTCCCCCTAATGATGTCAAATAGTTTCTTTAAAAGGCATGAAACCACTCTTCTGAATCATTTTACACAGAACGCATGGTCCATCATCTTTTTCTATGGGCCTTGTTCATAGTTTATTCATCTTTCTGACAGACACTGTCTAGTATTGACTACAGGCTTGGCTTTTGATCATCATTTGAGCATTTTTCCTCTTTATACAAAAGAGTAATATATTCTTATATTCCTGAACAATCATTACAATAATTCTGTTGCTACACATTGGGGGAAAATGATTGATGACTCTGTGGAACCTTAAACTGCTCTTTGGTCTGCGGCCAACGGAGGGAACAGTTTATTTATCTTCATATAGAGAGAGCCTCTGTTTATTCACCGTCTCCTGAGAGACCACACAATCCCATAATTCCCAAAATTCCCATAATACTTAACCCAAACCAAAAATATGACGTTCCGTTCACATATTCCTTTTTCCTTGGCCTTCTTCTAGACTAGAATAACTGGCATACAGTATGTAATTACAATATTCCAGATGTTTAACACTGTTTAACCATTCATAATTGTTGATATATAATGACATGGTAATTATCCCTTTTAAGATACTGACATTCATTTTATTTAAATTACTATACTGAGAGATTCACATTTGTTTCAATTCAAATCATATAAATCTATGAGAACTGTGGTATGGTACTTTATGTTGGAATCATTATATCGGCAGTGTAAGTTTTCTATGCAAGAACTAATTTAATTTAAGACTACATTTGTATGGCAGCAAATGCAGACACTGTCTAATATAGCCAACCTAGTAGGCCATCTCACTGAACAGGCTGACAGGAGCACTCTGGAGTGCCTGGAGGATATAACGGCCCTTCAGCAATACCACCTCCGAGGGTGGTACAGTTCCTCGATGACCCTGCCACAGCCCATGGGGCTTTCCTCCATTTCTTGGACAATTGATTTATTTCTCATTATTAATGAACTTTGCTGCAGTTCTACTTGTCAGGGCTGCTCTGCAGGGGGTCAATAACGAGGGGAAACTTGATGTTAGTGGATCCAGCTTAAGTGATTCCCTCGCACTAATGATTCAATATATCAGGACAAATGTCAGGCGCTTTTAATATGTTGATTCACCAACTCCTGATCTGAATAAGCGCTGGAGCTCCCCAGGAACACAGACCTCAGCCACACTAGGAGATTAACACGGGCGCGGCTCCAAGATCCCACAGCTTTTAATAAATATTTGATGTAGCATGTAGAACCTGCAGATCTGGAGATGGTGAAAATGAATAACTAATCATCTTCTTTGGTCTGGCTTGGTCTGGTGGAGTAGGCCTAAGGGGGTTTGGTTTATATGGGTTTTCTGTAATGGAGGAAATGTCTTTCATGTCTGAAGCTTCCCTTCAAATATTATAAAAAATGAGTACTATTAAAAAAGGAACGAATATAGATACAAGCTCAAACTAATACCAGTGTACAGCACACGTCTTCCATGTTAATGACTCATTGATTAACTCATAATGAGTATGTGTGTCATTATACTGTGCGCAGCATTGAAACATATGTCCCTGAAGATCTCCCATACTGAACTCTATTAAACAAGTTGATTAGCCAAGAATGCCTGGGTTGTGTAATGTCTGTTTGTTTAAACATGCCATAGCAATTGCATCCTGTAAGCCTTGTGATACCTAATAAAATAGATCATGAATCCCTGTTGTTATTATACAGGAAAACAAGATGTCCAGTAGCTAACAGGCTAACATTTGTTCTGTTGGTTATCATTCCCAGCACCACCTACATTTAGTTTTCTGTTTCTCTCAGCCTAAAACATCTAGACACTTATTTATTGTTTTTTGTTGACATTGCAGAGCCTCCCCATAAGTTTGGAACATCTGAAAACTCAATATAGCTGATTAGTATGGCTCACTAAGAGAGCACTGATTTCAAGTCCCTCATAAAAAGTGATAAATGATACGAATTTTACACGGTCAAACGTGCTGGCCAAAATACCATTAACTTCATACATGGAAAAAACGTACCCTATTCAAGGTCATCTATTTCACATAAATGAAACAAGTTACTGCACAAGTATCTACAGGATATTTAGTGAGGGGGCATGCGCACGTGGCTGTTGGAACAGCACAAGGGGTGTGGCACGGAAGCGCCAAAGGTGACTAAATTGCTGGCTGCAGTTTTCTTGTCAGCTGCAGAAATCGGTGGGATGGATTGGCAGGGAGAGATTTAGTTGCGCGTGGCAGAGGTCAGTGTATTGTGTATTCTGTGTAGTCAATAATAAAGTTAGGACTTATGCCTGCTGAAAGCTAATGAGCGATCACAAGGACCTTGGAAAGTCATTTGCATCTAGGCATTAGACGGCACACTTTGGCTCGCAGTGAGCTTGGGAGATCTGCAGTCATCGCACTGCGGCTAAATACACACAAGTGTACACACACATGCACACAAACAAGCACACACGGGTACACACAAACACATGCGTGCGCACACACATACACAAACATATACATACACAGACATACACACGCACGCACGCACACACATACACACACACACACACACACACACACACACACACACACACACACACACACACACGTGTATGCATGCACACACATGCACACACACAAAGACACTGTTTTGATCATTAAACACAGCGGTTTTTGACCAGTTAAAACTTCCAACCCCACTTCATATCAAAATTCCATGCATAATAAGTACTTATAACAAACTGATAAAGTACAATGCAATTATTATGTTAAGATTCTCTTTGGGTTATAGACAGGCTTAAGGTTGGGATTGTGTTTAGGGTCAGCACCATGTAAGACTACGTATTTACATAGAAGTGAGAAGTGCATTGCAATAAAGACACCTAATATCAAGTGTGGCCCTGACAGGATTGGATGTTTTATCCTGCAGTAAACAAGGGCGCCTCCACTGCATAGGGTTCCTCTGTCATTTAGTGAAAATGAGAAGGGCCTGGTGCATATGCAGATAGCTTAAGGCCTTGTGACCCAGCTAGAATTGGCTCCGATTCAAGCGGACCACAACGACCTGGATTTTATGGCATACATTGAAATTGAAACAGGCAATCTATGTAAATCATGGCGGTTGCCACCCTTTAAATCAGTCAGTCAATTTCACAGAGTCCCATACGCTATATCTCTCTCTCTGTTTCTTTCTCTCTCTCGCTCTCTCTCTCTCTCTCTCTCTCTCCTCCCCCTGTGACTGTCTCTACTAATCCTGAGAGTCTCACAGTGAGGACACACCAGGCCAGATGTTCTTTTGAGGCCATCTGCGGGAAGCATGCTAGGCACACATATAGTGAAACATATTTCACCCAAAACTCAAAAGTATCTAGGTGACAAGGTCACAGTGACGGGAATGTCCAAACAAAACAATGAATGCTTATTTATAAGTATAAGTAAGTATATATACTCTTTTGATCCCGTGAGGGAAATTTGGTCTCTGCATTTATCCCAATCCGTGAATTAGTGAAACACACACACAGAGTGAACACACACTAATCCCGGCACAGTGAGCTGCCTGCAACAACAGCTCGGGGAGCAGTGAGGGGTTAGGTGCCTTGCTCAAGGGCACTTCAGCCGTGCCTACTGGTCGGGGTTTGAACCAGCAACCCTCCGGTAACAAGTCCGAATCGCTAACCAGTAGGCCACGGCTGTCCCAATTAATATTTGTGAGTTTTTGGTCAGATATGGCCTATTTGTAGTCACTGCTGTAACATAGTGTCTCTCTCTCTCACTCTCTCTCTTTCTGTGAGTGTATATGTATGTGTGCACAGAATGTGTGCATGCATGCATATGCCAACTTCATTACTTTAGTTACTTTAGTAGCATTATGTCAAGTACTTTAGTACATCAACACTATGCCCCCCACCCCCATCCCCTTTTGTGACTTGAGAGAGCATGATGTGTAGACAAATGATGGTAACACATACACCAATTCCTCTCTCATGACAAATGAATAATATCACCATGACCGAGTCGATGGAGGAGGGGGGATTTCACGCCATGTACTTGCGCCTAATCCAAATCTTTACCAAGTTTGTGACTCGGGGGGTCTTTGTGTTTTAACAAGGCCCGCCAACGAGCCGGAACAATTCCGCGGAAGGACTGCGAGGTGAAGCAGTCAATCGGAATATTCAGCATGCCCTTGAAGTCAAGCGCCACCCCGGCACATGCATGAGGGATTCACTTTATCAAGAGGTCGCACCCTGCCACACTGCGCCGCTCCAGTAATCAGACTTGTGCTTTCGCTCGGACCCACCGCCCACCGCCCGGTGCCCAGCAATCAGCCCAGTGGGGTGGCGCTGAGGCTGAGTGTCCGTGCGTCTGTCTGGACGACCAGGGAGAGAGAGAGAGAGAGAGAGAGAGAGAGAGAGAGAGAGAGAGAGAGAGAGAGAGAGAGAGAGAGAGAGAGGCCCTGACCCACCCACCCCCACCACCAGAGCTGAGGGAGGTGTGTGGGCAGGGAGCGCTGAACCACCAGCAACAGCAGACCACCTACCAGCCTCACGCCCTCCGGCCCTCACAAGTGACCGCTACAAGAGGGCATCAGAAAGAGATTAATTTCAAAGTCATGTTAATGAGGCCACACAAACGCAGACAGATAGGCAGACAGATTCCAGTCAGCGTTTTACTACTGTAACTCAAACAATTTCAATATGAGAGGTGTAATGCGGAAGTCAATAACTTTTCTTGGTCTTTGTATGTAAACACAAACAGGATTCATTGTTGTTCAATTGAACTGACCGACTCAGGTCATACATATTTGAATCTTACATAATAACGACCCAAATAAGATGACTTACTTCATATGTAACTATCTGTGCCTGCCTCGGTCTTTGTAGATTGTTGTATTACACTTGACAAGAGTTCGTTTGACTGATGATTTTATGAAGATCTGGGCCAAGGACAGATCTGTATTACAAATTAGGGAACAACAGAAACTCCTATGAAAAACTCACACCAAAACAACACGGCCTGGTACAATTATGAGACGCAAGGAGAAATGCATCTTTCTCTTATATTGAAAAATATTTGCAATGCAAAAGGTTTTCGTCGTGATTCCGCGAGGATGAAAATTGTGGTACATAGTCAAAGCAGTCGAGCGGCAGGGGCCACGAACAATACATTTCATTACTCGCTCCGTGCCATTTTGCACAACCATAATGGGATATCGCCGCCAGAAACAGATTGTTCCCTTGCTCACAACCAACAGGCCTTATTTTAATGTGCCAGTGTCACGCAACTCCCCACTTTGTTACAGTCATGAGTGGAGGGATTTTTCCTCCACCCTCCCCTCCGCCTATTTTTAATATATCTGTATAGAGAGAGTAGATGCTACGGCGTTCTGACAAGAGACAAATGTTTCATTCAAATGTTGCTTTCGCATATTGTGGGAGAAGTAATGAATTCGCCGTGCTCTCGCTGGGCCAGTTCACCGTGTCAGGCCTTCGCAAGGTGGAAGCCAGGCTCCAGTGGCAAAATTAAATTTAATGTTCCAGCCGCCACTCGAAAGGTGCATAAATCAAAGCTTTTTGATTTGCATGGAGTGTGGCGAGCCGCCCCATCCCATGCAAAAATAAACCGCGGGCTTGAATATGATGTCAGGGCGAGAACAAGGCAATCTTGGGATTCCCAATAACAGGAAGCAGAAAAAGGCGGCTGAGGTTTAATTTCCACTTGTATTATGTTGCTCTGATGTCAAGCGTATTGTTAAAAATCTAGCGTCTACCCCACCCCCCCCACCCCCAACAACTCCCCCTCTCCCCAGCTCTCTTTTCATTTGGAGGGAAAGAAACCCATTTTGAAACGTACCCCTCCCCTTGTTTTCAATACCCTCATAGTAAACAGGACAAATGAAAGTTCTACAAAACAGCTCAGCTTGCCGGAAATCAACCATTAAGGAAAATAAACAAAGAAAACAATGCCCCTATTGCATCAACTTTGGAGAGACCAAATTACATTTAATATATTTTTCTATATTTGTACATCTCATCTTTATGAAATGTCTACTTCATGCTTCACGCACACTTTCTATTTGATTTTATTTCATTAATCTGTTTCTCATAAAGGAGGGCCTCTGGACCGTAGAGACAGTAAAGGAGCACCCACAAAATGTTTTTCATTTGCTTTTTCCAATGGATGCCCCTGTTGGTATTTTAAGGTATTGCTCTGCATGTCTTCTTACTCCAATATACAAAATGATATGCATATGCAATATCCTTCAGTTAGCCTTGCTAGACTTTGGTGTAGCCTATAAGCACATGTTAACTGGAGCAATTGCAATGTAATGAACAACTACTATAACATCTATATATAGGGCCTCAATCTATAATGCACCAAAAATGTGTAATTAGATAGCAGATATGGTATTCCATTAAACAGTCTGAGCAGTTCTAAATAAAGATCTCATTAATCAGTAATTCTCTTATGTTTAGCTATTCCTATGGTATCGCATGCACACTCCTGGTCCACACTCCATGCACACTCACACTCATTCTCTAAGAGATAGAGAGAGAGAGAGAGAGAGAGAAAGAGAGAGAGAGAGAAAGAGTTTTAACACTCCATAATGAATGCTGTGGAGCTCATGATACCTGCAGACCTGCCCCTGGGAGGTGGATCATTGGTATTCCAGCACCAGTCAGCTTACTGTAATTTGAAACTGGTCTGCAGTCCCATTAGAAATCAGACCTGATCAATAACAAGTGAATTAGAAGTCTGCTGATCCGATTAACTCCCCATTATTTTCAGCCGGGCCTTATTTGAAATGCATGATGAGAAAATATCCTAGTTTCTCATGCTTTATCCCCTTCAAATGAAATATACACATCCTGGTTTGCATTAACTTTGGTCTGAAAATTGTCCATCGCTGACTCCATCTGCTTTTACAAAGCCATTATGCTGACTGCAATATCATAGCTTTCAGCCTTGTTTATTTGTTTGTTTGTTGTTTTTCAAGAATAAATAGTCTGAACTCTATCTTTAACAGTTGTATTGTTTTGCTTTCAAGTTGGGCATGGTAGAACAACCTGTCATGAATTTTCTACTAAATACTTTTTGGTTAATTACTTCATATGTTATTTTTATGCAAAATTCTATTTGAGATTATATTAGAATTTTTAGAATTTGTATTAGAAAGTTGAATGGAAACCTGGCTATTTAAAGTAGCTTTATGGTACCTTTGTAGACTCTCAGATTAATTTCCCATGGGAAGAGATTGTATGGTAAGAGATTATATTTAAACTACTAATTAAAAATACAACTCAAAAAGCTTTTTTGAAGTCTGAACAGCTATAAAAAAATATATTTACATGTTTGTTTGTATGTTTGCGTGTAAAATAAGGCTGTGTAGTAGAAACAACATGAGTTTCTAACATACTGTAAGGCTCTTGCCTTGTGTGCCACTAACGCATCTGATACATAAAGTGGGAAACGGTTGGCCTGAGGGCCTAAATTGTGACACCAGATCTGACCCTGTATAGGAGAGTAATGCAGCCTATGGAAATAGAATAAGAGGGGGCACTTTAAATCTGCTTTACCTCAAAGAGGGCTCCAAAAGCCACACCAAGGCCTTAAGAGAACCAAAAAGGGAAATGACAGTGTCCTGCTGTGGAATTATGGGATTACCGTGGGCACCATAGAGCGATTGCGGAGGGTCTTAGGACTGGCAGGTTCAGGTATATCACCTCACCCCTGTAGTTAAAGAGATTATCAACTATGAAGATAATCTAAAGAAAAGTTACTTCACTCTGAGGCCATGATGAAAAGTCTTCAGATTTTTCCCCCCGCTATGAGCAAATTCCCAGAAAAGGCTTTTTATTGTATAAAAGAACAGCAGGCGAGCATCCTGGACCGCTGGCCGCCCGCTTAGCCCCTGATCCCACCACCGCCACTCCACTTGGTAAACTTAATAAAAGAGATGTAAGGGATGATAGGCTTTTACATTAAAAGCCATATATTCTGATTAATTCTTCTTTTTCTTTGCTGTGACATTCTGCTCCGAAGAGGGAGAAAGAGGAGAGGACATGCTATGAAGATGTGCCACAGGGCTGATGAGGGCTGGCAGTGAAAAGTGGACCGAAGACTCAGCGTTATTAATAATCTTTGCAGCAAAAACGGGCTCAAGAATGGACCAGACTGTTTGTCATTCTGGGACAGTTACACCATAAAACACAATAACAGAACAATCTAACTTTTCCCCTCTTGTTTCTGGAACATATTTGAAGTTACTAAACCCCAGTGCCTATGGCATGGTCTCAGTGTATGTTCATTTTAGACTCTTCAGTGGTCAACTGTCAACTTGGCTCTTCTTATGCCACATAAGGTCATTTCAGCCGAGTGTACCGCAGTATCCCTGCATTGTGTCTGATGGACAGCAGTGGATCGGACAGCTTTGCCAGCCCCGGGCCAGCAAGCAGATGCTCCAGTGACGCTGTATTCTCGATTAACGGCAAACTCTTAAATTGGAATGTGCGGCTGTTAAACGCCGTAATTTACACCACTGCGTTTTTTTTATCGTTCAGCAGAGATCTGCTGTGTTTCCGAGTTGTTTTATGTAAAAAAAAAATGTTGCACGGGAGAAAGTTGCGGGCATTGTGAAACCAGGGGCCCATCTGCCTATGAAGCTGCAATGCAAAACAGTGACTGTTAATGGCCATATGGCCAAACAGTCCGACAGCCATCCCACTGTGATACATCAGGCTAACGACTACAGCAAACGGCTCACTGAAGTGACGGCACTAAATACTTTACTGTTGTTGCATCAAAAAGTATATTTTGTCATGTTTTAAGACCTCTTGAGTGCAATGTCATATTTTGCAGATTTCTCGTCCCCGATAACTGCCACCGTTGTGCCGTGCTGCCTAGAGGTTACATAAGGTCACATCCAGCCAATGTCTATAAACCTTTTTCGATGTTATACACGCTTGGTAAAGTGTCAGAGTTAATAATTTGGGAAGCCGTTTTTCACTGCCTTACTTCTTCCTCCATTACCTGGTCTGCCATGTTTGTCAAATGACCAGCGAAGTGCCCGATGCAGTGTAAGAAATCAAATGAAAAATAGACTATGAGCACATATATATGTCCGAGGGAGGATAAAATTACACCAAAGTTGACGGTGGGAAGAACACACAAACTTCGACGCCAGTGACTCGAAATCAATCCTTCGACTGAGCTGGAGGAAAAATTTCCTCCTCACCAATGAGCTCCCTCCATGACTTCGACAAGGCGAAGAGGAACAAGTACAACCAAGGAGAGAGGAGTGGAGAGGAGGAGAGGAGGGGAAAGTAAGTAGAGGATGGAAGAAGTGGGGGTAAAAGAGATTTCCAACTTGCAAATAAAAAAGAAAAGCAATCAATCATGTTTGAGGGCCTTCATTCCTGGCCGGCTCCGGCGGAGAGCAGGAAAATGAAATCGGACAAGACTAGAATATGCAAAGTTGTCTGCTCTTTCAGGGGAGTTGTAAGGGGAGGGAGGGGAGAGAAGAGGGGGGTGTTCGGGGATAAAGAAAAGGACAAATTGGCATTCCAGGGGAAGGCGTGGGGGCCTGGTAAACATTTACTGTCACAAACACTAATTAATCACCTTGCCAGCTGCTATTAATCATATATTAATGAGATCTGCTCTTAGTTTTGGCTTGCTCAGGTTCCTCACCAGCTCCGGTCGTCAATGGAAGCCGCGTTCAGCAAAAGCATCCTAGACTCAATTAATCTTGCTCCACCTCTCCTCATCCGAAGACAGACTTTTTTATTGAAGGGAGGCAAATAGTGAGGACATTTAAACTGTCCATATCCTCACTGTGTAATTTTTAAGACAGTTTATCACCCGAATGTCTCTGCTGCAGCAGGATGAGAGAGAGAGGGAAAAAAGGACAAAAAGACAATGATTCCTTCACTAAGAGGTTTTTTAAAAGCACAGCGGAAATTAACTTGGCAAATCATTTTGAAGTATGCTTTTCTGATGACTCAGGTTATCTTTTCAGTAATTCTGTAAAAAATTGGATATATTTGAAGCATAAAAATAACTTGGATATCAGGTGATTTCACATACAATCTTACGGTGTATACAGTATCTATTTGTATATTATACACAGGCCATCATATAAATAGGATGCCCTGAATATATTTTGACATTTTAGAAGCATATTTATTGGCGTATAAGATCGACTGATTTGCCATTTTTATGGTTATTGTGGCTGGGCCTGTCATATATCACACTTATTATGACAGTCTATGGGCAAGTCAATCCATACAGTAGGTTCTCATATACATTCATAAGCACAGATGACATTTTACACTTAGACAAGTGCTCGCTCGTCCAAATGCACCTCTAATTGTGTCTGCTCCATGTCATGTCATTTTAGATGAGCTTAAAGCATCTGAAGGTAAAGTAACAGGCTAGCGTCGCTGACATTATGCAGATCAGTATTGATGCCCTAACTCTATGTAGATTGAAATGACCGATGGAATAGTAATTGTTGTGAATGCCACCATAAATTCCTATTTGAATTGGTGTCGGTTGTGATAATATTGTTTGTAATGGTGGAAATAACAATAAAATGTAACATGACTTAGATTGCTCTTGCGTGAAGCACATATCGACAGACATTCTCATTTTGGTAGGTGAGAAGAAGTGAGAGTTAGGTCAGAGAAAAATGATTCACTTGAGAAAAATTGTCACTCTGCTTTGAAAATGAGGTATTTCTCTACACTCAGCTGCCTCTTCAACTGTGTCCGTTTGTCTTTTAGTCATTGGAGTGCACATTATGATTGAAAGAAAAAAAAGAGATTTCAGAGATATATAGAGTTAAATATTTGTAAAGCCCTGCACCTTGGAACCCGAGATAAAATCCAGTGTAATGACATCGAAACGTTTTCATCAGTGCTCTGGTCAGTTGAAGCTGTAAAATACATGACTGAAGTGATACTAATGACAAGTCATCCTGCTAGTTTCCAGGGAGGCCCATGTCGTAAACAAGGCCTCCAGGCCAGTAAAGGGTATTGTGGGTCTTCTTTTAATGGAGGCTCATCCGTCAACTGTCAAGACCTTTTCACTGTGGATTTCCCAGAATGCATTGCCCTTGGCCTCCTCCATTGCTATGGTTTCATCCTTCTTTTACAATGCGGACCCTATAGCAGCCACTGTGAGGGAAGGTGTTTGAGGACCACACAGCACACACTTTCAAAAGCTCTGAATGAACTACACTGGGAGTCTGTGACATAGGTCAACATAATGTCTCTCACACGGCAGACATCCAGAATGACTCAATGGTCAAAAACCAACATTAATTCCTCCAAAATGACATTTGTGGTCTATAGTGATCTGAAACTAAGGTTTAAAAAGAGTCGCCTTAAATAGTGTAAAACATTTATTTAAATTAAATATTCAAGGAGAGAAGTTAAAAAGGATTTGCAACTGCAGACTTAAGTCTGGGTGTATCCATAAACAAAACTGAACAATTTTCTCATTGTTCTCATTTTTTCCAAAGTTTTGTTAAATTTGATTGGATATGAAATAAAACAGGGTCAACATGCGAGCCATGACTAAGTGATCAGGTTTACGTCAGGCTTCTCGTCACTTGGCTCATCACCGTCTTTAGCCACGGCCGTGTGATGACTCTGCGGCTCTGAGCACCTGCGTGCGAGTGACCTGTGTTCCACGGCGGCAGAAATGTTTATCGCACTTTGGGCATTTATACACTGGGGGAGTGCATTAAACAGCGGAGGTGTCAGCGCATGCTGATGGAGCTAGCCGCTTTGCCTTCCTCTGTCTTATGCAGATGAGCCGAGAGGTCAGCCAGCCTATACACTCTCCCCTACACCCGGCACATACTAATACCCCCAGCGCCACAACATGGCTGGCCTGTGGGAGCGAGACCTCCATACAACACACAGGGGCTCCTGCAGGGGCCAGCTCACATCAACAGCTGCATGAGCAATGCTAATATGCGTATTCATCAGTCACACAGGCCAACAATGATTCAGTGCAGCAGCATAAACTATACTGTATTTGGTCATGCATAAAATATATATATATATATATATATATATATATATTGCTTATTAAATAGATTTTTACTTCTTTTAATAATGGCTAGTAAAAAAAACTTTTATGTTTAGCTGAGTTGTAATACCTATACTGTTACTTTGGTGCTTTGACGAACAAATTTAAAACTTCAAACTCAAGGTAAGAAAGTACTTGAGGTTTTGGGTGGTAATGTAACGACACCCAGTCTTTTGTTTCAGCAGATGTGCAGACCTCATAACTTCCTGATTGTGCACACCACAAAGAGTTAATATACACAAGAATGCAAATGAAGTGAAACGCATCGCTCCCTGAGCGCAGGGTGGCCTGCTGTTTAATTACCTTTTAAATAGGCATTTGAAAGTTGCACGTGGGGAGCCTGTTTTTTCCCAGAACAATGAGGGGACTGTTGAGAGCTCCAGGATTCTCTTTCAGATCCGACTCCGGCTCGTTCTGTGTGTGTGTGTGTGTGTGGGGGGGGTGCATGTGCACCGCTGCCGACCCCTCATACGTGAGGCGCTATCGCCGTAACCTTTCCTTTCGTCCCTGCCTTTCAGCTGCCTTTATGGCTGCATTTCTGTAATGCACCCTTTTAGATGAATAAACTTAAGGGCTGGAATCAAATGCACAGCCCAGCTCTGACAAATGATGACAGTCGTGCAGCAGCACTCAGGCCACCATTGGCATAATCAGGCGATTGAGAAACACCAGGCCAAATACGGCCTGCCATTTCTGTCAATGACCTCCAGACTGCCACACTTATCTGTAATAATGGCAGCCCGGCGCGGGCGGATGACATAATAAACATGCGACCCTTTGGCCAGGTTTGTCAGAGAAGTATCCTTTTAATGGCAAATACACTCTCTAATTGGTTTGCCTCTTCCATGTAGGGGGAGGGGAGGGGGGGGGCTCTTTCCCGATAATTACCCCCCCCCCTCCCAAAAGGAGCACTGGAATGCCACCGTGGCCACTGTGTAAGTCCAAAGTGATGGGTGCACCCGTGTCCTTCAGTACATT